>NW_016690218.1:902000-966692 GCF_001604755.1 Lepidothrix coronata
ACCAAGTGACTTTTAAATGAAGTTTAGCTACAAAAGGTGAGGAACAGTTTATTCTGCCAGCATAACTTCCCAAGCACAAATGATCAGAAACACGTACAGCTATTGATTTCCCATAGTTATTAACTAACAGAAAGTAGTTTATTCCACCTTAACAGTCCTGTTCATTGACCAGTCCAAAAAAAAAAAAAAAAAGTGCTCCAAACAATCTAGCAAATCTCACATCAGCACATGCTCCATTTCCCTTGTAATGTCACTCTCACCTCTGGACATCAAAGAATTTTTACTGCATCTCAATTAACTCCTGGGGTGATATGGAGACACCAACAAAGGATGCAGGGGCTGGGCCCACCTTCCCCTCTCTCAACTCTTCAGATCCATCCCTAGCTCAATTTGACACATTTAATTTCCAATGACTGGATACCTACCTTGCTCTGGCCAGAGGGGTCCCCATCACTGCAGAGCAAGTACCTTCTCAAGGTGTATCAGGTGCTGAGCAGAAGGGTTTTATAGGCACATGATGACCAGGTCTCATCTCTGCATGCGTTTTAGCTGAAACAAAACTGTTCTTCACTTCTATTTCTGCCTTGCCAGTTTAAAGGGATATCACAATCCTGGAATCATGGAATTGTTAAGGTTGGAAAAGACCCTTAAGATCATCCAGTCCAAACATTTACCCAGCCCTGCCAAGACCACCACTAAACTATGTTCCTAAGCACCACATCTACACATCTTCGAAATACTTCCCAGGATGGTGACTCCATCACTTCCCTGGGCAGCCTGTTTCAATGCTTGGCAAACTTGTCTGTGAAAAATTTGTTCCTAATATTCAACCTAAACCTCCTCTGGCACAAATTCAGGCTATCTCCTCTTGTCCTATCACACCTGGTAACCTTATAATGCTGGGAATTTGTCTGAAGGCAGGGTCACCAAGCCCTGCTTGTCAAACAGGATCAGCCAGCAAGCTAACAAGGCCAAATATCAAGTCCAGTCAGAAACAACATAAAAGGTTGCCTGGCTGATGCCAAGAAGCCAATGGACCTGAGCAATTGCTGATCATCATTTCATATTATCTAGTTGTTAACACCAGGACATCGGCGTTTCCAGCCAGAGTGTAGAACAAAGATCCTGCTACTCCTTCTCCATTGGCTTTAATGGCTGCTGCTGCTATTGTCCCCAGAGAGTGCAGAGCTCTGGCTGCTGCCTAAGCAGCAGTAAATCTAACACTGCCAGGAAATGGCTACAAATTAGGTCTGTTCCCATATTGCCAATTAAGCCTAATTAAAATGGGAAAAGAGTTGTCTTTCTTCAAAAGGAAAATAGGTTTTGAGAAAGGCACTAACTTGGATGTTATTGGTCTGATTCCTCTTTTTCTTCTGCTCCTCCTCCTCATCACAGAGATCCAGATCCGTTAACTGAAGTTTTTGACAGGAAAGCCATGCTGTATTTAGGGTTTGCTTGCCCCAGCCTTGCTCTGCACTTTGGTAGCCCACGGCAGCCCAGGCTCCTCAGCTGCTGGGGCTGCACTCTGGGACCCAGAAACATGCAGCATTGTTCCACCAAAAATGCACTGCTCATAACAGAGAGCAGAGCAGCCTGCTCTGCCACAGGGTGGAAGAGGAAGCACCCAAAAAAGCAAGGGGCTGGCCTGTGCACCAGCTGTAGATGAGAAACAAGCCCATGCTCTCCCTACCAAATATTGAAGAGGAGAAAAGGAAGCTCAGAGTGGACCTTATTGCTCTCTGCAACTACCTGAAAGGAGTTTGTAGTGAGCTGGGGATTGATCTGTTCTCCCAAGTAACATGAAATGGAACAAAGATATTAGGAAGAATTTCTCCACACAAAGGGTTGCCAAGCACTGGAACAGGCTGCCCAGGGAAGTAGTTGAGTCACTATCCCTGGAAGTATTTTAAAGACATGTAGATTGCCGACATGTAGGCAATTAGGAACATGCTTTAGTGGTGGCTTCACAGTGCTGGGGGTAGGACTCAATGGGACTCAATGACCTTAAAGGTCGTTTTCAACCTAAACCATTCTACGATTTTAATCTGTGATTCTTTGATGATCTACAGCACAACAATCTTGAAACCAGGGGTTCACCCTGCCTTTCCCCACTAGCTCCAGTTCAGTGCAGACACAGTGCAATGCTGCCATCCCATGCCTTTGGAAACTCTGACCCGGGAATCGCACCCTCTCCCCTTCAAAACCCACTTAAAGGTCAAGAGATATTTATTTTTTTAATAAATACATTTTTTGATCTTCTAGCCTCAGAGTTCGTGCAATGTATCTGAGTCACTGGCTAAGTTTTGTCCTGGAAAAGGACTTCAGAAATTGAAAGCTGAGCACCTCACAGCATCCCCTAAACTGGGTCCCCAAACCAAGGCCACAGAAGTGCTGGATCAGGCCAGCTGAAAGGGCCATTAGCACAGTCTCCTGCCTCCAACAGCAGACACCTTGGGAAGGGTTTAATGACCAGGACCAGTTTCCTCATGAACCAGAGGAGATGCCTTTGAGCATGGTACCTCCAGCTGATTCCTCTCCTATGAAGCTGCACCATTACTTTTCAAAGTGTTGTGAGGGTTTGGCAGCCCCTGCACCCCAAGAAGATGAGCCCCACCATTTCCAGGCCATGTAAACAGTACTTCATTCTGCCTGTTTGAACACAGTAGCAAATGATTTATCTGCTGCTCATGGCACTTGCATTACAGAGACAATGAATGGTCTTATGCACCTGTACTCTACCATCATTGTAGGCAGCTCTTTTCCAGACTAAGATATCCTATGATTCCTCCACCAGAAACTGCCCAGAAAACTTTGATCATCTTTGCTGTCTTTCTCTGCACATTTTTCTACTCTTCTGTGGGTGGAAGAAGGTGGGTGTGGCACCCTCGGGGCAGCCCTGACGGTACCAACGTTGGCTGTGAGCCTCTGCGTTTGCGGAGGAAAACAATCTCCTTTGCAGGAGGGGTTTAACACCTCCAAAGCAAGCTGTGAGCTGGTGTGGCATCACCAGTCTCACCTACAAAGTGATGCATTGTACTTTGGTCTCTTAGTTGAAGGCATTTGCTGGTTGGGAGAGCTGGTCAGACAGGAGTCTGCAGTTCAATCCTGCCATCTGCAGCTCCCGGCTGGAACTGCTGGAGATTGTCGTGCCCCACAGGCAAGCTCCCGTCTGGGGATAGGCAAACAACGCCTTATTTAAACTACCTTCTTCGGAGACGTTTCTCTGTTTAAAATTCCCAGAGGTAAGAACAGAAGAAAAAGGGATTCAAGAGGAATGAATATACTGAAAATGAGATAAAGTCTTTTCTCTAATGATTAAATAGCTAAAAAACTCACCCCTTAATTGAAAAATTAAGATGAGATTAGCCTCAGGGGTTTGTCTGCTTATCAGGAGTACAGGGGGCTTATACTGTACTATATATATCTGTTTCTCAGATGTTCTTATCCAATCTGTCGATTTTAAGGGGGAAAAAATGTTTGTTGAAATATTTTGGCCCAGGAAATTCCTACTTGCCAAAGCTTTGCATGCCTTCATTGCTTTTTCATAGAATCATGGAATGGTTGAGTTGGCAGGGACCTTAAGGATCATTTGGTTCCAACCCCCCTACCATGGGCAGTAATGCCTTTCACTAGACCAGGCTGCTCAAAGCCCCATCCAGCCTGGCCTTGAATACTTTCAGGGATGGGGCATCCACAATTTCTCTGGGCAACTTGTGCCAGTGTCTCCTCACCCTCACAGTAAAGAATTTCCTCCTAGTATCTAATTCAAATCTACCCTCCTTTAGTTTAAAGCCATTCCTCCTTGTCCTGTCACTGTAGGCTCTTGTGAAAAGTCCTTCTAGTTTCTTGTAGCTCCTTTTAGGTACTGGAAGTTGCTACAAGGTCTCCCTGGAGACTTCTCCAAGCTGAACAACCACAACTCTCTCAGCCTGTCTTCATCAGGGAAGTGTTCCAGCACCTTTATTTTTGCAGGCAGACTGTTTCGAGCTTGCCTGTTTCTCCAAAGAATGAGTGCAGGCGGATCACCGGAAGTAGTTGGTAAACATTTGTTTGGACTCATAAAATCCAGCCATCAAGCAGTGCTTGAAGAGGTTGGTAAGAGGACATCATGATAACTTTGACCCTAAGTGCCACCAAAATGATTCTTCTGCTGGTGTGTTCCTCTGAACCACCCCTGGCTGGGTCCCACCTTAACTCCAGTAGCTATCATAATTCCCATCCAGACCTCACCACTTCAGATCCATGTGCTGGAGGAGAACATTGTGCTCTATCCATCTGAACTCCTTTATTATACATGACATGGCACGTCCCTGGATTAATGGTGTCTTCTTTTAATCAGAGCATATCTTGTCAAAAAACCGAGAAACAATCTGTTCCTGACCTATAAATTACTACTTCTGACTTTCTACCACTGGGTACACTTGAGCCTCAGGCCTTTCTAGAGGCTTTCCCATTCTTCAGTTAAAAGTAAAGGGGAATTTTGGAAATCCTGTCCCTTTTTTTATGGACTAACTGTGGGACTAAAGAAGGAAATAACTCTTCCAGGCCTCAGTTGACTCAACAGAATCAGTTTATCCATAAAGTGTCTTGAAAGCCATGAATATCTCTATAAAGATCTAATGCCAGTTATATCAAATATCCAAAGACTTTTGCTCAGCATCTCATGCAAAATTGCCATCTCAGTAACAGCAGTCTGTTCATTAGAGAAATGATTTTTTATAATGTGTGACTCATGAATCCCTCTAATGTAGGTCAGTGGGAATGTGTGTCAATCCACCACCAGCCTGGCAGCACAGAGGGCATATCCTGGGGCCACGGCTGTGATGGCTCAGCATGGATATCACATAGTTTCCTGAACATTTCAGCAGCTTTGCAAGCAGCTTTGGGCCCTTGCCTTCCTCAAGTTGGTGCTTCCAGCTCAGCAAAGCAAAGCTGGTTGCTCAGCCTGTTGTTTCTTGGATGTGGCTAATGTCCAACAGCATGACGCTCTCCCAGCCTCAGGGAGGAGGTGAGTAATAAGACCTTAAAGTGAAATTGCTACAGGGTAAAACCCCAGAAATTATTTTTACAAATGTGGTTTAGTGGAAAAAGGCTTCTTCTATCCCATATTCTTAATTTGGCTTTAAAACTAGCCTGCTGTCTATGAAGAAGTGCCCGCAGTGTCATGCCTTCTTGTCTCAGCGGCAGAGATGAGCGATTGCAGATGTCTGCCTTTCCTAGGACTTGTTCACATTAAATGAACATTAAGTAGGAGAACTGGATCTGTCACCTGCTTCAATAGCTGAGCCAAAAATGCTGTTTCCCAACATCTGTTAGCCTGAAGTTGTCAGGTAAGTTGTCTGTTAATGCCTGGAGGGAGACAGAGTTTATAAGTCCTCCATAGGGTTAGCTCTGTCAGCACCAGGAGCAGCATCAGAGCCTGCAGGAAACATACTTTCCCATGGATAAGGTGACCCCAGATGGCATGCAGGAGTATGCCAAGATCTCTTAGCTTGTCTGGTGTGACTTTCCCAGGCCCCGGTGGTTTTGTTTCAGGACAGTGAGACACACAAACCTCCCCAGAGCATCTCTGCAGCCACTTTTGGAGCAGCCGCTTGCTGGAGGGGTTGGTGCTTGCACCAGGCAACCTCTGCAGTGGCACAGAAAGTGCTGCCTTTGCTTCTCTGTACACAGGCCCATACATGTCCGACTTTATACTCTCTGGTCCTCCTTCTTTATTCCACCAATGCCACGGAGTGTCTTCCTGCCCCATCAAAGTCCTGGGAGTTTCTGATGCCTCTGTTTTGGGAAGGAGGAGTGATGTCAACCCCTCCCCAGGCCAGAGCCAACACCCAAAGGAGCAGTTTGAAATGCTGAGTGCTACAAAGACCAGAATTCCCCTGTGCTACCTTTAATGAGAATTCAAATAATAGATGATACATAAGGTATAATGCTTAATATGAAATTTTCTCTGGCCTTTCCCTGGACACTCACAATATTGCATAAGCAGACCCAATTGAACTTTCAAGCCCCTTCTTTTGCCACTTGCAGACACCAAAGCATTCATACTGTATGCAGCTGAAATTAAATGTCTGAGGTAAAGCCTGATCACTGCTGTTGGCTTCAGCTGGTTTCACCAAAGCTTGGTGTTTCTAACAGACTAGGATCTCAGCATGGTTTTCCTGAGGTCGTGCTCCCTGTGCCTGGCAAGCGGGGCCCAGAAGAGCATGTCCAAGTCCACAACAGCACATTGCTTTCCCTTTGGCTTCCTAACATCTTCAGCCTGGTTGGAAGGCTTCAGCCAATGGACCTCAGTGGGAATGAATGACATCTGGGGGCCACAGGTCAGGTGTCCAGTTCATCTTCTAAGTTTTATTAAACATTGTGCTGGCCATTACCAATTACCTTCAAAGCCTGAAACTGTATTTTTTTTCCAATGGGAGGAAAAAAAATCCCTTGGTTTCTTCTGATGAAATAATGAAAAGTGAAGCTTTTATGCCAGTGCCTAAGAGAAAAAAGAAAGTACCTGAAAAAGAAAAATCTGGCACTTACAGCTGCTATTTTCTTTTAACCATTCTTCTTGCCATCCAGTAAAATCAAGACAACCTGACAACCTCAATTTCATTCCACATCTCCTTTCACCTCTGAGCTCTAAATCATGTGGAATGCTAGTTTGGAAAAAAAACCCTAAATGACTAGACACATTAGAAGTTCTGTATATTAATGACTGTGTTTAGGTTTTGCAAATCATACACACCATTAGTGAACAAAACATCTTTCTGCCCCATGGATGCAGGTGTTACCTCTGTCCCTCAGAGATAAAGAAAAAGGGGTTTTAGGCCATGAAATCCGAGGATGATGGAGAAAGTTCGCCCCACGGCTGTGCCTCCCACCTTGTCCCAGCATTTCTCCCTGCATGGAGCTGGGAGTTATCATTACAGCCCAGCTCCTTGGCATCAGGCAAGCAAAACAAATGAAGAGGCAAGGACAGTGGATATAAGACACAGGATGAGCAAGAGCCATTCCTCCCACTTTTCACATTTTCACTTTTCAATCTTCCCACAAATTTTTCATTGTGAGAGAGCTCTACTCCACTAAGCTGCTCTTTTCCTGATTTCAGACTAGAAGATCATTTGCAATCTGCTCTGCTGACTCAAAATGCCTATGGGATATCACCCTAGAGAATACACATTGTATTGAATACCAAGTACCCTTCATACAGGCAATAGTACTCCCTCCTTCTCTCCATGGTAGGCATTTCAGCTCAAACCCTGGGAATGCTTCAGGAGATGCATTCATCATCTGGCTGAATAATTCAGCTTATGGAGATGATACATTTCCTCCCCCTTTCTTGAATGCATTGCTTTTAAATGCATGATACTGTTTGCACAATAATCTTTCATCTTGCACAGCTAGCCTCAATACAGAGGTGTTTCTGTGGCAGCTTTGCATTTGATGCTAGATGGTAGCAAATATAATGGATGGCATGTAAAGCAAGGAAATAATATTTCCTCAAGTGGAAAGCTGTATGTTTTATTTAATCAGCACCGGCCTCATATGGGCCAGTTTTTCTCTCTGGGAAGGGACATGGATTGGTTCTCCCAAACCTTTGCTGTCCCAGAATTTCCGTGAGGTGCTACAACAAAGATCCTTCCTGTGGTGGTTCAGGGAAGAAGGGCAAGGGAAGGACTTGGATTTAAGTCTTGCAGTACTTCGCCCTTAGGGTGTGAATACACTTCCCAGGGGCTTTCTGAGTGACTGGTTTCTGCCTGACAAGTGCTGTGAGCAGTAAGAGACTGGAGCTCAGGCCAGAGAGCCTCTAGATGTCACTGCCAGGCAGCAGAAATGGACCCCAGTGCCACAGCAGGCTGGGGACACCCGGCCCAGGCACAGCTGGCAGCACAGCTGGCAGCAGGCACACAGGCAATGGCCAGCTTGGTGGGGGGCATTGGGAAACCTGCCCTGGAAAGGCTGATGCACTCTCAGACTGCCTGGGCATCCCCCTCCCCAAGGCTGAAAAGCTGCAGCTATCACAGAGTGGGACCAGGTGTAAGGAGTGCAGCTAGAAATTGCAGGATAAGGTATTTCATGTAAGGAATTGACAGGTAATAGTAAAATATTTCAGCTACAACCCTGCAGCAAAGACAAGTGCTAAGGCTAAGCATGATAATGCCAAACACAGCTGGTAATCCCCACCAGAGAAATGATCCCAACTTTTGTCTGTGCTCCTGCTGAGCTACCTAAGTATGGGAGGGAGGTCACTCTTGCCAGGATTTCCATCTGCCTCCTACTCAGAGAAGGACAGGTACCTCTTTTGAGAAAGGGTCACATCTCACTGAAGGTGGCAGGAAGGGCTGAGCATTCCCAGGCACCCCTCCAGGCTGCACCCTGGAATACCAGTCCCTCACTGCTGCACCCTTGGCCAAGAGATGCCTGTGACTCTGCAGCTCATGGACAGGGCATTTGCTGTGGTGTGGCATGATTGGTCCCCACTTTGAGAAATGCATTGCACTAAGAAACAAAAATAAAAATGACTAGTGTGTGCCATAAAGTGCATTGGTCAGTGGGCTGCTCACAGCCAGGGTCAAACCCAGCCTTCCCTGCTTCAGCCATTGAAGCTGAAGGTTATGGAATAATGTGCCTTTTTTTTTCCCCTGAAAAGTGTGAAAGTTATTCTGTATAAATTGCAGCAGTTTCTCTGTGAGAAACTGAGGCACAGCCAACGATGGAGAGGGAGGTTCAGTTACTTCAAAACTGGCCATGGAGACTCCCATACCACAACAGCAGGATGTGTTCACTGAGACAGGGATATCAAAAGCATGGCCTCTAGGGCATCTGGGAAAGCCTTGATCCAGGCTGCATGTTCTGGAAACACCTTCAGAAGCAGGTAAGACATGCAAGAGCTTCCTCCTCTGTCCATCCTGAGATGACTTGGGCACGGCCTCTGCCAGGCAGATGTGAGACATGGGCCTCTGAGTCTCAGAAGAAGGGCAGTTAACAGCAGGGCTTTGAGATCTACATCCAGAGATTATGCTTGCAGGGTCAGCTGTCACCACTTCTGCACCAAAGTCCTTCTAATGCTAATGGTTGGCTTAGATCCTACCTAATTTCATCAGCTCTATATCCCATCTTCAGTGCTAGGGAGCTCAGCATCACTAATCTCATCTGCTTCAGCTTCTCCTTCTTCACATTGCCTGCTTCTTACTCTCTTGAGGGTTTTAGCCTCATGAAGATTTAAAAATAGAGCATTTGTTTGAGGTCCTGCTCTTCAATTTCTAACAGCAGATTCTCTTAAGGCTTTTCAGACTTGTGTCCCTGAGGACTGGAAACTGATTTTAATCAAAAAAATTAGAGATGATATTATCATAATTGGATGATTCTCAGAGCTTTCACAAATGCCAGAAACCTCATGGGGATCACACTAACATTTCAGAGCTGGCAAACACAGATGAAGGGGCACTGAAGATTTTAATAGGGGAACCATCCCCATAAAGTTGGCCTTCACAGCTTAATCACACAAAGATGAGATGTAGAAGTTTTCCCTCTTTATCTAACACCCCACTGATCTGAGCTGCCTTTGTTTTCAATGTTGGCCCCTGTGTTTTTGAAATGTATTAAGCTTCTTGTTGCTTTTGGAAATAACAGTCACTGCTGTATTATGGCCAAATCATTGTTTTTCTCCCTATTGACCCTCTTTTTTTTTTTTCTTTTCAGGCTACCAAACACCCTTGACTTTGCTTGTGGGATGGTTAATCAACAAGTCTGTCACAATGATGGATTCCTCCTGAATTGTTGCTTAATTAGCTTGGTTGGAGGTATAAATCAAGTGGAATACCAATTCTTCCAATGCCACAGACAGGCAGCCACGCTCAGCTTGACAGCAGTGAGTTATTACTCTCTGCCCCAGTGCAGGATCAGCACGCAGGCGCCAGCCCGCAAACAAAAAGGGGCTGCATGTTTGTCCCTGAGACCACTGGTGTGCACAGACCACAGAGGCCACACACACCTGAGAGAAGGTTGGTGGGATGCAGGTGAAGGTGGGCTCTGGCTGGCAGTGTCTGCAGGGCACCGGCTGCAGAGGGTCTGTGCGCGGGCACACATGTGCGCCTTTGCATGGGAAGGGCATCATCCCCAGCGCCTGCTCACAGGGAGACAACTCCTGCATTGGTGATGTCTCTCACCTGGGATGTCTGGTGTCTGTGCTAGCCTTTTAATGAAGAAGAGACATTTCAGTCTCTGGCCAGACTAAGTTATGAGACAAGGATCTCTGTCTCATGACAAGCAGAATTGCCTTCTGCAGAAAAGCAATTACGCATTGTAACAAAAGAAGTAATACATTGTCTGCAAATTAAGATTTTTAAGATTGATCCTAATAGCTTGGTATTTTTATAGATAGGACTTTCACACAACAAGAATGTATTTGAACCAGTTGACTTGAGCTGAATTTTTCAATTTTAACAGAGGTGACTTCTGTGTCAGCTTATTCCCAGCAGGTCTGAGCTGTTTTGAGCATCCCTGACCTCTGTAGTGGACATCATCCAGAAGTACTTCAAGATTTCTACTTACCTTTTTTGGACTCCCAGGCTAAACTAAACATGCATACTTCTCTGAAATGGATCTACTGATATGCCTTTTTTAGCAAAGCATATTTTTTTTCCCATGGCCATATTTTTTATTCATCTTCTCTCTTTGCCAACAATTTCAGAGAGCTTAATCACTGATTAATGATTTCAGGTGGGACGCGTAATCACATTTTCAAAAAGGAATCAGTTTGTTTAAAAGTTACTGAAAAATATTAGAATAGTCTCATTTTACTGATCTCACTTGCACTTCATTTTCAGTGGAAAAGTGGGTTCAGTGGCCCCTCTTGCACAGGGCTTAACATGCATGAGTAAAGCTCTCCAAGCCGCTAAATGAGACAGTGATGCAGATTCACCTAATGATAACAAAGTCTCTTCTTTACCTTGTGATGTACTTATTTCTCCAGTGTGTAACATCTCACTGCCAAATGGGTAAATACGTTGTTAGCGTGCAGATGCCTCAATGGAAACTTGTACTGAGGGTCTGGGTGAGGCACAGTGTGAATTATATTGCCATGGCAACCCTGAATTTCTTTCATCCATTGACATTTGCATCCTTCTTTTTTGGCATTTTCACAGAATCTTCAAAGATTATTTTTTTCAATAGTTGAGTAGAATAGATCACTAAATTTGCTGTTATCACCATGATAAAAAGGTATGAAAATGAAGTTCACTGTGGGTACAGAAAGGTTACAGTTATTTTGCAGATTTAAGTTAAATTTGTGAGTGTGAATTATGTCTGAAGAAGCTCTACATTTTTTAAAACATCAGGACAGAGGAAGAAAATGCAGTTCAGATAAACTTGTCTCTTCCCAGACAGTCCTGATATAGATGTTGGAAGTCAGAAAAAAACACTGAACAATCTGTTCAACATCTCTAATATGCCTCCTCATTGCTATAGCAAATAAAATGGAATCCCTATAGATGAACTCAAATATGCTCAAGACTTTTTTTAAAAATAATTTATTCATAAAAAGTATAAATAAAATCAAAAATCTTCTGGTGTTATCTATGAATTATGACTAATTTCTTTAATCTTTTTCTGGCATTTAGAAATGGCACACAAGCAAATTAAGAAATAATTCAAATAAAACTCTGTCTGAATTGTTTTTGTAACCTACACAATACACAGTCCTTCCACACAAAAGGCATGTTGTTATTCTTATTTGCAATTGGGTTAATGGAGCTGTTCCTGACTTCTGTGCAGGTTCTCCTGATGAGGAGAACTAGCCGTACTATTTACGGGAAGAGGAGAGGAGATTGCTTGCCCAGACCACTAAATACTACCAGCTTGCCTAGAGATCACTCTCATTAGCTCCTCTTCTCTCTCCAATGCAACTCCAGTTTGCCTGAAAAGGACTCTTTATCCCAACATCTGAGTACTATCCAGTGTAACCAACCAAATTGCCCAAAACCACTCCTTCGCAGTGGTTTTTCAAGAACCCCACGGATGGCTTTTGTATGGGATGGCCTTGGGCAGTGTTCTACGAAGGAGCAGAGAAGCCACCTAGAACAGAGGTAAAAACACTCACTCAAAACACAGACAGCTTCAGGTCAGTCTTTAGGAATCACTAATGAGAATATTTTTTCCAAGGGAATTTTTTTCAGCGGATGTCAAGCGTGTTTTTCCACATCACTCATAGTTCACTAGGCTCTAGTTTAAACAGTCTCAGTCCTCTGAGGGGTCGTGTGCCATGACTGCCCAGTCTCTGGCTGCAAGTGTCTGCTAAATTGCTCAAGTGAACTGCTTACAAACACCCTACAGGCAGGATTTCATTCCAAACCGGTAAGTGAAAATTATGATTAATTATATATTCCCAGAAGTTATGATCAGTTTATGAATGATTCATGAAAGGGGAAAAAAAAAGAAGACTAAATGCACTATGAATATAATTTGCAAGCAACAATTTAAGCAACTTCATCTCCAAAAGTGAAGTCCTTCTAGCCTCATATTTACCTAATGATAGTCTGCAGTGCAAGTGCTGTGTTGTGAATATTCTGTTTCCACACATCAACACATCAAAATGCAGGTTTGCACTGTCCAAAGCTCTCCAAATGCAGAGGGCAAACTTTTTGAACAAACAACTGTGTGCAAACAGAGATCAGAAGGGTGAAAGCATCACAGTGTTGAGTGATAAAGCCCAACTCCTGCTGCAGATGGACCCACTGGATGTAACTAGGAGCCAAGATAGAAGAGCAGCTGGGCAAGAATGCCGTCCTGGAGCCAAGGGTGAAAGACATGGAGGCATGCCTGCTTTGGGCCTGAACCTGCCATGCTTTCTCCCTGGGGGAGTGTAATTTACACCCTAGTTATACATTTCCCCTTACAACTTCTCACCAAAGCTGGCATCCAGTGTCAACTGCCTTCAGAAATAGGGTGTGAAACACCAGAGATGCTGTTCATGTATTATTTATTATTGTAATTCCTGTCTATCGGAAGGCTCATCTGAATGCATTTCCTGGATTTCAATAGATGTCCTGGGTTTGGTTTGGGGTTTTTTTTGTGGGGGTTTTGAGTTTTTTCACTCCATTTTTGAACCGGCTTGATAAGGAATGTGTCTGACTGCCCAAGGATGCTCCATGAATTCCTGGGGTCAAAAATGGCAGGAGGCTACTGGCTCTGCACTGCACATTTTCTCTAATTTCTTCCCTGTTTGCTCCTCAGTGACAAATGTCTGGGACCAGCACTAACACTTTAACCAGTGCAGCTGCGAACAGTTACATCCCAGAGGGTCAGTAGAGGCACGATGGCGAGACGGTTTATGGATGTATAAACAGAGCAAGTGTTGCAGGAAAAGGCAGAATCCTTCATGAAAACTAAGTAGCAAAATTGGAAAGTCCAGGTAAACTTCAGAGGAAAAAAGCCCCTCTCTAGTCCTGACATGCAGGGACCAAACATGAAGTGAAGCACAAGATGGGGACTGTTGTTCAAAGGTAAACTAAATCACATAATTCAGTTAAAAGTGTGGAATCAGAGTGACTAAGAAATCTAAGTGACTTCATATACCCACCCTCTACTTGACTTTACATTTGCTGCAGCTATGTAAGATATGCAGGGGTAATTGTACCTCTCAGAAGAAGACCAAAAAAAAGTTCTGCTTGCTGATCTGTTGAAAATTTATTACCTCAGGTGGGAACCAGGGGCAAGTGGCTAGCTGAGCCATTGGTGTCTGTGTAACTGATAAGGCGATCACCAATTCCCCAGAAAAAATAGCTCTAAATCCAAATCCCTTGGCAGCCCCTCTCCAGCCCTGCTCATGCCACAGCTCTCACCTTTCTCTAATATAATCCCAGGGTGAGCTTCTGTAAGGCCCCCACTCACATTCCCTGTGTCCACTGTAAGGGCACCCACCCCCTCTTCTCAGTTTGTATAGTACTGAGATTTCTTACCATGAGCTCTGACATTCCTTTAGGTGTACATGACAAGAGTCAGCCACTGCAAAAAGGACAAGAAAAGGTACATTTAGATAGTGATGTTACACTGAGTCTTCAGACGTGTCTTGGTGCCTTCAGGCTCTGACTCAATGACTATGGTCCTTTTGTCCTGCACAGGATAGTTAAGGAGTTTTGGAATTGCCTTTTCCCCTTATTACAATTCAGACCCAGAAACACTTTCCATATGTTGCTTTCCATGATAAATTATTGCAGCAGCTGCAGCAGGACCAATTGCTGGGAAAGGACGGCACCTGCCTGATTGCAAGTGGAAAGGATAGCAACCTCTGGGAATCTGCTTATCCTACAGACTACCCTAAAAAACAGGTTCAGGTCTTCTGCTTGCAAACTGTGCTCCGCCCCTGGTGCAAAACAGATTTAATGAACTGTGAGCCACTGCACTAACCACAGAGTGTAAACAGGAGCCGGCAAGATTGTAAAAGGTTTTTTTAAAAAATCTTTTTAAACACTAGGTTGTCAAATAACAGTCCCCAGACTGATAAAATGCAGCACTCAGGCATATCACTATGGAGCACAGCAGGATTTTTGCTTCAGACTAACTGATAAAAAGCTTGATGTATCCCCATTCAGCTTGCTATCCTTCAGGCTGTGCTTTTAAGACAAACAGCAGCAGCAAACATTTGTCTGCTATTTCTTTCTTAAAACCAAGATGTTTTGCAATTCAGGATTAACAGATGGGGCAGTAAGAAATGAGGGCATGGATTTTATTATTTTCTTTTGTCACTTCCTCAAAGTCACTTTGAGCAATGTTTCCAGCAATGACAGGCTGGTGCATCAGTAAGGGAAGCCTCTGGGCTTTGGCCATGGATGGCCACCCCTGAGCTGTGCTTGCCCCCGCGAGGCTTTGTGACTGGACCAGGGAACCCCAGGGAAATATCTCCACATATTATGCACCTCCTGCCAGGCAAAACATTCACCACTGTTGGTGTCAGAGGCAAAAGCCCTCTGGAGGGGAGGGGAAAGGAGGGGAGGAGGGGAGGAGGGGAGAGGGAGAGGGAGCATTCTTACCTCCATTGCCGTCATCGACATTTGTGATCCGCCCTCTGCTAAGTTTTGAAATGCATCTAAGGGCAGTACAAAGAAAATCTTATTTCATGAGGAGGAAGCAGGAATGCAAAGCAGACATAAGGCAGTGGCAACTGAGGAGCAGAGCTGCAATCCCTGTTCTGGGATGCTCTGCCTGGCTCAGGTGCCTACCTACACTGTCCTGCCTGGCCAAATCTCATTTCTGTGCTTGGTACCCCCTCTGCCTTGGCCCTGGGGTCACAGCCTGGGAAGGCATCCCAATTTCAGGGTTGGAATTTGGAAGAAGTGTATGGACAGGGAGTGCTCAATGTGGCTGCTTTCATCTCCTCTCATAATTTGTTTCGATTGTTTTCCTGCCTGAAGACTGACAGTAGAATGGTGAACTAATGAAACACATCTTCCCACAGGGAAACTTTCTGTTGGTCCTTTTCCATCCTCCCTGGCAGTGAGTGATCACAGTGTGCCCTAAAGAAAGTGATTCTCTTGAAGTCATTAGTATGCCTTGCAAGCTTTTTCCAGGGAATATAAATGCAGATGCTGCTGTTATTCAGCTGGAGTTTGAAATTAACATTGCTGAAAGTTTTTTGACTGAACACTTTGCCATCAGAAAATTTAAATCCATTCGAATATTGATATTCTATGTGCACATTTATATTGCAATTTGTCTAGGAGAAACCTTCAAACCCAAGTGTTTGGATAAACTCAAACCACACCACTTTGAGTTTTTTTATTTATTTTGAAATTACTTTTCTCCTAGAAATGTGCCGTTATAAACAGTAATAAAAAGTTGAAACAAATTTAAGTCTGTCTATCCTTGAATGACATGTTTCTCCAGGAGCCTGTTTCCCAGCCTGAATGAAAAAGACTTGTAATATCATGCATGTTTTGGAACCTGCCCAGCCTTAGAAAAAAGTACAAGGCTGCTGGGAGAGGGTAGGAACAGGGTACAAAGGCTCATTGCTCCTCTGCCCCTTAGGAAGCAACCAGAGCTATTCATATGGTCCAGACTGAAGAGGAAAGCTAACACGGTGAAGCATATCCAGCCTACACTGCTCTGAAGAAAGGCATAGAACAAGGAAATCCCCATATTGCACTCCATCCCTTGACAAGGTTGTATTTGCAGGGCTAGGCTTGCACCCAGCAATCTTTTTAGGAAAAAATGGCAGCGCTGAAATTACCTCCTCTGGGCAGAGGTAAGTGCCTCTTTACTGCTTCATTAACTCCAGTTAAATAGAATTTGCAAAGGAGCTGCTGCTTTTGGTTTGGGTCTCATCTCTGGCTATCTTGAAAGGATGAGTAATGATTTAATGGGACAGATTTTGTCTTCCCTGCTGCATTCACATCATCATAAAGGTTTACTGCCTTTTATTCCCACTTGGCACCCTTATCCTCTCCTGTAACTGACTTATTCACAATGATTTGAAAAGTCTGAGAAATGTATTCCATGTTAAACCCTCTGTAAAATGATAACTGAAAGAGTTGAGAGCATTTTAAGATTCTCATTACAAATAGCAATGAAACTTTTAGAGGCTCCTTTCCACATGGATGTAGATGTTTTGTCTTTATATTCGCACTTACAATGTAAGAGGATCCTTTTTGGATGAAAAAAAATACCATGGTACTAATTTAGGCATAAGAACTTTCATCTACTGCAAGTGACATGTATAATAACAAAAAAATGGGTGTTTACAAGCTATCTTCTTCTTCTTCTTTTTTTTTTTTTTTTTTTTAATGAAAGCATTAAAATCAGGACATGCTCTGACTTTCTGAGCTGCTTCTGCTGTACTCCCTTGAAATGGGAATTTAGGCAGTGTCATCCGAGCGGATCTGCTGACCACTATTGGCCCATTAAACATCAGTGGCAAAAACACATGGGACAAAATGAACACTCATTTCCATGCACTGTTGAAACCCTGCTCATTTCAAAGATGAGATAAATTGCTGTAATGATGTTCTAGCACCAGGGTCACAATTGCTCGCTTTGTTTAACTACCAGTATTTCCAGTCAAAACACTTATTATTAGAGTAGCAAAAATTATGCTTTCGTAAAACAGAATTGCATTCACATTTAGGCAAAGGCTTATTTATTCCTCCTTGCAACTGCCAGACAATAGCTGGATGCAACACAGAGCACGGGTTCGTTATCCACTGAGAAAGATCTCAGACCTTCTCCTTACCAGAAAACTGAGAGAACTTCACTGAAGTTGGTAGGAAAAATATATCTCTCTAGTTTAAAAAAGAAAAAAAAGCCCCTCCCTAGCTGTGATTCAGACTTCTCTGTCTTTTAATAAAAAGAGAAAACTGCCTTCCACTTGAGATGAGGCACTTCACTCCTGTTCACTGAGCATCACTGAAGGCAATGTCCTCTCAGTGGTACCAGCAATGCTTCACACCACCCTGGAGGAAGCTCTGCTGTGGACCATCATGCTCAAGCTTCTGTGGAAGAGCACCAGCACAGGACACATCTTGTTTTTGGAAAACAAGTCTTAGTGCATAGGGGCTTTAAGGACAAGCCTGCAGGGGCCAGGCTAAATTCTCACAGCAGAAAAAGACTGACAGCTGAAGAAGCTTTGGATATACATTGTCATTGCTCCTCAGCAGGGAAAAGCACAGGGCATCTGAGTGTCACTGCAGCCCACAGGCACTTGATGAGCTCTGATGGGACACTGGGGGCCCACCTTCCTTCTGGCCTCTGTCAGTGAGGGCATATCACTGGATTCCCAGCTGCTGCTTTCTCTCAACGCTAAACTGCCCTCTACCCGCCGGTTGCTCCTGTGGGCAGAAGACAAATCTGGCTTTTGACAAACAGGCTGCCCCAAGGGATTCCTGGACCATGCCTGGACTTTGGGCAAGTCTGTAACTTCCAAACTATGCTGTTAGACATGTATTATCATGTGTAGTGTCGTGTCCCTTCCCTCCTGCTGCTGCCCTCCATCTGGCTTTGCAAATTCCCCTGCTGCCACGTCCCCTGCCCGTGCCCAGGCCCTGGTGCTGAGACTCACAGGTCATGGTTTCGAGGCGCAGCATGCAGCACACAAAGTCAGAGAAGCCAATTCTCCCCGCGGCATCGCCGTAGCGCAAGACCAGCAGACGCAGGAGCTGGTCGTTAGTGGCCAGGCCTGTGGAGGGAAGAGGAATGACAGCACTGGAAAGACACTGCAAGATGATGGATGGGCTCTGATGGCCTCGTGCACCCTGCAAAGAAGCTGGGGCTCTCCCTCAGCCCCCCACCCTGTCATGCCAGCTCTCTGCACCCCTGGACAGCAGTCTGTCTTTCCATAGTTTTGTGCCTAAGAGTCACAGTAGGGTAACGGAAAATCAAAGTTGTCTTACTCACTTACTCGGATCGTGGCTTAAGTCAGCAAGCAGGAAACACTGAGCTAACTAATCTAGTATTATCTTGCTTTGCCTTTTTAGCTTTTATTTTCTGTAAGAAAGGGTGGTTTTCTTTGGCTCATAGCTGTTAAAGTCCGAGTGAAGCATTTACAATAGCACTGGCACTTTCTGCTAAACAGGGAGATGCCGCATGCTCATGCTATTATGCAGTACAGCATGCCTGGGATTCTTTATTTTTACATTTTCTCTTCTATTAGAAAATGGCAAAGAGTGCATTTCTTTTTTATTAGCTGATTATTCAGTATTTGTGTCACAGTCTGTTTGGATGGAAATTGGTATTCAATTGAATGAACAAAAATTGCCTTTTAGAATGATTCTTTTATTAGTTAAATAAAGCTACCCTAAATGTGCTGGCTATATAAGAAGAATGATTTAAATATATTTTGCACTAAAAGCTGATTTGCGAAACAAAAGGGAAATTTTCTGCAGAGAGCTGGACTGATAGCTTCGGTTTAATGCCTTCTCTGAGACTTCAGAAAAGTCTCATTTGCTCACTCCCAGTTTTAGTGGCTCAGCTGGATGAGAAGTAACTTTCCTGGCTTTTCAACCAGCTCTAAACTTTTCAGTTTTAAATGAACTCATCATGGAGCTAAATTAGTTGAACAAGCAGAAATAAAAGAAATAGCTTCTCTACACCTGTGTAGGGAGAGATAGAGCTGATGAAGGTGGTTTAGTACCACCACTCGCAAACTCTAGTTGCATGAGCCTAGGTGGAGGTCTCCAGCAGGAAGCAGATACACAAAGCTGAATATTTAAAGAATCTAAATACATTTGGGCTTAAGATACATTTCAAATTAAGGTAAACCTGATTTTAGATTCTTTTCTCAGGAGAAAAAGTTAGTAATTAAAAATAAATCTATTTAATGAAATGTCTTTTTTTATTCTGTTTTTTAACCATTGCCAAGAACCACTGAGGCAGTAAGCAATGAATTCTATCTATTTTTAACCTTTTGAAGAGAGTGGGAATTCAATCAAGCTCTCTCTGGAGAGCAGATTCCAGCAAACATTGTAGTGCTGCTTATGAGATGCTATAATCACGTCTTACACTAGTAAAACACCAACAATTTGTCCTGGTCAGTCTGGGATAAAATTTCTCTGAAATCTGCACACCTGGCAACGTCTCTCAGTTAACCTCATCAACAAGTCCTCTCTGTTCCCGAGACAGATATGTGCAGTTCCTTATTTAAAAGGCTACTCCCCGCTCTGCTTTTAGCCAAGCTTTAAAATACAGATTTAGTTTCCCTATTTTTAAAGGTTATTTTGATGCATTTACTGTTGTCAGTGAGGAGTGTGTAAATACACCAGGCCAGTGCCCCTGCATTTCAGGGCAGCAATGCTGTTATTACAGCTGGCCTGCTTTACTCTGCCCCATCCTTATCATGCTTGGAAGCATTAGCAAAACAGTGAAAATTACACACACACTTCAGTGTTTTGCTGGGAAAAGCACCAAACACTTCAGGGAACAGCTGGCAAAGAACTGTATTTAGATACATTAACACTATTCCCAGAGGCAGCACCAAGCTCCCAAACACCTTCTGGGGTCAGCTGCTCCTTCCTGCTTAAAAGCCAGGACTGGGATCATCCTTTTGCCAAGCCAGATTCAAATGTAGCTGTCTGGCTCAGAAGACAGCAATAATGAGCTTATAATTTTCTTCTTCTTCCCCACTCAAAACTGCCAAACATGTATTGAATTTGCCATTTAATAGTGTCTTTTTATCTCTTCAAATAGCTGCACTGCTTTGGCTGACAGGACTTCTCAATGTACAGTTTTCCTCCCAGTTTTACACTTTAGCATCTTTCTTACAGAATGGACCTGACAGCTTCTCCTTTGACATTTGGCAAGTCAGTGCTGCACTCCTCAGGCACATGCTAATACTCTGCCCACCTCTCAGCCAAAAATAATTTACATATAACATTCCCCGAGCTGATGTGTTCCACGGATAGCAATCCTGCACCAGCTTCCTCTTGGGGACAACATCCCTCCGAGCTCAAAGTAGCCAAATGGGAACTTCTCTAATAAGAGGATTGCTGTGTCAGAGATGCATTTCATACACAAAGTCACCAGAGGGACGACCCAGCTAAACTGCTTCACTCATGTAAACAGCATCCCGTGCACTCACTGCAAGTTTCAGCACTCAGTAGCCAACAGAGGTCAGTGCAAACTAAATAAATGCCTATCACTGTGATTTTCCTTCTAGACTTAGTCACTGCCATGGAGAGAAACTGCAGGAATTGGGGCAAGTGCAAGCATCCACTGTTCCTTGCTTCTTTCCTCTACTGGATATTTCACCCATGACCTAGAGAGACTATAGATAACCTAGTCTGGCCAATGCTGCACTTCTCTGCATCTCTGCTGGCTCCCCAACACAGAGAGAGCTCTGGGCAGAGCTGTGATCTAACTGGCACCTCTGTGAAATCCAAACCACTTTCTCCCTGAATCTCTTTTTTCTTTCCTCTTTCTTTTTCATCCTTTCCTTCACTGGCACAGGGACGAGAAAGGGAGCTGTTCAACACCTATGGATGTACCTGCTGTTTGTATCGCACCCTTCAGTTCAGCAGCATCAAGAAATCCAGAATGGTTTCTGTCTTCCTTCCTGAAGATATCCTAAAAAACAGTGTAAAGGCAGAATTCAAGCCCTTAACACCATTACCCAAATTTACTACCACACCTAATTATGTATGCTTTTCTTCCTTCATAAATAGGCTGCAAGGAAGTTTAACAGATGAGATGGAATGGCCATGACAAGGGAGACCCATTTCCAGAAGTCTCTGACAGAATGTTACTTTGTAAGAAACCCCACAGTTTTGTGCAGGTGGAAGCCTTTTTCCTCACTCTCCCTGTCTTATGAGTGCAAGCAAGCAATGGGGATACTCAACTTCACTGACAAAAAGGCATTGTCCATAACATGTGAAATAAGCCAGGAGTCCCTGAGTCCCAGAATGGTGTGGGGTCATCTTTTCTAACACACGACAAGCCACGCTTGATGTGCTGCCAGTGGGAAGAGCGCTGTTGCTAGATGGGGAACTGGCACCCCATGTCCAAAGTGGCTCAGATTATCTCAAGAGGGATGAAACAAATTAGAGCCCAACGCAGGCTTCAGGAAACCTTCTTGTGCTGCACCAAGACTGAAAGAGAAGGACCTGACACAGAGAAGCTGCTATGCATGTCCCGACTGGGAATTTAGGTGGGACCCTAAATACCGTGCTACTGTTTTCACTGCTTCCAGACCTAATGCTTATCCCGGAGCAGAGACATTTTTCCCAGACAGGCTTTCATCGGATCCTACACATTTTTACTGTGAACTGCAGCACTGAGGAAGTGACATTTTTCAGGTGACTCTGTTCAAGAACTCGTTTCAGCTTAGAAAGCTTTTTTTAAAAAAATACCAGTGGTGGCACAGACACAGAGATTTCCATCAAATTCTGAGCCTAATTGGGCTTCCTACCTTTACCCAGATTTCCCTCAATATTCTCTGTGCTAGAAAAGCCTCGACTGCTCATTTGGAGCACTTTACACACACCACTGCTTCCTGAGCTCTCAACCTTTGCGTGAGAGGATGGAACTCTGACCCACTAAGCAAGCAACCTTTGTAACGCTCCCCCCTGCAGTGCTTTGATATCACAGAGCATCTGCTCCCCGCTGATGAAAAGCCCTAGGGTACAGTATCCGCGGAGAAGAGAGAGCAGCCCCCGCATACCATGTACTTAGCGAGACTTCGCCAGAGGCTCCCGAACTCCTGCAGTGTGAGTCGTCCGTTCGAGTTGAGCTGAGCATTTAGTTAAGAATCGAGCAGTTAATGAGAGCTAAACCTGGCTGTCTTTGTTCCCGAGGATGCTGCCTTCACATAAAGACATAAGATGCAGCCTCCTCGGTCTGTTGAGAAAGCCAAAAGCTTTTCTGCTCTCAATTATGCTTAAAGTTAAATTCACCGTCTTTGACACATCGTACAGCTGCTCATATCTGTGCTCACAAACAACAAAAGGTTTCTATTTATATAGTGCCTTTAACCACAAAGCAACCTGCAGTGACATTTAGTCATGGAGCACGGATGCCCCTGTGAATGAACATGGCCCTGTGGTCTTGCCTCTGTGCATGAGGCTTCACATTATCAGCTCTGGCTGGATCCTCCTGGAGGAACAGGCACTAATGGAGTAAGAGGTGAGGAGACAATCCTGATGCCTTCTGTCAGACTGCGTCAGTGGAACTGCGCCCCTCCATACTCCATCCAGGAGTCCTTGGCAGACATGCAGCACCTCACCTAATGCAGCTGGAATGGTGAAAACTCCCTGAAAGCAAAACTCATCACCAGTGAAATATAAGGAGGCAAGTGCCACTGCCATGAAACCTGAGAGAAAAAAGCTGACCCTGACTTTGCAGGCCAGGATAAGTCACACTGTACATGGGTTGTATGCAGCCCAGACTATGAAAAGTCCATCCTGAATTAAAGCAGAGCAGTGGCTTTGTCAGCTCCTTGCATGTGCCATGCATTCACAGAGCCCACTTATCCCAGGATGGGCTTTGGAAAGGGAGAAAAGTCTCTTTTGCTGGCTAGGCACAGAAAGCATGAAAGAGAGAGGGACTTCTGGTCATTTTTATTCATTTTGTGGCAGTTGTAAAGGTCTGAAAATGTTTCAAAGTTATTTCAAGGCATGGAGAAAAAGAGACAGTGAGCAAGCAAGGGGGAGAAAACACACAGGGAAGAATGTATGTTTTCATCACTGAGCCCTCTTGTTCTACAGCAGCCAGAAATGCATTTCTTGTATTGTCTTGTTAACAGCAAAAAGACTGTGTGATCCATCTAAATAGGAAAGATACACTGGAAAGGCTGAATGGCCTGCCAGGCAAGTGCCTGTGATTCAGTGGTGACAGTGCTTCTGCCCCTGACACCAGCTTTGCTGGCAGTGCTGGTAGCCTGCTCAAGTGCCACCACAGGCCAGCATTGTGCAGCTGGGATGGGAGAGCTAAGCTGTGCCTAAGCTCTGTGCTGCCTCTTGTCTCAGGCTCTGCCTGAGGGCAAAGCTTAGCCAAGCCCCAGGCCCTGCAGAAGGGAAAATGAGAGCCAAGAGTTGGCTTTAGAAGACCCTCACCTTTCACCAGACACACCAGAGCCAGGGCATGCACAGCAAAGTCCTGCATAGACTCTGGGACAGTTATTTATTGGGGATTGTGGCTAATTGCACACTTGCAGGTTCTCACATGGGGATGCTCAGCTCACCCATAACTCAAGGCAAGGATAGGCAGCACTGGGGAAGTTTATTGCTTCTGCTGAAAGGATACATCCATCAGAGCTAAAATGCCTCTGCATGAATCGAAGCTGAATTTTCCTCCCAGGCTGGTCATTTCATCTGCAAGGATTGACAAAACAGAAGGAATTAGAGAGAACGAGGGGTGTGACTGGCATCAGGACACCGTTCAGTGGGAAGCAGGACACCAGTCTGAAGGCTCACATAGCTGAAAAGCCCCACATCTAGCTCAGATTCTCAAACAGTAGCAAGGGCTCTGTGCCAAGCTGAGCTCTACCGAGGGACTCTGACACATCTCAGACATATCTACTGCTCCCTTCCCCAAGGATAGTTGCTCTGCTCAGGTTCACAGTCTCTGCCCACCTACCTGCCCTGATGGAAACTCTTCCCTCTTGAAATAAGGGAAAGGGAAATGTCTGTGATAAGAAAGGCCACTTATGCTGCGCTAACAAGTCCTAAGAGCACTTTGAGCCTTGTGCATGGCTGAGCTGGTTCAAGCCCTCGGGCTGTGCCCATCTCGTGTTTGATCCAACAGCGCAATAAGCCACAATGGGGATTTTTTGAGGACTATCAGGACACCACTAAATCCTCTGTCTAATTTACACTAGTCCCAGGATAAGGAAGCACCAAAGACATCAGCAGGGTTGTAAAAGCTTTACCTTGCAGGATCACTTCATTAAGCAGTTGTTGCAGCTGCGAGGCATCAACAGCTGAGCCCTAATGCAGAATAAAATGCAAAGAGAGGTCTGTGAGCATAAAGCTGTCTCCTGTGTCACTTTTGCCCAAAACTCCTTTTCTCATGCTCTGTGGCAACCAAGAAGAACCTCTGCTTATATATCAGAGGAGCATCAGCACCCCCCCCAGGAGCATAATAAAGCCCTCCCCAGTGCTGGGGAAATCTTCGTCCTCCCCTACAGGAGTCTGCAGGGCACTTACAGGCACTGCCTTCACCATGGGGTATTTTCAGCAGTGATGGGACCACCTACTGACTTCACCAGCCCCTAGCTAGGGACTTGTCGATGGGCAGGCACAGCAGGCAGCTGTGTGAGTGGACTGGGAGCACAGGCACTGCTGCCTGCTTCCCTCAGAGCTACCCATCAGTAAACCTGGCTGCCTCCCTCCTGAGACACCCCTGGGGCACCCAGTGTGGCAGGTCATGTTCATTTTCACCTTCATGCACTGATATAACTATTAACAGCAAGAGGTCCATTGTGCAGAGACTTTTAACAGTGATTTTTTTCCTCTTGAGTAAGTCAAGGAGTTCTTTATAGCAGTTTATTAAACCATTAAAAGCTTCTCCTGTGAACACAGAGCTTGGCTCTGAAAGAGCAGGAATCAATTACTCAAACGCTGACTGATGTCTGGTTTCCAAGTGCTGAGAAGGCAAATGGAAAATGATGCTGATGAGAGGGGGGGAATACCCAAGACTTTCTAATTCTTTCAGCAAATAAACAAACCAGAGCCAAAAAAAAAAGTACACATGCAAGCCCATCACCAGAGCAACTACAAATCTCTGATATTCGACTGATATATGGCACTAGCCAATCTATCCCAGCTGAATGTCCCATTTTTCTGTGGGTTTTGGCAAGTCAATCAATACTGTTTTCAGGGTATCTACTTGAGGATCAAGCTACATTAAAAAAAAAAAAAAATAAGATGGATTTGTATCAACACCATAGTTCAGTTTTTCTTTTTGCAAGTCCACATGTCTTTATTTATTTATTTATTTTTTCAGTAAGAAGTTTTAGATAGGATACCTGCTTAGCGTATCTTAGGAAAAGAGCCTTATATGAGCTGTCCTGGTTCTGTGTCGGTACATCCTGCATCAAAGACAAAGTACAGACATAAATAATTCAGTTACAAAACAACTGGAGGCAAAAGTCTGCCAATCCAAACAGCACTTAACAGGGACAGGGAATGTACAGTACAGGCTGAGTTTTAACACCCCAAAAGTGAAGTGGGCTAGGAGTGAGGAACAGCTACTGCAATGAAGGAAGAGGCATAGTTTGGGTGTTAGCATTTAGTACAACTAGAAAGGAGCAGCTCAAGGCCTAAGAAAGATGACAGATCACATCCAGGGTGGAATTAAAGAAGTCAATACATGAATAAAGAGATATAAAGCCTGATCCTTATTGATGGCCCCTAGTTGGTATCACTGGCTCAGGGCATGTGAAGATTCATGTGAACAAAGAAAACAGAACAGGAGTTGACTTTTCCTTTCTCTTGTACCTTCTCAGTCCCAAAGCAGGCTTGACTTTACCTGAACAATCACAATTCAATGGTTAAGTGATTTTTTTCAACTTTCCATTGAGAATATCCACCAAGCACTAAGGGGAACTTGACGTTATATAAAGTTTTCCAGAAAAATCTAAGCCCAAGGCCTAATGCCTTCAGCTCTGTGCAAGATAATTCACACCAGTGAAGCCCAAACACCTGAACAAGAGCAGAAAGTCTGGGTACCATAATTCATCAAAGTCTAAACATTGGCTAAGGACAACAGCCAAGTAAACTGACAGCTTGTCAGTGGAAAGAGATAACAAGCCACCATTTACACTATTCCTCTAATGGGTTTTAATTTCATGCTGGAAAATGAGTCACAAGCAAAAGACTGTTTTCTGTTCTCCTGAAGCAGCTTCACACCTGTGGCTTCGAAGACCTGCACTGTGTTTGCACTGGTTTGCAGCAGGGTTTTGCTGGTGAGAGAGTAGCATGGACTGGACCAGCTCTGGCAACGTGTGCACAGTTCAGAGCAAGAAAATCAAGCAACAGATCGTAGCTGGGCTAGACAGGCTGAAATGTGGGTTGACCTAGAGATGCAGCCAGTTTTGAAGTGTAACTTGCCCTACGTCTGTGAAGATATCCTGAAGAAAATCAGAAGAAATCTGCTTTGGGCTTTACCCCTATGGATTTCTGTGCTTTATAGGGTAGAAGCACCTAAATTAAGCCATTCTCATGAGGAAGGCATGTATAATGCCACTCTCGGGAATTAGTCAAAGTTTCCCCCTCTCTACTCTGTAGATATACATTTTACAGACATTGTGAGAATTTAGTATCTTTCAACTGCTCTCTCCTCTGCTATATTTAGTTGGTCAAAGTGTTAAAGATGGTGAGGTGAAAAGGACAGACAGACAAAGGGACAGTATAAGATTTGTTTCCTTAAAAATCAGGCTCTGAGTAAGACATGAAGAGGAAGGGCTTTGTTGTCACTTCCATCTCTCCAGAGAGGTACCCTGCTCTCCCAGCAAGGTCGCAGGATGCCAGAGTCGAACTCTGGAACAGGTAATGGCTGGTAAAGGTAGACAAGAGCAGATGAAGAGGAGGCAGTAGAGGTGACTACTGAACAGTCAGGTCTCTGGGAACCACCACCAGTATCTACATCTTCACAGACTCTTACCATCGGCAACACTGGGCTGGTCAGGGAGTTTGAGTTCCTAGAAAAGAGTTACAAGAGTCAAACTGGGAGAAGACAGGCCTTTTCAGAGCACTGATTTGCAGACCTGGCAGAAGGCAGGCACCAAGAGTAGGCCTTGCCCAGCCCACAGCCCCACAAGATGCTCAGCACCCACACAGCCCAGCCTGTCCCAGTTCTGTCAAGCCTGCTGCACCAGTCCTGGGTCTCTCTGTGCAAACAGTCACAAACAGATCCAAGTCTCCAGGTGCTCTGGGGCTACTGCCGTCCCCAAGCTAGCTCTGTTGGCATGAGCAGCAGACAAAGGGTAACTTGTTTTACTCCAAGCATGCCAGGACTAAATTCACCACACAGAAGACAGGGCTGCTCTGCCTTGAGCCACGTAAATTTTTCACCTGCTTTCTCTTTGCCTAGCTTAACAGTCAGGAATAAAAATAGCATCTGGGCTATTAAAAGGCAACACCTTCTAAATGTCTGCAGACTGCCTGAAATTGAGCCAGGGTCACCCTTCCTTCTGAGACACACTTAGTAGCAACATTCAATACATGAAATTTTGCTTTGGTAGAGAAATTAGACAAACCAGATTCTATTTTTATAACATCTGTGCTATTATATAGGTGAGTGCTGCAGATACCCATGGGAAGGGCATCTCCATGCTTGGCCTAGTTCAGAAAGTTCTGTGAGAGTCAGAGACTCTCCTGAAAAGTGCTTCTTTCAGGGCTGAGCCATCTCGTGCATGACTCATCATGCTGAAGGCAGTCCAGCCCACAGCACAGACTTCTTATGTTTGTTTTCCATAACTAAGGAGTTGCCTTAGTTGGTTCTGGGCTATTTTTGTCAGGGGCCAAAGCCTAGAAAGCAATCTCATTATTAAAATACGGGCCAATGAGGCAAGAGTTGAAATCATTTCCACTATAAAACTCGCTGAAGGGAAGCCACTGCACATCTGATGCTTGGAGGTCATTTGATAAAGGCTGAATACTGGGGTTTGCTTATGTAAAGCAAATCACACCCAGATATTCATGTGATAATATGAATATGTGTATGTGGTAATAGCTGCCTTTGCATGAACTAAGATAGCATTTTTCCAACAAATTTATCTTCAAGGCCCGTCTCATACCTACAGGGAGCCCTGCCAGCCTGTCTATGAGGTGGCTGAATGAAAGAATCAAGGCCTTTCACTGCTCTTTGCTTCTCTAGGTCCCACTCTGAGCAGAATGGGACATGATCCATCTGGCATCCAGCCGGCAGAACATAAGAAACTGCATAACAGCTGCCAAGAATTAAGAAAAACAAGATCCCAGTCCTCCTTTCAGTAAAGAGAATTTTCTCCACAATCAGGGGTGGAGGACATATCTCACAATTATTGCTCCCTTGTGTACCAAAGCTAAGACCCCTGTGGCTGCAGATGAGCTACTGCCCTGCTCTGCAGTGGCCATCCTTGTGCATCTGACTGTACGTTGGATCCCCCTCAGCGCTGTGTGCTTAACACTCTTCTGTGCCTTCCCAACATGCTTCAAGGATACATTAAAAGCAAATTGCCACATTAATTATCTTGACATTAAATAGTTAATTCCTGGCACACTGCAAGTCTGGGGCCTTTAAGGAGTGTAGATTATCTTACTCTTTGTAGTCTTGATTCTTTATGAAAATTCGCAAGAGAAATTCAAATTCTTGATTCTCTGTTGTAGCAGGATAAACGGCATAGGTTCCTGGGCTCAAGATAAAGTAGTTGGTCACATCTCGAATCGGAGAAAAAACTTGTTTCAGAACTTTGGAGTTCTCCTGAAAGAAAAATATAGCTGGCTCTTTTCCCTCCTTATCAGGAACCAAAGTAAATCAGCAAGCACACTCACAGTAGCCTTGTGTTCCCACAGCTCTCTAAATACTCACTGCATCTAACATGCCTTAACCTCCCCAATGGTAGCCCATCACCTGGATGGACTGTTTTCAAGGACACATCAAAATTGCACAAGCATGAAGGAACTGAAAGAAACAGAAGGCAAAAGGAATGTAAGTGGATTTGAAGAGAACTTCAATTAACATTAAGCAGACTGGAGTTCATGAAGGAATCAAGGATGAATACTCTTACTATAACTTCCCGAGATCTTTTGTGACTCAGAGGGGTCAGAGAGCACTCTAAGCGTGTCACCCAGATGACAATGCTTCAAGAATTACAATCCAAACCAGTAAGTGTCACAAGAAAACTGAGCATTCTGAGCATTCTGATCTTTCATCTGTTATTCCAGTATTTTTGCTGAGATGAAACAAATATAATGCAACAGCTATTACTATGATGACATGTAAAGATAGCATAATAAAAAACCCTTCCTAAACATATTCCCCAAAATATATCAGCGTGTATAAATTCCATTTAGAATGGTTATACAGCGTGGCAGAGTTATTTATGAGCCATGCCTTTGGGAGACAATAACATAAAACTGCTACTTTGAAAGGAAAAAAAAAAAGGATGACTACTGTTACAGACGGCTGGGAGGTACACAGACTGCCAAGTATTATGGGTCAGATCTTGAGCAGATAGAAATGGGCAGTGCTGCAAAGAAATAAATGGTGTAATCCTTTTTTTTTTTCACTTTTGAGTCTCATTCCACATTCCTTCTGGTAAAAAGCAGAAGCAGATTAATATCTCAATGGAATCAAAACTGGTGTGAGATAAGAATCAGCCTCTATACATTTCTCAGCTCCATCACACAACATTAAACTTCCCTCACAGACATGTATTAGTGTTCCACGTCTATATTTAATCAAAGGCTTCCTAGAGCTATCAGATATGTCCATGCTGGTTTGCATCCTTGCCTGCACTGTATTCCCCTCTCATCCTGCTAAGCGATAATACTCTTTTTACTTCACGGCAACCATTTAATGCATCTCAAAAGGTACCGAACAATGAACAATGCTGCTAATGAATAATGGCAGTGAAAGCAGGTCAGGGAGGAAGAATGAAGCCACATGAATCTTGCCAATTGCACTCTCTTTGTGCAAAGAAAACCCCTTGTAAACTTTTACTCAAAGATGCCACCTCTGATTGCCCTCAGTCACTGAGGAAATAAAGCAAGGGAGTGGCACTTACACCCACCCAGTTTTAGCTCCTGGACTTGGCTTTTGCTGCTACCAGGGCAGGACACTGGGCTGGCTGTGAGGAGATGTAGACCAGCTCTCATGTCAAAATATTTAGTCTGAGTCCATGAGGGAATATTTTCTGTATAATCTCTGTGCAAATTTGTACCAATACCATTATATTACTAAAAGCTATGGTGTGACAGCAGCATAACTATTCCCTTTCCCTCACTGACCAAGTGCTCCATAGTAATGGTGGTGCCTCTAGTAACAATCTGTTCTGGCCTTGCCCTTCAGCTCTATGTAGGAAGTCACAGGCTCAGAAGCCCAAACTGAGCCTGAGGTGAGCTATGAGCTGACAACCCAGAGAGGCCATGTCATCCAGACTTGACAAACTCATTGAGTTTCATCTATCCATGGGAATATACCAAGAGACAGAAAACATACCTGAGCATCAACTGGAGGGGAATAAATTTAAATATAAAGCAAGAATAGGGAATATCTGTCCCTTAATCTGCTTCCTGATTAAACAACCTCTTTTTGAGGGACCCAAGACCTATGGCATCACCTTCGAGTGAAGGTCATTCTGTTAAGCTGGGTAACTAATCAACATGGACATGCATCATGCAAGAGCATATGTGCCTGGTGAGTGCTGGGGATGCTGTAAGGAGTGAATTCCTCACTTACCAGGAGCTACAGCTCTTGCTGAGTGGCACAGCTAGCCCCACGGAGTCCTGCAGGCTTGATATCTGCACAGGGCAGAGGATCTCCTCGCAGAGGGATAGTGAATTCCACTTGCTGGAGGGGTGCTCTTTTTATGACATCTTTTATTTCTCAGACCCTGTTTTTTATGAGCTACAAAGCCATGCCTTTTCTTTATGAGGAGCAGTTAGACTTACAGCATCAGTTATTCAAAGTCTGGGACTAGCGTAAACCTCTCCAATGATGAGGAGAATGTGAAGCTGGGGTCACAGCAATCTCTGCTTCCTTTTATTCTCTGGGTTAAGACCAATCCCCTCCCACCCTCCTCAGAGAACAAAAACACCCTGGAAAAGGCTAGCATTCATCTACATTAGCAATTGTGCTTTCGGTAAGCCTGGTAATGTTCTGACAACAACTGCCCTTGAAAAGGCACCTCCTTGGACAGTAAACAAGAAAGAAAACCAGAGAAACTGTAGGGGAGGTCCCAGATATCTGAGTGGGTTATCTCTGCACTGGACTCAAGCAAAGGCTTCCATGTATTTTGTAAATTATTTTTTTTACATGTCATTTCAGTGATAGAAAAGAGGGAGATGAGTAAGAGAAACCCACTTGGGAGAACAAAGACCATTTGCTTCTCTACTATACCTGGAATACTGCTCGAGGGCTGTAGTTAGTGCTGGCTGGCATGCACTGTGCCAGGCCAGCAAGGCATGTCACCAGTACTGTTGGTGGGTACAGAGGATACTGCCCTGGCACATCCTGTAGCCTGGGGACTCCCTCAGTTTCCTAGGGCTATTTTGGGATGCTACAAAACTAAAAGTTTAACCTTTGTTCCCAAGACATGAATAAAGGAAGCGAAGCCTGCCTAACTCTACTTTTCCTGTGAAGTTTTACAATAGAAGGCATTCAGAAATTCACACAACATACTGACTGCGCTCTTTTTACAGACCAAAAGGCAATTCAGTCTTTCACTTCCACATACAGGTATAATAAACCACACAGAGAACAACAGTGCCTACATGATATCTGACAGTGCTTACCATGGTGATGAAAAAGCCAATCTTCAGGTTTTTTGCATCCTGCATATGCTCAGCGTGCTTTTGCATGAGTGAAATTACTACATTATAGGTTTTGGGGTCATAGTCTGGCACTTTGAAAAAATATTGAGGGTTTGTTGAAACTGCACCTGCTGAGAAAGTGTTAATAGATTAATAGTAGGCACAGAGATGTCCCAGTAGTAGCCTATTGTGTAAGATCTTACTTATATGGAAACAGAGCAATGGGTAGTTACTGCTCCCAGATCCTTTCAATACAACAGAGCACTGTAGTCTACACATTAGATCTAGAAGCTGAGGCAGCTGGAGTTAAACTAATTGCACATTAATCATTCTAGAAATCTCTGGCAAAGTCAAGAAAGTCATGCAGATTTCTCAACACTCCTAACATCTGCTTCACCTACATGGCACACCGTCTTGTGGCAGAAAAGCAGTGACTCTTAATCAGATGCCTTGACCCAGTGGTTGAGTTAAAGGAATGTGGCTTGGAGATCATAAGCACATAGAAAAGAACAAAATGGTGCAAGGCTATCCTCTCCTTCCTTTATGTTAGTGTTTGTGGTGGACAGACAGAATGTTGAGCAACAGAGGGAAAAGGCTTCTTTTCGGCCAAGGTTTTGGTTAACAGGAAGCATATCTCATAAAAAAGCAGTGAAATGCCAAAATTGGGGAAAAAGGACTGAGATGGCAGCATCTGCTTAAAGCAGTTTAGACCTTAAGCCAGTCTGAACTTCTAAGATACCTGCTTTGGGTGGCCTTGAAAGCTGCAAATTAGCATGATTGTGCTTGGACAGGAACTTTACTAGAGTGCTGAAAGAAAACATAGCTCCAAGGAAACTGCCTCTGCCCACACACTCTCAGTTCAGGCCCTGCATCTCTTCACTCAGTCACCATGCCCATGGTGTGCAGCAGCACAGGCATTGCTTTGTTATCCCACCTTGAGACATGGTGAGCTGGCTATGAGGAAGAGCCTGAAGCCTGTAAGCCAAAACCCATTTGCTGCTAAGTCAGGGATCAGCATTGCAGAAAAAAAGAAGCCCCTTCACTGATCACATGCTACCATCTTAGATTAAAAAGACAAAGCCCAAATAGTGATGCAGCTGTAAAATAAATGAGATAAATTAAGATAAAAACGTAAAAAAAAAATTACTTCTTATGATTGAAGCTTGCAATGCCAGAAGAGTCCTTGCACAGCAGTAAAACCAATGGATATTATCTGCTCAAAGACCTTTTTACCTTAAAAAATAGAGCTTTGTAGCATAATTTTTTCATTTCGTATCCATTTAATTTCAGAATATTTCTTGCTCTATAAAATCAACCACATATTCGCCAACCCAGACTTTCTGATGAGGTCCCCAGTAACACCTACTGCACCTGGCTGCAAGAAGATATACAAGCTCATTTTGATTTAAAGAGTCCAGGGTTCCTAAATCACAAGTCTCCCGTTTTAACTCAGCAGCCAGTGCTGTTGCTTTGTTTCTGCCTGTTTAGCTGGTAAGTGCTGTAATGGGAAATGGCAGGCATTAACAACTGGCAATCAATATTTCTGCAGTTTGGTGCTCAGAGTGAATGTTTCACCACAGGCATCAGTGGAGAGGACTGGGTGACTGCAGTGAGTGTTCGTTACCTGAGGAATAGTAGTTCCTTCTTGTGGCAGGGTCTGGACTCCACAGGTTGATGTGCCTTTCCAGAGACCATGTTGTGCAGTGCTGATCTCCGAAGTCCAGAAACGTTGGGGTGTTGTTACATATATATAGCCATGAAAACTGCTCTTGGAAGTGTTCACAGGACATCCTGCAGAGAAGGAGGAAAAGCAGTTTAAGATGGAAAAGCATTGCCAGCACGTCAAGGGAGGTGATCCTGCCCCTCTACTCAGCCCTGGTGAGGCACATCTGGAGTTCTGTGTCCAGTTCTGGGCTCCTCAGTACAAGAGAGACATGGAACTCCTGGAGCGGGTCCAGTGGAGGGCAACAAAGATGATTAAGGGACTGGAGCAACTCCTTTATGGGGAAAGGCTGAGGGAGCTGGGCCTGTTCAGCCATGAAAAGAGAGAACTGAAAGGGGACCTCATCAATGCCTACAAGTATCTGAAGCAAAGGCGCCAAGAGGATGGAGCCAGGCTCTGCTCAGTGGCACCAAGCAGTAGGACAAGAGGCAACAGGCAGAAACTGATGCACAGGAAGTTCCCGCTGAATATGAGGGAGAACTTCTTTACTATGCGGGTGACCGAGCACTGGAACAGATCAACCAGAGAGGGTGTAGCATCTCCCTCACTGAAGATGTTCAAGAACTGTCTGGACACAATTCTGTGCCATGTGCTCTGGGACAACCCTGCTGGGGCAGGGAGGTTGGACCAGATGACTCACTGTGGTCCCTTCCAACCTGACCCATTCTGTGATGACACTAGTTAGGTGTTCACATTCACCATCCATGTCTCTAGAGAGGGATTAGTGAGAACATTGCAGGTGACTGTAGCTGCATTGGCTGATACCTTGCAGAAGAGGTCAGCTCTCAGTGCCTTTGGGCTGCCCTAGCTGCCCCTAATGCCTCAGGTAAATCACAGGGCATGTTCAGGAGTCCCTAAGTGGAGCCCTAAAATCTCCAGCATGTCTCTGCCCCTTGCTTTTTCCCTCCGCAGTGTCCTGTCCCACATTCATCTTTTGCTTAAGCCTCAAGTGTCTATTTCAGACCAACTTGCTGTTGCCCTGATTTCCTCAGAGCCTCACAGGGCAAGTGTGCACTTTCTGAATAATAATAGTTTTTCTAAAGGATGGCTCATACATGGCTAAACTGTATGTGAGAGTAATCAGAGGCAGTGAAAAACCACAAACACCTGCAGAGCAGCCAAGCACACAAGCTCTATGACCTGCTTAGCCACCTGTCCCCTTCAAGCATCTGTCAGTCCAAGGTTCAAGCCAGGTACTTTATGGGAAATGGCAGTGTGACAGGTCTCAGGGGGATGGGTTTTTACTTCTGTCACTTTTCATTTTTTTCACCAGCTTGTTACTTAAGATTTGCCAGCTTCACTTTTTCAGGTCTTGTTTCTTCTGAACCCCCGAGTTCAGGACAACCTCCGATTTGCTGTTTGCACACAGTTAACACAGGGTGTCTTGAGCCATCACTAAGAGCAGAGTACTGCCAAAATGACTCTTTTTTTCACAGTGAAGACAAACAGAAAACCTGGTAGACAAAGGATCAATAGGAAAATACCAGAATTCTCCATCATCCTTATCTCTGAGGAGGGCTTCTCTGTATTTAGGCTCAACATAATCCCACTGAGGAGACCTACAAAAAGGAACAAATCAACAAGAAGATGTGAGGCACAATTTTTCATCTCTCTGGCCAGCCTATGTCTCTAACCAGCCTGTCCAGTCATGAGGGATCAGAGAGGGTGAACAAACTGCACACTGGGAACAGGACTGTACTTGATACCTTCATAGCCAAGGCCAGCAAACAGAGCTCTGCACCTTTGCTGTGCCTGTCTGAGTTGCCCACCCTGGGATGGGGAATCCTGCCTCTGCCCTCTAAGCCCCATGGTGGAGAGGTTAGTGAGGTACCAAGGCATAGCATTCTGAAGCGCTGATACTTCATTCACATGTTGAGAGCACATTAGCCAGTCAAATGTGTTGTTTCCAAGCTGCATGTTTATAATTAAGTGATAATTGTACTTTCTGCAGAGTTTAAGATAACTAAACAGAGCATGAATCAATAATTTATTGATTTATGCTGCTTACCTGTGAATGCGCTACTGACATGTCAATTACAGCTAGGATTGTATTCACTCTTCCAAAAAATGGGAGGATGCTGCCTGAGCAGATATATATTATCCCAGCCTTAAACATGTCTGCACAACCCACCACCCCATCCAGATGCATCATGCTAGCCTGACTTTTCTCAGCAGGGAAGTTGTGAGTGATCCTAGCAACAAGGAGAGGTGGGATAACCTAAGAGTGACGCAAGGACATCTCTCTAGTCATGAAAACACTGATGCTATTCCAACAGGAAAACTAACATCTATTTATTTACAAAACACTGTTGCAGTTTTCCTCTATATAATTCCTTTCTTTACAAAAGAGATAGTAGATTATACACACAGCAGCAAAGTGGTCTTTGCATCCCCAAAGCTGCATCCAGGATCCTAAAGGTCAGTTCAAGGCATTCTCTGGATCTTTGCCTTTGCAATAACCAAGGACCCTTTTTAACCCTCTGTGTTCAATACTGCCATACTCCATGGATTTGTCTAACCATCCTCTTCCTAGATTTAGACTCAGGGCAGGGGAAGAAAAAGGAGGAAGTTGGATGCATGATTGCTGCAGGGGAATTCAATAGAAGCAGCCAGTCAGCACCTAGGGACACGGTCAGAGCTAACCCCAGGAATTAACAACCCTTTCATCCAAGACTTATCTGGAATCATGCACTGGGTAAAATGCACACCCAGACAAGAAGGGATACCTGAGCCTAGTGAGGCTACATTAGTTTCCTCTGGATTGGATTTCCGTGGGCAGTTGCTTTGCAGATGGAAATAACACTTATAATTTATTGATTTGGAAATATCTGTTTTGTTAAAATGTGTACAAGGCAGAGGTTCTTTACAATAAGCCTATAAAAGATTGATTCTCTATGACATTAAAGCTTTAAGACCATACTCATCGCTCCAGGGCCCCTTCCACTCCCCGTGGCCCCACGGATTCCAAATCCTGATGATATGTTTCCAGCCGTTCTTGTAGCGGATCTGTAAAGAGGAAAAAAAAACCAAATTCAATCACAGCTTTTCACAATCATGATATTCACTGAAGAGATGGGTAATAAAATGGATCTTCCTCTATACCTTAGAGACCTGGTTTAACCTCTGATCTCATTTGACTGAAGCTAAAAAGCAGGGCCTTTCGCTACATTGCAAAGGAATGATGTGTGAGAGAAAACTGCGCCCATTTTGCTTTCCTGAGGATAATGAATAGCTGACACAGAGAGAATCAGCAGCATTCCTGCCACACCACATGAATTCAACAGCCTTGGGAAATTCCAGTGCCTAATTCCGCACATCTGATCCTGTGAGTCAGCAGAGGCAGAGACTTTGAGGAACGAGGTCACCAGACTGCCTGGAGTGAAAGCCAACAGTCAGCACTGAGAGATGATAAACAGAATCTGTGGCTCTATATCTACAGTACTGTGGTTTCCAACAGCTGAGGTTTCTGGCGCTTTTCTCCTCTTGCTGCCACTGATCTAAGTCAGAAGCAACTCACTTTTTCCAATAAAGCCAAAATGGTGGAAGTGGAAAAGAGAAACAAACCTTTTGTTTCTGTCTCTCCTTATGCACACAGGCAGTGTTGGAAACAAATGCCATGGCAGACTCTTCCCAGGCAAAGGCCCAGCCTCTAATCATTTCCCCACAGGACAGCCCCCTGGATGCCTTGGCACTTCTATAATGTGGGGCAAAGAGTGTTTCTCCTCTCTGCGCATACCATGAGCAGCAGGAGGCTGGAACAGTCTGCTTCTTCTCCAATAGATTTGGGGATCTTTCTGCCCCTGACCTGGAGAGAGGCCCATGCCCCAGCTGGGGCCTTCTCTGGAGCCATTTTGTAGCCTCTTGACTACAAGTAAGTGTCCTCCAAGAAGCAGCATGCTATGATGATGGCACCAAGCATGCCATGGCATGAGTGGATATGAACCAAAGCCAAGCTCATACAGGAAACCATCAGAGAGAGAGAGAAGGGAGAAAACAGCTAAGGGAAAACAATATCCCTTTCCAAAGTACTTTAGGTGCTGAGACTCAAATGTTTTGTAGCTACCTTGCTTGACAGCACAGCTATTGTTTCATTTCCTTCTTGGCCTTGCTCACTGTTAACTCTCCCTGTGTGCACTACAGCTTACTGGGGTAAGCCAAGTTCTAACTTCTGGTTGCAAAAAATCCTTCATTTCTTTTGATCCATGCGATAAATTTGTTGTTTTCAGATCATCAGTATTAATATCCAGCCAGGAGGAGTTCTGCATGAGTAGAACAGTTTTAAAAGATGCAGAAATGCTGTTCTTGAACCAGCGATTTACTTTTCACACAGTGATTTTTGGCAGCTTGTGACTGAGCTGAACAAATGTAGATTTGCAACATGTGACAAACCCCAAAATTTCATTCAGTGCTTCTATTTCAATTTGAAACAGAAAAGCAAATTTTTTAAGAGTCAGCATGGAATGAAAATCTCCAGAAATGCTTTATTTGCTGCTGAAGTGTCCCAAAACAAAACTGAATATAAGTTGCATTTTTCCATTACAAAAAATTATAGATTTGAATACCCTCTTGTGTGCCAGAATCCTTCCACCTCCTGGAATTTGAACTATGTGCTTTCAACAATCCCTCCTAAGTGTGACGCTAATTAAAATTCTCTGAATGGAACAGCAGTGCAACTGCCCTGTAGTGGATCATCAGTACATCCTACCTCCAGGCAGGAACAAGTCCCTGATCTTACCTTCACAGCTCCTGTGATAGTGTAGGCATGACCCTGTACAATCCCATTCCTCAGCTCTATGTTCCTCTTTGCCTGCAGAAGGGAGAAAGCAGAGCTTTTATCTTTCTGCCACAGTGTGAAGGTACAGCCATAGCTCCAGAACAGCACTAAAAAAACCTGGTTTTGACTACAGCAGTATCTCAGATACTGAGATACTCACTCCAGAGGAATGTGACTGTTGTTCTCAGACATAAGCAAGCCAGTAAATTTAACAAAACTATGGGTCTTCACTTATTTGCAAGTCCTTCAATGGTCCAGAGCTGTGGCAACTGCAGAATGAGCTGCACTGGGTGACTAGCAGTCAGGACTGGGGGTCTGAAGAACTTCTGTGCCACTCAGAGCCCATCATAAGCCACCTGAGCTCAGGTGCTAGTCCTTGGCTTGTTTGCAACAGCCAAGCTTCATGTCCTGGTGAAGCAGGCACTACAGAAGCAATGCCATACACTTTGCAGTCTTCCCTTACATGCTGCAAGGGAAGCCTTGGAGACATTTTATCAAGATACTCACTGAGCATCACAAAGCCTTTTGCACCTTCCCAGAATTAATACCGGTAACCTGCAAATCACGATGTGATAATGGCATCCTCTCACAGAAGAAAGGTGCATTTTGGCCTTGCTAGAATTGATCACAAACCTGTGAGGCCAAAATCAGTCCTGCTGCAAGAGGACACCCCACTATTGCAGTGGAATTAGCCAGGAGAGAAGCCACAGCTCCCTCTCTGACAGACCAATCCATTTACATCTGCCAAAATGCCTTTACGTTCCTAACCCAATAACCTTATCTACTTTCTGCTGCCAAGATCCCTTCAGGCATCCATAAACTGTAACTATTGCATGGAGTGATTATAGACTTCCTCTACACCTTAAAAGAGCAAACACAGTAAACCAAGAGAGGGATGTTACTGGCCCTGTGACTCACCTGGCCTGGGGTGCTACACCCCATGAGACACCGAGATTTGTCAGCTGCTTTCAGTATCTCCTCCAGATCAGGAGGTGGATCCTTCAATGAAAACTGCGCTTGAATTCCACCTGTGAAGTCTACTAAAGCATCAGAAAGGTAGCCTCCATTCAAGTTTTGGTAGGAGCCCCGCAGCCTGGAGAAAAAGAAAAAAAAAGATGGAAAAAAAATAAGAAGGAAAATAAAAGGTAATTAGTCCTTACACTGTGTTTTATAAACAATGTACAGTGCTCGCTTCCAAAATAGATATGTGCATCGAGGTGGTCAGCAGGTGGGGATCCTGGGTTTGTAGACATTGTGGCCAGGTAATGAAAGGAAATGTGATCGAAACACATGACCAGACACAACACACACCCTGTGGAGTGAATGAGACAAAGGGGGAGCTTTTCCTAGGTATTCATCCACATCTGAGGCAGCTGTCTAGAGTCATTTACAGACAGTGGAAAATAATAAGGTGCATCTCATGCCAACACAGCCATTTTAGGGAGATGAGCTGCATCTCGTCTTGAAGCATTCAGTTTCTGAACAGGAGGCCAAGGGCGACTAGTTCAAATGGATGTTTCAGATCAAATGGAGCTGAACTGTTAGTTTCTACGCCATATTTTTGTCATGACTCTTCACAAAATTGTCCAGTATCCCTTTTGCTAAAGAGAAATAGGAAAAAGAGAGAGGTGAAGGTATTTGCCCATGCTCCCAAGGCAAGACAGAAACAAGTTTTCAGCACTGCTCCCAGTTCATTCTGCTAGAGAGCAATAATAGGATAATAATTTAATACTGCCAACACAGTCCTTGTTGATTTTATCGCATGGTTTTTATTGAGACAGCAAATAAGCTGGAACATGCCGTACTTAGAGCAGGTAGAGCACGCTGTTAAACCCCACCATACACACTGTATTTAATGAATGTAATCAAATGAAGTCTGCGGCTAATTGTATTTTGAAGAGTTGTCCTTGTCCTACACTGATGAAAAGAATTTGTCTTGGGCACTGGGGAATAACTTCTCAAATGGGAATCTCATAAACAGCATTGCTTGCAACTTTAATTTAATAGAGGTTTGGTATGCATTGTAATTAAAATCTTATGCGGCAAATTGATACTAAATCCTGAGTCAACTTTTCCAAGATATCTCAGGGCAAAATGCATCCTATTCCTGAGTCAGTTTGATGCTTCTTTAACATTTGCTTATTCCTGACCAAATCTGCCAAAATTATTATCTGTTTTCTTCAGATCCTCTTTATTTCATTGCAAATGTTACACCAGCTTCAGACACCAAGTTCCATCCCATCATATTACCCCTAGCACAGGAATTTTTCTTCAGCATACTTAATAATGGGCAATGGGCAAATACTGAGGGACTGCACTCTGATTCCTTCACTCCCCAGAGGACTTTTTAAAATTATTGTCTCTTCATTGAGCATTATTTACCCTGAAGTACCCTGGAGACCTCAGCTAAGAGGTGTGGAGTGAGAGCTGACCAGAGACTCACAAGAGTGGATGTGTTGTGCCCGGGCATGTTCTTCACTCATGCTTCTTCTCACTGCCTGCCCCAAATATCCACATGATCTCTGATTAGTGACTATAAACAGAGATAATCCCTGCTTAGAGTCTGCAGTTTTAAACAGAGAACAATATGGAAAGAAAAACAGAGGCAAAAAAGTATTTTTAAAGTAGGTAGGAGATCCCAGCCCCTTTTGTGTCACTAGCCATTGCCCTGTTTGTTCTACTTCTCAGGCATGAATGTCCCAGAGTTGAACTTGGTACATTTAGGTCTAACCCAAGATCAACATCTCCAGGTTTTGTTGGCTCTATATTTGCAGGCAGCCATGGATCTTTGCATGAGCACAACACAACATACACAGCTGTCAGCCTGAACTCCTCCCTGTGTGATTTGCATAAGGCAGAGGGTGAAACTACCCACAGAAAGCATTCAGCACTGGGTGGAAGAATACACCGGATATATTTACTTGGCATATGCTTTTTCCAGCAAGGATGGCCAGAATTCATTTGAAGTTCGAGGGTGCACAAACAGGTATCTTCCATTTATGATTGGCAGTCGGTCATCTATCACTACATCCACCCAGTCTCCATATTGCCAGAACTGGAAATAAATAAAATAATAAAATAAAATAAATAAAATTAAAAAAAAAAAGGGAGAGAGAAAAGAATGAGCCTCTTTTAGGAGCTAATGTTCATGCCAAGCAACAGCCTCCTGAACTAATACAGGAATTAATCTAAAGCACGGATATGTGCAAGTTCTCTTCTGAACTGCTTCAGGCTAAGAGTCCACATTGTTAAACAAGCTACCAATTGGCTGGATTTCCCAGTGGCAGGGCAAGTCATTTGGGAATATAAATAGTCCTGCAATCAGTGGGAGAAAAGATTCAACATGGGGAATATGCTAATATTCTTGGGAGATAGAAGCATTCAAGATGATAAAGAATGATCATGCAGATGGTTCCATAAGCCTCACTCCTCAGCTGCACTTGGATTTTCCCCCGCAGCACAGCTTTTGGCCAGAGAGCCTCTGTCAAGATCCAGCCTCTAGATTTTCTTTGCTCTGTGTTTCAATTAAGACTCTGACGTGCTGTCATGGACAGAGACAGTGTAGTGACTAAAGACTGTTTTGAGGTGTTATCCGTCTCCTTGATGGATGAGAAGGACACAGGCGGTCTCTCCAACATGTGGACAGAGCAGGTGTTTCTCCAGCTGATCCAGCTGATGAAACCTTTCAAGGGAGAAGATAGGAAAAGAGATCTGTGGGGATGAACTAAAGGAGCCATTTCCAGAGTCATTAGCAGATTAATGTAGCTTAGCATGATTCGCAATCATAAGAGGCCAAGCTCTTATTTGCGGTAATGCTAAGGACTCCAGTGGAAGTATGCCAGCAATAGATTTAGTCTAGCATGATTTTATTTCAACAGCTTCGGTCAATGAAAAACCCAGAAATGAGCTGTTCTGTTAGAAAAGCACAAGACCAGATCTGCCCAGCAGCAAAGCAGCTTACAGTCTGCTAAGCTGAAAGCAGGTTTGATCCTACTTACGTTCTGCCTCACCCAGGCCTCTCACTTCCTACATTAGTGGCAGCAGGAGGTGGCAGGGTTGGGCTTTTGGAACTTGAGCTCCATGAGTGATTTGAGGCTTCTGCTTGATTTTGGCAGGATGGGGTTTAAGGAAAAGCCTTTGACTGGCTGTCCTCTGCCCAAAATAGAGAGAGGTGAAAGGACTGTCCGAAAGGAGGTGTCTTTTCAGTCACCTAACATGCTCTTCTGTCACCAGTCAACATGTGGAAGCAGGTCTGTATGGAGAAAAGGTGTGACATCCAGCCACACCTCCCCACGGTGCTTCATGTGCAAACACAACAGGTAAACAAGGAGAACATACAGAACTGGTTGTGGGGATTACTGCAGTCCAAACCCACTGAGTGACATTTTTCCAAAAGCCAAGTTCTTTGGCCATCTTTGGCAGGGAGCTCAAGCTTGGAGGCCCTCTGAACACAACGCTATTTTTCTTCAGCTGGATGAAGAGAGCTGCTTTGTTTTGATTGTCACAGACTTTCAGATCGTGGTCTCATCTGAGCTCACAAGGACAGGAAAAGCTACAGCAGGAATGAGAAACCTCATGGAAAGCTCTAAGATGCTCTGGGAGTGCAAGAGAGGTACAGAAGAAGCCATTCTTCTCCACATGCCTTCAAAGAGGGTAAACGCCTTCAATTTTTGGCTTGATTCCAGCTTCATGAAATTTCTTTATACCTTTGGGATTTAAGTACTGCAGCTGTGACTATGGTAGTAAACAAAAGCAAGAATCGCTATTTAGGCAGGATGCAAAGAGGGAAATTCTTTGCTTCCACATTTGTGGTGAGCCTTTTAAATCAGGACTTTATTTTCCTGTGCTTAATAGGAAGAAAAAGAAGTGAACAGTTGTAAGATTGTGTTGTAAGCAACACATTTAGGGTTCTGCTGGTCAAAAGGGGGGATGCTGTGTGGTCATTTTGACTCCTTTTTTCTCTTACTTGACAGGGATCTTAGAGAAATCCAGTTCTGGAACTGAGCAAGGAGAAAATCCCATGCTTGACAAGCACTCTCTTTTGTGTGGTGTTTAAAAGGCACCTTTTGGATGATTCCTGAAACTGAAGTCTTGACCACTTATGGTCTTTAGGGGTTTCATCAGTTTCTTCCTGAGAGCAGAGACATTGACACTCAGGGCAGATCCCTTTGGTTGTGAGTTGATGCACTGTGCCATAATCCCCTGTAGTCCTTGGAGGATATTTCTGGGTTTTTCCCAGGCTGAGCTGCTGCTGCTGCTCACTGTCACAAAGAGTGGCACACTCTGCCTCACAGGCATCAGAGCTTCTGTGACAGAGAAAGTGATTCCTATACAAACACGGGACTAACTTAATTCCTGAGGAAATGGCGTCACTGTAATTATTCCCTAGATAACAACATCATCCATCTTAACTAGAGGTGATGAAGTGCTTAACACCCTTGACTCTTGCAGCCTAACAGCCAGTGCTGGGTAGGAATACTGGAGCAGCCCTTTGTATTCCTGAGAGACAACATGGTCCAGATCCAAAAAGGTGAAAAAAAGTTATAAGCTAGAATTTTTATATTAGCATATGATATGCCTTGTTTGGGATTCTTCACTGAACTGAGGACTGGTGGCTTAGCCTGTGGATGGCAGTAAAATATCTTTGATGGAATAATTGAAAGGCATTGCAGAGAAGCATTTCCATTCAGAGTAGCTTTCTCAGGGGTTTATTGCTCAAGGAAAGCCAAAAACAGTTGCATTGATTTGCAGATGAGATGACAGGGAAAACATTTTCAAATACTGTGAGGTATTTATACTGCTTAAGATTTAAGGATTGTGCCTAACTAATCTTTTCAAAGCTCCCATGAAAGACAATCTAGCTTGCATCCTTTTAATTTGTTTTAAGCAGACTGGTGTCCCTTCAGCTGGTTTCTCTCATACAGTGTAGCTCTGTATGCTGGAAGTGGGCCAAGATAGAAACATCTGGTATTCCGAGGAGCAAAGGAACAGAGCAAAATTTAGACTGTCCACAAAGTAATCCTCCTGGTGCTGCTCCTCAAGAGCTCCAGGAGGTCAAAGAAGTCTCACTGCCGGAGCTCTTTGCTTGGTACTGAATGGCATATAACAAACAGACTTGTGAAAAAAAGTGGGATGATGAATGCCTGAGTATATATTGACTCTCTACATCCAGTTTAGCTTCTGGAGCTTAATGGTACTGCAAGCTCCTCTAATCCCACAAGATATTTGTTTGACTCAGATGCAAGCAGGCAGGGCCTGCCAGTTGCTATCCCAGTCAACCTCCTGGGAGATTCAGAGAATTCTGGGAGTTGGTTGAAAGTGCGATTTACTAAAAAGCCTTGTTCCTCTCTCTGAAACAATTCTCTTTTCAAAATATCAAAAGCCTGTTCCTCTGATCTGTCTCTAAGGATCTGTAATTTCAAGCCATTTCAACAAGCTAAAAGGGCAAGGTGAGTGGGGAAACAGAAAATGAGTCCAAATAGATAGTGCAGGTGAGCTGACAGCCATAACAGACTGTCCAAATCAAAGCAGACACCAGAATTCCATCTAAAACATATATGTACACAAATCTATCTGAACAGCTGGCACCTGTACCTCTGGAGTCATAACTTTCAGAAAAGGGCATCAAATTCCCTGAAGTGTAATTTCACCACCTGGAGCACAGGAATTGTTAGGAAACTTGGGATTTTCTGTAAAATTCTGAACTAGGAGTCAGCAGTGAAGAACCAAAGCATTCAAGGATGTCGAGATGTGGGACTGCAGTTTGGACCCCTATATAATCCAACCATCCAAGCTCAAGTGGTACCAATAGCGTAGAGAATACATACCCGGAAATGAAAAATCCCAGCATAATTGTCCTGGAATCCTTGGTCCTTTGGTAAAACGTTTTCCAAAAATTGTTTTCGTAGTGTCAGGGAGCCCAGGGCAGCCAGCATCCAGCAGTCACCTCAGGGGAGGGAAGAATCCAGTGCACTTAGTCAGTTACTCACTGTTGTGGATCACAGCTAACTCTTTAGAAAGAATGGGCTGCAACATCTGAGACATCTAAGAATCAGTTTTTTAAAAGAAACCAATTTCTTCTGTCTCCTTTTCCTCCTTCAAAGTGCAGAACCACTACCCAGTATTCACCAACAATGTCCACTGGGAAATCTGATGCCACCCAGCCATACTTTTCTGCTCTCATGTCCTCCTATCTTTTGCAGTCAGGTTGAGACTCATAGTCTAGAATATCTTGTTTAGGGAACCTTCAAACTTCTCAGTGGGGTGAGAAACACCCTTCTATAAAGGAACAGAGATGCTGCCAAAGATAAACATGGTTATGGACCAGGAGTTAAAAATGGAACTGATACAGGCTGCAGATACGTACTCTGATACTGGGTAAGTATCAGAGAAGATGATCAGAAATATCGATGGGAAAGAAAACACTGACAGTCAAATGAAGATGTTAGGATGGAAAGAAAATTCAGTCCTACATATGTTGGAGCTGTGCCTATTTAACTACTTACACTTAACTGTGTTTGACCCTTGTACTTGAAGCATCTGCCTGATCTCAGTTGGTCCTCCCTTTTTACGCTTGTCCTTGTATAAATAGAAGGCAGGTGCTGTATATAAGGAACGAGGATTTGAGCTGCTGCATTTGGGAATCCTTTTAAGTAGCTGCAATAAATTGTGTGTGGACTTGTGTGAGTCTGGATTGACCTACACTAATTGTTTACTGTGGCTACTATTGTCCATGTCTTCCCGCCAAGCACTCGGAACAGAGCAAAGCAATCATGGCTTATTGCTTTGTGCCTATCTTTTCCAAAACAAGAATATAACCTTACCTATTTCTCCTTGCATGATATCAAATCTGCTAACTCCATCCATGATCAAATGAGGATTTCTCTGAAGTTCCTGGAGGAAATAAAATGCAAATAGCAGTGTGAGTACCCAGCCATTGCCAGCAGTGTATTCCTGCCCCTTGAAGACCCTTGCTTGCCTACCTTTTCCATAGCTGGAAACTATTTCTATTGAGCACTGATATTTTGTTGCCTGTCATCAACAAAACTCGAGGAAATACTCACGCATCTCTTCTTTAGTCTGCTCGGCTATTCCTAGAGATGGGCACTGGTGTGTGGGTGCTCACTGAGTTTTCATTTGGGTCTCTCTAATGCTACCAACACCTTTCAGAGTTGAGGCTCTGAGCCTGGCTGCAAAATCACACAGTTTCCTGGAGTACAGTAGGGTAGAGACACACAGGTCTCCAAGAAAAGTGGAGCAGGGTCTATACTTCAGCTCAGCACTGGGTCTGGGAGTGTTTCATACTGTAAGCCTTTTGTGTTTTGATTCAGGTCTAATGCAGGTCAGCCTGGCTGCTTTTCATCACTCTGGTGAGGAAGATATAGAAAGAGAGCTTAATCTCTGTCTGGAAAATCCCACAGGCCTGGCTGACATTTTTGATTCAAGGAAAATTTTCTTTGCATTCCTTGAGAGTCTTGCTTGGGCAGTGAAGGGGGAAACATTTCAGAGCTTGGCTTTGCACACAGAAATGTGAACCATTCTCCCAGTTGCATCTGCTATTGGCCTTTCTGATATCTGGGATATCAGAAAGGAATGCCCTGAGCATCCCCCATGAGTAACCCTTGGTACACTCCAGCTGGGTAAGGCTCTGTTTTGAAAGAGCAATCAGCCTGAAATAGGCAAGTGACCGCACACCTAAGAAAACAAAGAGATAAAAGGAAAAAAATCTAAGTAGGAAAATAATACAGCAGCTCTTCCTTAAACAGGCCCTGGCATTTTTTCTCCCCAGTTGATTTGCCATGCTGCACAAAAATGAGACCAGCTCACAACGTGACTCATGACTTGCATGGTTGTGTGAGCTCAGCATTAGCAAATGCTGTCAGTTTTCTGAAATGGCTTCACAGTGATCAAACCCCTCTAAGAAGTTTCACTGTCAGGAGAGGATGCAACACAACATCACTGCTCCAGGCTGGCGGACACGTTGTGCTCCCATAAGCACTGCTGACGTGGGGAAAAGCAGCCTAGGCAGGCATATTCCTTGACAGATGCTTTCATGCAGCCATCCACACCTATCCTAGGACTTCAGGGATTTGTGATAAGAGATTTACTCATGGCATGGGAGCAGGCCTAAGATATGGTCGTCACCAGCAGCAGTGGTTGCTCATTGTACAGCGCACTCAGCCCTTCTCCCTTCCACTCTACATCTGTCCCAGTTTTAAGGTCTCCCTACCTCTATTTCCCTGACAGCTTTTGCTTCCCTCAAAACTTCCCACACCAGGAAAGACTAATCTGCATGACAAGGCTCTGAATTTGGCCTGTGCCTTTGTGTGTGTGTGATGTGCCAATAGTCATCCCAGAAAACCAACAAACAGAACAAAGAAATGGATATTTTTGTTTCCTCCATCATTTCTGAGGCTGTTGAAGTCTTAGTCACCAGAGGCAGACTGGCTGGACCACATGCAGAGCCACCACAGGGATAACCATCACCTAGAAGCATGAACCTGAAACTAATGGGAAGGCAGCTGCATCTTCATGGGATTCCTGAGAAAAGGGCTGATGATCTGCTCTGTGCTGGGATGATAAAGCTCTTAATTGCACTGTGGATCCTGGCAGCCTCCTATGGAGACTGGCTGAAAAGTCAGCCCATTAGATGCCTCCCCAGATACCCTACTGCCCATCAAGGTGCTCAACTCCCCAGTAAGCAACAGGGATAAGTTAATACAGTAAGCAGGTTCCTTGCTGAGAGAAAACAGTAATTTTGTCTAAAACCAGAAAAGACGCGATTTGAAGTCAGGCCCAGCCTTGATTGTGCACACAGACATCTCTGTGGCTATCAGAGACAACACTCAAACACTCTCACTGTAATACCAACACCCACAACAGACTAAGCTCTGCTTCCAGTAGGACATGGACTTAGGGGAAATAACTAGAAAACAAAACATATCATGTTGTTTCCACTAGCCATGGAAAGGGGCTGCTCGGCAGCTGCCTGAACTAAGAGCAGGGGGTTTCTGAAAGAGCTTAGAGAGGGCATCATTATGATGGGTGCAACACTTTGGAAATCTAGACCTTCTCAACCCGGAGGAAAGGAAGTCTCCAATTAGCTCCTCTTCCTTCAAAGGCAAGAATACAGCAGTCATAAAACACTGTATCATTTATTATTGCAAATCACAGCTAAACAGATAGTTACAGCTACACATAATGTGCAAGCCTCATCATTAGCTAGTGCTCCAACTGCATGACAAAGAAAGAAACCACAGATTTAACCATAAGTCTGTCCAGAAGCAGTGCTCTCTTTCACTGAGTAATTACAATGAGGTTTTGTGGCATTTTCACGAAGACTTTTCAGTTTTAGCTGGAGGGGGAAAGAAGAGGCAGCTCAGGGAGACACGTGGTCTCTTCCCAGAGTATCTATGAGTCCAGCAGTGAAGGCAACCATACAGGCTGCAAGTCAAGCACTCTGCCTGAACTCATCCCCCTAGGACAAAGCTATCATCACTCGCTTTTCCTGACCCACTGAAGATTTCATTATGTATTCAAAGGAAAAGAGAAGTTCAAGTTCAAACCAGTTCATCCTCTAGAGAATGATCTTGCCACAGAACTACTGTACATCTAAAGGACAAAATGGAGAATTAATTTGAGAGGTGGAAGGAAAGTGTCCTGTACATGTATTCATCTCCAAATTTCTTTTTATAATTGCTTGAAATATTTAAGGAAGAACAACTCCCCAGAAGGAGGTGGAGGTGAGTTGCATAGATATAGGCCACATGTAGACATGCAAAGCACACAGTCAAACATTTTTGTGAAAAATTGGAAGCCTGAGGTGGGATTTCATAGGCAGCATAAGCCAGTCAGGGTGCAGGATGATGCTCAATATGGTGGTTGGGCCCTGGCCACTTTCCCACAGATTTCCCCACTGGCCCAGCATGATCCAGGAGGCATAAGGCCACTGAGGGTTAAGGGGCAGAAGCTGACTCTTTGCAGAACCACCTCCTGGTCAGTTTACCTTAACCCTAAAGTAAAACCCCAGCCCTGCTTCTGTTCTGGCCACATCTTTCCCTTCAGCTCCACTTGTTTTGCTCCCCCTGGCTCCAGCTCTGCCATCCTGACACGCGCTGCCATCATGAGTCATGGTGCTCCCTGTTCAACACACACCAATTACGACAAATAAAAAGGCTGCTATTGATTGAAAGCCAAATTGTTCTCAGCTGGACAAATGTTAATTCAGCATCACTGCTGTGTCTGTAATAGTGTTGCTCTGGATTAAGAAGCAAATATGTTACTACAGTTCCCTGGGCTGAAGGCACTGACTTAGCAGTGCACTGAGGAGGGGTCAGGCATATGTGACACCACTGGCATATATCCCAAGACCACAGGAAACCTCCACAGAAATAAGACCGTTGAAGTAACGAGGGAGGGCAGAACAAAGGACAAAGCTGGTGAAGGATCTGGAGCATAAGTCTTATGAGAAGAGGCTGAGGGAGCTGGCATTGTTTAGCTGGGAGAAAAGGAGGCTCAGGGGGGTTCTTTCACTCTCTACAACTACCGGAAAGGAGGTTGTAGCCAGGTGGGGGTTGGTCTCTTCTCCCAGGTAACAAGTGACAGAACAGGAGGAAATGGCCTCAAGTTGCGCCAGAACAGGTTTATGTTGGATATTGGGGAAAATTTCTTCACTGAAAGGTTGCAAAGCACTAGAACAGGCTGCCCGTGATGTGGTGGAGTCACCATCCCTGGAGATGTTTAACAGACATGCAGATGTGGCACTTGGGGACATGGTTTAGTGTGGCTTACCAGCACTGGATCAACAGTTGGAATTGATGATCTTAAAAGTCTTTTCCAACCTACACAATTCTGTGATTCTATAAGCTATGCTGCTCACACCAAAGATCTGACTTGCAATGACTTGAAGACAGCTTGGAGAGGGAGAGGATAACTGAGCAAGCCAAAACTAATAGGAAAAATCAGACTACTCTCAAGGGGTCTGCTCACACTGACAGAACTCAATTCCCTGCTTTACAGAAGAATGGCTCAATCCTTAATTGCCTGATTTCAATACAAATACCTTGGTTGCTTAAAAACCCTGCTCTGCTCCACTTCCCTCTTGCAAGGGAAGAATGAGGTCCTCAGACTCTGTATGGGTGGGGAGCCCACAAATGAAGAAACAAAGTCCTGTTGGAGGATGGACTGATGACCAGAAACCAGCTCAGATTTTAACTGAAACCTGTTTGCTTTGTGTGGCTCAGTGTTAAAAAAACAATAATTGCAAACAGAGGAAGCAAATACAAAGGATGTAAACAAGGGAGGTAGCCTGTGTACCCGGAGCTTTTGAGAGGTGGTTTCCTTAGAGGTCTTGAAACCTCCCACTTGAACCATACAGTACAAGCTGAAGTTTTCAAAGTGCCACAGTGTTACCAACTACCCTCTGGCCATCTCAGCCATATGTGTGCCAGATGACTCCCTAGCCTGAGAAACAGGGAAGCAGGGGAGTCAGCAGACCATCATAGGAGCACAGCTTTCCCATCAACCCAGGATGTGCAAATTCCCCCTCACAGTCGGCCCCTCCCAAAGATGAATGGAGCCAGAGAATACGATGCAAATAAACCCTTTTCATCTGAAGCCTGTGCAGAAAGACAGATGTAATAAATGGTGATGCACTGCAGCTTCCTTGGCCCAAAAATATGAACTTCCAAGTTGAGGTCAGATGCAATCAGCTGAGTAGGCAAGGGCTGAGACAATGGCAGCCTGGAGATGCTGCTCCCGTTCAATTACACTGATTGCACACGCACACTCCAAAATAAGAGGAATTGATTTTGATTTTCATCACGGAGAAATACTGAACAGGATCCAAGGGCCTTGTGGCCCCTGGGAAAGTCTGGAGCCGTGAACCACCACAAACAGCTGGTGAGCAGCTTTGGCTCATGCCAGGAAATGGCCCCAAGGTGACAGAACTGCAGGCAGTGAAGGACAGCATTATCCCTCACTGCTACACATTTCCACATTTCCTTAACTTTCCTCATTAAAGCAGCTCATGTGACACTCCTCATTTCTTTTTCCTCTTCTTTTTTTTTCTTGTTTTTTTTTTTTCTTTTTGGAAGGTTTTTCTTCATTTTCTCCCTGTTCTATTAGAGATAAGTTTTTAGGTTAACTTCAAACTGTTGTCTAAATTCTTGCCTGAATAAAATCTGGTTTTTTCTCCCCTCCAGCTACTCCCAGACCAAGGCTGATGCAGTAGGAAATCCAGCTCAGCTTATCTGTCTAGAAAGATTCTAACTTCAAAATTACTTTTTTTAGCGGGTCTGGTTTGATTTATTCATTTGCTGGGATTGAAAATCCTTAATGTTGATGCTAATTCCTGGAAATTTCTGGGAAATAAATAAAATGCCAATAAGCAAATAATCACCAAAGGCTATGTAGAATCACAATAGGCACTCTGTTCCTGAAAGAAGGTTACATTTTCTTTGGGAAGGGACAGAGAAAGGGAAGAGAAAATGTGAGCAAGACCTTTTGCAAAATTATTGAATCAAACAATGGATCACTTTTCCCAGCAAACAAACATTGACTCAAAGGGCACCATTTTCCCCAATGCTTTTTGTATGCTAAGTGCCATAGCATCAGACTCTGCCTTAGGAACAAGGTACATCACTTGCTGGAGTTCACACTAAAGCTGCCTCTTCCTGTGACTTCCGCCAAAGGAATTCTTTCTTACCCTTCTCCTCATCTGACACCAGACACACAAGACAACTACTCAAGTAGTCCATGCCCTGGTACTACAAACAGACTGAAGGTGCAGACAAAACCCGTGTTGGCTGTTTCAGACAGTCCTTTCACCATGCATCCCTCCTACAAGTCACATCTGAGGCTCTCAGGGATTTCTCTCATGCTGATCCTCAAACCCCTTATTGGCCAGATTGCAGCTTTTCCCTCTCTTCTGGCTGCCCACACAACCACAGTCTGTGTTAATCAGAGGATCGACCGTCTTAGGTCAGCTCTTGCCCAGCATCCCCTCTCTCCTAAGGGAGCTACAGGGTCCCCGAGAGACCCAGGGTAAGCAGTGCAGGAGCAGTAGTCTGTGACCTTGAAGACCCTTCAGAATAATCTCCAGCAATTTCACCCTGTGCCCATTTTAACCTTTTTTTAAAGCATAAGCACTGCAGATCAGAGACTGTCTTTAAAATTTATAACGAGCATCATACTGAGCACAGCGGTGGGCTATCCCTGGTGCAGGGCCAAGGCACTGCTGCATAGATGTCAACCTGTCTCCCCTCACACATACCATGCTTGAAAATATAACCAATGTCAGTAAAAATAAAGCATTTACCATCACCACAATTCACATTGTCCGGACCATCCTAATTCAGTTTCTTTTTGCATCTGTATAGTATGATCAGAACAGAGTGAAATCTTTAGCCTAAACAGTAATTGGTTAAAAATGCATATTCTGCAACAGCAAATCATTTCATGACTTTTTCTGTTCCACTCAATTTCTTCTGTGAAGGAAAAGCAGCAAACAATGAAAAAGAATTGTTCTGAACATTGTAAAATGAGCATCTCAGTTTCTTAAATCTGACATAATTCTTCATGGAGAATTTCTCTTTGACTGGTCTTTAGAAAAGCCCAGCTATAGAAATACTTTATCAGTCTAAAATAGAATTTCTCTTTCTCTCAGAATTGTAGGTTAGCCAAAAGACCAGTTAATTGCAGAAGTCTGGTTGTATTTGGTACCTTTAACTCCACCTCTATTAATACTTGAAGTACCACACGCAAAATCTCTTTTAAAAATTTCTCATGTTTCAGTGGACATAGACTGAGGGCCTGGGGATGAAAACGCAGCCTGGAGCAGTCCCCATCTGATGGAAAAGTGCATCTACCTCAGAATTAGGAAAAGCAACATTTTGAATGTTGTCTTGGTGCTCCTGATCCACCCTCTCCCCCTCTTCAGGGACATGCCTACTAAATCAGATCAGTTTACAAGTCCAAATATGTTGTTTCTGACTGTCACTTCTGACTATCACTGTCTGAAACCAAGCTGTTTTCCCTCCCTTTTATACATTACCCCCAGATATGAAGACTCCAAACTCTGAGTGTAATTGGCAATTCTCTTGACAATGTACAAGGTAAAATAGAAGCAGCATGTTGCTCGACTGCTCAATTGGATCTGGAACAAAGACAGCAGTTATAATTGCTATCTACCACTTAAATAACCAGACATTGCATGACTCAGTAAATGGAGGCTAAGAGATTATTAGGACCGAGATGCCAGTCACAGGTACATTTCCAGACAAATTTTTTTAATGTCAGAGGTAGCTAATGGTGGAGGTTGAGAAAAATATAGACATAGGTTAAATTGGCCATGCTCTGTCAGCAGGATACAACTACACTCATCCTCTGGGAGATGTATTCAGGTAGGAAACAGTCTTGGGAAAATTATAGGTATCTCTTTGCCAAGTATTTTAGGTGGCTTTAATACCTGGGATCCTGTATCCTTACATTTAGCACTGCAGTAACCTAAGAACAGAGTTTATGAACATTTCTGCCTGGATGAAATGCCCAACTGAACAACCTCAGATTTGGATCATTGCTACTCCTGACACTGAAGCTTTCCCTCTTCCTCCTGGGGAACCAACTCCCATAGGCAATTGGACACAGCACTGGCCTTTCAGGACTTAAGAAATGCAAACACAGTTTTATTTACTTCCTGACTCTTCACTCAAAAGATTTGCAGCTCTGTAAATGAAAAGAAACCACTGCTGCTTAGCAACTTCTTCTGCCCCTCATTCGTTCTATCAGGAAATTGAGGCCACAGTTTGATGTCACAGTGACACAGCAGGGGTGTTGTGGTGATGTTTGAGAACTTTTGGTTGGTCTCCCCTGGCAGCTGATGCCACTGCCCTTTATCTTGCATCTTGTCTAGCAGGGCAAAGCCTGGCTTGGTGCAAAATGGCTACAGGTGAAAATTTTGGTCAAACTGAGAAAACAAAAAAAATAAAATGGAGCCTTCTTCAGCACTGACATCCAGTGTTTCTGTTCCACAAGAGCCAGCTGAGTTGGAGGTCTCAGCTTTTGTCCTTCGAGCATATTGTAGAAGAGTAGCAGGTGATGCTGCTTTAGCCTTTGTAAAAGAACAAAAGGCTTTTCAGTGTTCACATCATGAACCCTGGGCCATGAGTATATGGTTTAATTTTCTGAAGGAGAGCTCTGGCAAAGCCAATGACTTCTGATCCTGGTTCTTTTTTTAAAAAAAAAAACCACAAACCTCTGGAAAATTGATCGAAGCAATTGGTCTCAGACAGTTTGGTGTGATGATGCTGGAAAGTGCATAGTGATTGCTGAAAAAAAAATCTTCAAAATGGAAGTGCTGGGATGGAGAAGACATATGCAAAATTTTTAAACCAATTCCACAAAAGTTTTTATTCATAAGCTTAGTATTCATGGATTCTGCAAAATAGAAGGGAATTCTCCAATACCTGCCTCCCCTGACAAACTTCAAGCACTACCAGCAGCAGATTCTGTTTTTGACAAGGTACAACAGTCCCTTTGCACGTGAAATAACTATCAGGATATTAGAATAGAAGAGATGTTCATCCCATGGTGCGGGGCCTCAAAATCAATGGTATTTGGGTTTCTAAGTCACTTTGTATGCTTTTGAAATTCTATGCTTCTCTACTGCTCTCAAAAGGCAAAAGCACCAGAGTGTTAGTACTTAACAGAACTGTATCATAATATCTTATTCCAGTTTATTCATCTTTAAAATGCCCCTGAGAGTCCTTTCTAATATCCATGTTTGTCTTTTGTGAGTCTAAGGCTTAGTTATCATACCTTTGTCTTTCTCAGACTGGAAATAGTGGCAACTAACTCCTCTCCTTTGCATTTTTTAGTCACTTTCCTACTACAACCCCTGTTTCAAGAGAGCTTATCCCCACCTGCTCTGTAAGCAGAGTGCAGGTGTAAAGAACACAGACAGCACCAGCTGCACTCTCATTGGACCCAAATTTGAAGAAAGGCTGCCAAAGGAGAAGCCCAGACATTCAGCCTGTGGTAGGAGCTGCTTCTGCAGAAGAGAATGATCCCTTCATAGCACCTCCACAGAGGACACCTGAACATCTGCACTCAGCACCTCCACAACTACCACACCGTAAAGCATCCATCCAGACTGGAAGCGCCTGTACCCCTGCACACACAATTTCTCTGACACTTCCAGACCCTGCTGCAGCAGCGGGTAGGGAGATGTCCAAGCCTCAGGCCCCATCCTTATTACCACAACACTGCAGCCACAGCCCTGCTGGTGTCCAGGCTGCAGCTTCTACTCCATCTGATATTTCACCACATCACACTCCTTTGACATCAGGGCTGGCGCTTCCCACCTTTCCATTCGGACATCCACATTTAGCAGCTCTGCACGCTCTCTTGGCTAGACTGCTTCCCTTCTGGGACCCATGGGTTTCAACATGCTGGCTGCAGCCTCTGCTGCTGCAGCGCCAAGGCCACAACACTGCCAAGCTCCAGCACACCCTCACTGCCCTAATGCATCTGCCATCCAAACAAATCTTTTCCAGTTGTCTTGTCCCATCTTTACAATCTCACAGTTACTGTCTCTACATCCTGAGGCACTGCCTTCAGGGAGATGAGCTGGTTTTTCCCAGTCCAGGGAAGTCAAAGTCTCCAGGCACTGGTGGTGTGCTCAGCAAAACCCAGAAAAAGGGCAGCACATGGCTAATCCAGTAGCTGTGCCAGTAGCAAATGGTACAGAGCAGTGCTATACTGAGCAGTCTGACCATGGAAAGATTTCTTAAATTAGGTCCTAGGATAAAAGAGCTGAGCATGTGATTCCACCTCCTATTTTAAACATCCATATGCCAGACGATAACTGCCTATTAAACTGCAACTGGGAATCAGCACACAAATGTACTTCATCTCATGCCTTGTCCCAGTTACTTTAAAATAGGTATTGCTGAGTCAGTTGCTTGGATTACAGAAATCAGAGATCTTTAATAGAATTTGACAGCTTTTCAGGTTTGCACAAAGTTCTCTAGAAGCGTATCAAAGTGGGAACACTAGTTTTAGTCAGGTTCACAGGCGGAAACAAACTTCCTGCAAAAATGTACCTGGTGAAATCGTTAACATTACAGAGGTTATCTTCCCTCCAAACATCCCACAGCAAGGATCCCTCCTTGCAGTGTGTGTTTCCAGTGTTCCCCTTAAAGTCTACTTTCCTGCTAACACAGATTTCCTTCCCCAAGATGAAGGCCTTTAACCACCAGCCATCAGTGCTCCCATTCAGCAGCAGGGTTATGAAACACCCCAGCTGGTGGAACTCACAGTTGGCCTCTTCCATTGTACTCGTCGCAGCTCATCCTCTGGGAGCAGGTTGGGACCAATGGAGCTGATGTGAGCAGGGAAGGTGTCATCCTCAAAGAGCATCCCTTGGCTCAGACACAAGGCTCGTAGGTTTTTGAAGTCCTGGCTATTAAACCTCTTCAGGTTCTGGAGGCTTCCTGTTGCTCCTGTGGTTTGCCGGCCCTGCTCCGGCATCAGAGTGGAGCTGGGGGCGAGCATTGTGCCCCTTTCCTGTGAAGGAGAGACATGGGGTGCCATTAGTTTCCTGATCCAAAGCAGTGTATTAGAAGTGTGTGGGAAATCAAACAGCCCCCCTCCTCCTGCCAAGAGGAATGTGGAGCAGCAGCTTTCAAAGCTGAGGGCAGCCGCAGTGAAAAAATCCTTATTAGCCGGAAATGCATGGGGAAAGAGTAGTCATCAAATCCCAACTGGTTTATCTTAAACCAGTGCTGTCACTGCTACAAATTCAATTTTGAGTCTTCCCTGAGGACAGAGAGCAAAGCTGTTAGTGAGCCGCTGTGTGAGCATTGAGGTACATCTGCAGCACAGGGGATGGAACAGTTGCTGCAGATGCAGGGGAGAGTGAGTGCGAGCAGAGAGACTGCTCAGAGGTACCCAGGACTCTTCTGGCCATGTATCATGTATCGTGCCTGTGCCCAGGGAATTTTCCGGTTATTTATTTTTTTTCATTTCCACATGTGAGCATTTGATGGTCACTCTCTGTGAGACGTAAAGATGACAGAGACTTTCCTTACCTGGATCTGCTCCAAAGAAGCTTGGGCATATTAGGGGGTGACGACCTACCAGCCTACACAGGTATTCTATCAGATTCTCTACAACTACAGTGCTGAGATCCAGATCCGGATCCCACCTACACTACACATTCATGTGAGTGTGCACCAGGGTCCGAGGTTTTTGGACTCAGTAGTTCATTCAGAAGCCAGTGTTGAAACAGTTCTGAATTTCAAATTCATATTTAAACTGGGCAGTCATTGCATGGCATCCATAGAAATTCCAGTCTGGAGCATGGTAGATCCCCTCTTTGTTAATGTGTCTAAAGAAAATGGGCACTTCACTTAGGAAAAAAGAACATTTAACACATGCAGTGAAACCCTAGGCTGAACAGAGCTGCTAATACACCTCCTGGCACAGCTACATAGGGATGTGGGAGCCAAAATCTTCTGTTGAGGACTTTGTCCCCTTTACAGTCATCAAAAAGCAGGACAACTGTCATCAAAAATCTACTTTTGTTCCAAAGGGAGGTAGTGCATCTTCCTTGGAGACACTGGACTGCGGCATGGGAGGGCTTTTAGGACAGGGGAAGGAGAAGGGCTCAAGAAAGCAGAAAACTTGCACATTTGTAGGGGTCAGTGATACCAGAGCTTAAAAAGAGCAATTTGTTCTGTCCAAGCAGAGTACAAGCTTTCAGGTGTGCTCCCCAGAGCAATGTGGATGTAGAGAGGGATGTACACATGTGCACCACCTCCTGGGGATCTTTCTTCAGTTGAAAAGTTCTGTTGTGAGTTTCAGGGTACAGAGAAGTAGCAAAAAGGTTGTGCAGCCTGCCTTGCTTCCTGGTTCCTTCAGCTCCATTTTGTCACACAAAATATGACTTAGGATACACACCAGTTTTCACCCTTCATTCACACTTGCCCTCACAAAACCAAAATATTAACTGGCCTGAGCTATAATTTCCCTTTTGCCTCTTTCTTTATGAAAAGAGAAGGCTCTGGTGAAGCCCTTTATTAATAGACTTTCAAGGGCAAGAAGGATCACCGTGATCACTTCCTCTGGCATCTCGCATGATGGATGCCACTGCACTTAATCCAGTGATTCCTGCCCCTAGGTCCTGGCATCCCCATAGGATGCACCTTCTCACAAATTAGCATTGGAAAATCCACCACAGCCCTGGGCAAGCCACTCCCACAGTTAATTAACTTCACTGTGCTAACTTGTAGCTCGAAGTCACTTAGTTTCACTTTCAAGCACCGGATGCCACAACTCTTTTTTTATTTTTTTTCTCCTCCAAATCTTCAGTAGATGAAAGGGCTCTTTTCTACCAAACAAACTTACCTGTAGATCTGAGATGTTCCTGCTGCGGCACAAAGACAGCAGTCTGCTCCAGTGAGAGCAGAGCCTCAGATTTGTATTGTTAATTCTTCACGCATGTGAAAAACACAGCTCAGCCACAATGAAGGTGTGATACAGCCCCCCACTCCCAGCCCTACACGCTTTTTACTTAGTCTCATCACCTTTCTTGCTGCTTCAAGTCACTTAACCTCCTGGCATTGTAACAACAGCCTAAACAAATAAGTAGTTTTGCATCTCATTGTTTTAATTAAAAGCCCTACAAAAACATCGGGTGGAATTCACAAACCACCCTCGGCCAACAAGAAGAGAGAACACTCCCCTTGGGCTTGCAGTTTTTGATACAATGGAAATAAATCTCATGTAATGTACCATAACATGACAAGGGAATGGCTTCTTCTTAACAAATACTCATTTGAAACTGTGCCCAGGCCCCATGCATGCTAAGATCTATTTCTTGCAACGGTGTTCCAGCAAAACTGATTACTAATTCCAAACCTCAAATTAAAATTAACAGAGCTTGAAGGCTGGGTCTGACACACATTCCCTCTCTTCTGACAGAGAACAAGAGTTTTTAGCATGTGTGTGTGTGTGTTTAATTACGTTGTTTAACATATCAGGATTAAATTAGCAACCAGACTGAAGAAAGTAATACACTTAACTACACTTCCCTTGCAGGAATAACTTCATCAGCATTGTGTCTGGGGGCACACAAGTACTATAACCACCCATGCCCCTGTGCAGGTAGGCCATGGGGTCAGGCATACCTGGCTAGCACTGTTCTGCCAGCACCAACAAACTCTGAGGGCCACTTCTTTTGGAGCAGCATCCTGAACCCTGGCCCCAGCTCTGCTGCTCAGCTGTCATGGGTCCATCAGCAACAGAAAAGACCACAACAGCTGTTAAAGCAGAATATCACCTGCTTGGCTGGGGAGCTTCTTACCTGTTGCTGAACCCACATGTCAGAAAGACTTTCAAGGGACAGAGTTATAATGGAATGGGTATTGAAGGCATTGCCCTTGGACTGTTCCCTGCCACAAGATGCAATGAGAGAGGGAGGGATTTCAAACACTCATAAAAGTTCGTTCATACATACTGTCAAACTCTAAAGAAAAAAAAAAGAGTCTGCCTCTCAACTAAGCAAGGAAATTATTATTCAGAAGGGGTTAAACAAGCATTTACTTAGTCCTGGAATCTCCTTCAACATATTTACTTATCTGAAATAGAGAAGGGAATCACGCCCAACTTTGTATCTGCTGCTCTTTTTTGGTTCCTCTTCCTTCTGGGCAGAGGGAGAAATTCTTTCCCAGAGAAAAGGACAAAGAAGGAGGGAGAGAAGGTAAGCAGTGGAAAAGCTACAGAAAGAAGGATCAAAAGAGATCAGGTGTGACAGTTGGAAAGGATGAGAAAGAAAGACGAGTCTCTGAGGATAGCAGAGCAAAAAAGATTGGTGACTCCTGCAGCAATTATTGGGGGAACACCAAACAGACCATTTTCTGCATTGAACAGCTTAAAAGGCAGCAGTGAAGGGTTGTGTCTCCCTCCAGCACTCATTCACAAAAGATGTCAAGCCACTACTATAATCAGGTACTCAATGGTGGCAAATGCTACTGACAGCTAATTACACTTTGCATAAAGATTTATGTCAGGGTACAGACATAATTTCCTTCAATAGCTTCTGATATTTTTCACCGTGGAGAAAGTAGAAATAAGCAATTAGAAAATGTGTCTACTTCATAGCCAAACCTTCTCTCCACTGATTTTATCAAAACATTTCCATTATATGTTGGCTTAGCTGAGTTTCTGTACTTCAGAAAGAGCAACTGAATTTTCTCAAACCCCACAAAGAATACCAGAAAAGTCAATAAGCCAGCAGCCTTTCTACCCCTGATTCCTCTCAAACACTCAACTCCTAAGCTATGTTTCATCTTCCTATAATACTCAATATATGCTACAGTTAAACAAGTATTCTTTCCTCTAAGATCCCCTCATTCACATATTTGAAGTATTGTAAAAACTTCAGAAACTCAGTTCCAGAATTATTTTATAATGAAGGAAAGTGTGAGTTTATTAGCTCTCCTTGCATTCAAATTAAAAACAAACAAGAGTGCTGCTTTTCAGTAGCTTCCTGCAGTGCTGGAAAGCACAAGAGGCAGAGCAGGGACCAGAACACAGGCATCCCAAACCCCAGATGGACAACAGCTCCTTGTACATACAATGTGTGAAAGCCTTGAGTACCACAGAAAATCAAAACCAAAGCCAGGCACTCTGGCAACCCTCCAGGAGATTACTTTCCCAGTGGCATCTTGCACAACCTTCTGCTCCAAACAGTCTGTGAAGTACTCCCTCTTGGCTATTTATTAAGTCAATTTTCTCCTCGTTTTGCATACATAGCATTGGACAGTTCCAGATACCTTTTTTCTACCTCATTTAACAGCAGCCTACAGTAACTATAGAGTCCTCCTCATCTTAGAATCTCTACTCCCACTTGATCCAATTACTTTTGACAACTTACCATTTTACTATGAGGCTCTTTCTAGGATGGCAAATTCGTCTTTTCTTTCCCTCCAGGTAACATTAAGGACAGGGACTCTCATTTATTCTGTCTCTCCAAGGCAAATCCCTCTCAATGTGTCTGTGGTGCTTTTCCAGCCCTATTACTTATATTACTTATATTTCACCTGCTTCATTTTGTACTAAAACAGCAAAGGGATGTTTTACCTGCAGTGCCTCCGGTGTAACTCTCCAGCCAACACCAACAGAGAAACAGGCAGGCTGGTACTATCCCTGTTCTCCTTTATAGGGCAACTTTTGCCACGCCTTAAGTAAACATAGCCAAGTTGAAGTCAAGTTCAAGGCCAAAAGCAACTACTCTGGCTTGGGCGTAATAGTTTCATACAGATATCACACAGTATATATATAGATAGATATATACACACACAGACTTCTATTAGTCATGCACAATGAATTGTCTGTCGACCTATGTTTGTTGACAGTTTCCTGTGGCTAATTGGGGCTTCAGTTGCAGTAATTATAAAAGAAATAGGTTTCTTTGTACCTCCCACCCTTTCATATAATCTTTTCCTCCCCCTATCACCGGGAAATGCAGCAATCATCCTGGATCCAGGCACAGCATGGCAGGACTCACTACGTAAGTTATCAGTGGTGCATGTCATTCTTTCTGCAGCAGTAAAAGCAGCAGGTACTTTTCAGGCCAATGTCTGTTAGCATTTACACTGGGCTCTTACTTAAATTCCACATCAGTTCACTTACTTGGGCAGTTCATTTCCTCCAGGACTGCCTGCGGAAGCAGGGGTTATCCACATATTTAGAAGGGGACCAGTCTCCATTATCCTAAAGCCCAAAGCCAAAGAATAAAAAAAGTATCTAGCAAAAATATGGGAATATTCATTTTCGGGAACTGAGATAGCCTAAAGAGGCCAAAATTCAAGGGAATGTGTGCAGCACGTTCTCAGGGACACATTTCCTGGCAGCAATCCTAAGGGTATTCCTATAGCCTGTAAATGTGTGTTTGAAGAAAAGACCCTTGGTGTTCTGGTGGGCAGCAACCTGAACAAGAGACAACCGTGCACCCTTGCAATAAAGCAAATCAACAGCATCCTGGGCTGCACAAGGTGCAGCACTGGCAGCAGGGCAAGGCAGGGAATCCATCTTCTTTGCACAGTACTTCTGAGATGGTATCTGCAGTCCTGTATCCAGTTTTGGGCTGCCCAGTTTAAGAGGGGCACTGAAAGTGCAGCAAGTTCAGTAGAAACCCACCAGGATGGTCAGGGAGGATTTAGTGTGAGAGAGGAGACTAAGGGAGTTTGTCCACTCAGTCAGGAGGGAGACCTAATTGCAGTCTCCCACTATCCAAAAGGCAGTTACAGAGAGGGTGAAGCCAGACTCTTCTTGAAGGTGCACAGCAAGATGGGCAGAGCCAACAGGCATGAGAAGCAGCAATGAAAATTACGTGGGGTTGGAGAGAAAAAAATTCTTTAGAGTGGTTCAGCCCAGGCACAAATGCCCAGAGAGCCTGGAGCACCTCCACCCTTGGAGACACTCACTTGGACAAGGATATAAGCAACATCACCTAACTCAGAAGTCAACCTGCTTTGAGCTGGAGCATGACTCAAAGACCCAAGAAACTACCCTCTCTTTTTCAAGCTATCACAGCTTGTTCATCAAAAGAAAAGTCACTCTGCAGGGAAGGTTTGTGAAGTTTATCTTGGGGATTCACAACAAAACTTACCAAAGCATAGTTCTTTACTTACCCAAAGTAATCATACAATCACCTAGGCTCAGAAATTTCCTCAGAACAAGGCTTTCTACTTAGGCTGCAGTCTCTTTGAGTTGAGATGCTAGCAGCTCGCATAGCAGCTGCTTCCTAGGAGCTATGGGAGATGAGAACATAAAAGAGCTCATGAAAAAGACAGTTCAGCTTCTTCATCAATGTTTAGTATAGCTCTGTGGGTCTAAAAGCAGTGTACTGCACCCTGCCTGCTCACATTTTAGGGCTTTCATTTCCTCATGAGATCCCAACATTTAGCAAACTCTAATAGGAAATACATCCATGTAAATTAGAGCAAAACCTGCCCCAGAGAGCAAAACAGGTGCAGTTTTTCTTTAAGAGCTGTTTTCCATAACCACTACATAAATAAAAGCTGATTGCACCAGAAGCAGGGAGCAAAGATTTCCTTCATTGCAGGAAAGGAGCTCTGAGGTGATAAATGCCAGTGCTGCTGGCTCATCTGACAGCACGCGTGCTGTTAATCGCCTCCTCTCTGGGGAAACGGCAGGTATATTCCCCTCCAGGTATGGTGATTCATTGTCTGGAACTGATATCTCTGCTTAAATGGGGGATTAACATGATTTAAGAAATATTCATTGCAAAGTTGATTAGAAAGCACCATCACCAACCTGGCAGGAGATTTCAGTTATTGCAGCATGAACCCATTTTGAGATTGTCAGCTTTTCTGCAGAAGGCTGTATTGATGTGTCCATTTTCACAGTGGCTCCAGAGAAGGAAACCCAAAAGGCTGAGGGATTTATGTGCAGTAATGAGCCTTTGGATTATTTGCTATCCTAAGTATCTGTGGAATCCTGCAAGAAAAAAAAAAAAAGAGTCACTTCAGTAAGAAGCACAGGGCTGTGAATGGGGAGAGCAGGGGTGTTTTCTGCCAGTGGTACCCTGTGACATTTTGGCAGGTGCAACATTGCCCTGGCTTGAGGTTTGCTTCTGCAGAGCAGGGACATTAATCCACCTTAGAGCAACTGTGCAGTTTGATCCACTCATGAGCAAAAGATGCTGAGGGATCACTGGAAACTCAAAACTACTTCTACACTGTAAGTTACCACCCCAGGGCTGTTAAAAGCACAAATAAAGGAGGGCCCCTATGCTTAGGACCAACAGCTGCAATGCATTCCTCCCTCTGGTCTAGAGGGTACTGGCACCAAAGGGCAAATATCATGAAGTGCTGTTAATTCCAGGTTTTCTGTGAAGTTAGAATGGCTTGTGGGGTCTCAGCTGGCACCACAGATTTTTGGCATCATATAGTTTTGGAATTTAAAGAACCTTTATTCCTCTCTGCCCTGGAATAAAAATACACCAAAAAATGCACAACACAGGGGTTCTTTTAAAAGAGATTTTAAGCTAAACATATATATCTTCTCTTTTCCTGGCTTTCCTGAGGGTAGACTCTAGGTCTGCATAACTGTCATGGTTTAACCCCAACTGGCAGCACACAGCCACTCACTCACTCCCCCACCACTGGGATCAGGAAGAGTAAAAGTGAGAAAACTCCTAGGTTGAGATAAAGACACTTTAATAGGTAAAGCAAAAGCTGTGT
>NW_016690218.1:966707-1104052 GCF_001604755.1 Lepidothrix coronata
GTGTACACAAGCCAGGCAAAACAAGGAATTAATTCTCTGCTTCCCATGGGCAGGCAGGTGTTCCACCATTTTCAGGGAAATAGGGCTCTATCACACAACATAATTACTGTGAAAAACAGTAACTCCTAATGTCCTTTCCTTCCTCCTTCTTCCATGTTGAGCATGATGCTGTATGGTATGGAATGTCCCTTTGGTCAGTGGGGGCCAGCTGGCCTGGCCGTGTCCCCTCCCAACTCCTTGTGCACCCCCAGCCCACTCTCTGGTGGGGTGGGGTGAGGAGCAGAAAAGGCCTTGACTCTGTGCAAGCACTGCTCAGCAATGACTAAAACATCTCTATATTATCAACCCTGTCTTCAGCACAAATCCAACATAGCTCCATACCATCTACTGTAAAGAAAATGAACTCTACCCCAGCTAAAACCACCACAGTAGCCAGCAGCATCTCTGAAGCAGGGAATTTTGTATCATCTTTCAAGGGTGTGTGGGGAGGAACTGCATAATTATGCCCAAATACTAGTGGAAGCCTTGGCCTTAAGAAAGGGGACTCTCCTCACTACACCCACAGAGCTTCTGTGCTGAAGTATTAAGACTGTTATTTTTTACAATGTTTCAGACATATGCCTTCATTTCTTACTTCCGCTGCCTTTACCCCTGTAAAGATCACACTCTTTTTAGTAGAAATACTCCTAATTTAGACCATGGTAAACAAAAGTAACAGGCTGGGAAAATGTCCAGGGTAGTGAACACAACTACATTTTGTGTAAAAGAGGAATCTTCCATCAGTCACTGTCACATTTGCTGCAATAATTGGGTGTCCCACTGTTTTTTTATTATCAGACTAATGGAAGAATACTATCAATCCATTTCATTTCCTCATTCAGAATTTTGTATATAGGTCAAGTGTTACCATTTATTTGCTTCTCTTACACAAGATGCAGGGAAGCTATAAATATATTATTCATAAACAATCTTCTTTTCTCTGTGCTTATGCACTCCTATTTCTGGCAGGACCTGCTCTTCTAAAGCACAACTTTTATGACTGTATAAACTATCAGGCAAATAACAAAGTCCTTCTTCAGCATCTGTTTTTACCCAATCCTCACCCACGAGCTGCCCCTCAGTGCAAATTCACCATGAGCTGCAGCACTTTCGCTGTATTCACATATGAATCATTTTGCTCATAAATGAAGTACAACTGTTGCCTGAGTGAAATGTGGCAGCTGCTTAACAGTACATAATGAATCCACATAGCTAGGTCCTACTGCCACTTGAGGGAGGGGGGATTTGGTGTGAAAAATAAATCTCTCCAGAGCCCTATTTTCAGAAGAAATATCCACCGACTTCAGAACTACAGTGGGAATTCTTCAAGAATAAAAATAAAAATAAAAAAACAGGCAGCCTGTTACTGACACCCATATTAGCACTAGCACTTCCCAGTGGAATATTTTTCCTTCAGAAAAATGCAATTCTGTCAAACATGAAAGCCACTAACAACGAATTTTCACCATGAGAAAGACACAATACATTTCAATAATGCCACTGGGCTCCGTTCCGATTTTGCAACAGTTGCATTTTTTGCTTATGAAAAACCTGTCACTTCAGGATCCTCTCTGTATTATCCAAAAGGTTTAACATTTCAATGTAAAAAAGATTTCAAGTGTTATTGCAATAGCTCACTGCATTTGGTCTGACATTATTTTTCCTAATGTGGTTTCCCAGGAAATTCTGGACTTTGTTTTTCATTTGAATGAGGGACAGAATATGAAAGCATTTTGAATGTACTCAACCTCTACAAAAGTTTGGCCCCACAGCAGATAGCACTGAAACTCTCTTTGAGAATGAGTCCATCCCATCATCAAGAGTAACATCAAAGCATATTTTAAAGAGAGCTGTCATGACATTGTCCTGGCAAGTGACACGGACACCGTTTCATCTGGTCATAGCACTGCTGTTTTGCTTTACCAAACTTTGCTAGCAACTGCTCAGAAAGGTAAGTAAGGAAGGAGCACTTTTACCCCTCTCTCGGTGTCCCCAATCTACCTCTTCATGAACAGTTACTGGGCACCATGAAATGCCAGAGACAGACCTTTGTGGAGGGCACATCAAAATGAAATTCTTGTTTTCACCAGCACATTAGTCCCTCTTTGGCATTTCTGCGTCCAGCCTCGTCAATGCCCTGTGGGTATGAGAAAATTTATTTCACGCTTTTTTGTTTTGTTTTTGTCTTGGTGTGAACAGATTGCAACAGCCTCACATTTGTTTGTTTTCCAGAAACATTCCCGCCATCCTCTGATGAAGAATCCTTGGCCTGCAGATCATTCAGTAGTAAAAACATTTGCAGTCCACAGTCCTCACCTCAGCCTTTGCTGACTAGTGGCACATACTGCACAGTACAGCTTCTTCTTCCTTGACATCTTGCCATTTGTAAGATGCCAACAAGGGTACACTGCTGGTATTCCAGTCAGATAGGCAACTTGCTGTCCACCTTTCCTCCTTGCTCCACAAGACATCCAACACCTAGAGAGACGAAGGGCTGCAACCTGAGGCAAGCCAGATAGCTGTTCTGGTACTCCATGTTCTTCAGCATATACTCAAAACCTGAAAATGGAGTTACTATCCAAATCAGGCCAAAGGCAGAAGAGGGATTTGAAGCTAATTATGGCAAACCCTAAAGATGTCACAGTGGAATTAAGACCATGAGGTGGCTGGAAGTCACAGACATAACTTCTAGACTTGTCCTCTGAGAAGTGCTTGTGTAGCTTCTCCACCACGCAGTAAGGGTGCTGATAGTGTTGGTCATTGTTCGAATATATTGGTTCCATGAAAAGCAAATAATGGGATAGAAGGAGAAATTATTGAATTAATTTCTCAGACTAACAATCCCATCAGCAAATTCCTGGAAATTTAAAAGACTTAAAAAAACAGCCATCAGATAAATTTGGTAACTCTGGGTTCATCTTCCCTTGATCCAACACAAGTGACCTCATCTGAAGCAATAATACCCAAAAATACATACCTGCAATGTACATAGCAGTTTAGAAAGAAAGACTATCTTGAAAGAGGATGGTGAGCATGCCTAAAGGCAGAAACCTGATGGTAAAAAATAATGTTCATCTCAGTTACCATGCTAGGCAAGAGAGGTACAGGTCTTTCTGCCTTCAGGGCAAGACAGCAGGCAGCTCTCCTTCCAGTCCCAGGAAACATGGGTGTAAGGCTCTCAGGATCATGCTGTGCTTCCCTGGAATACACAGGGTGCCTAAAACAGGTGTTCATAGCATTTGGATAAATACCCCACTGCAGCCTGGAGTGGGGCATCCAGTTACCATCCAGTGCGCTCGATAACCAACACTCCACACTTCCTCTCACCTATGCTGAGACCACACTCACTCCCATTCCACAGGGTCTCCTGCTCAACTAAGATGAACCACAGCACAGGATGGAATGTGGCTTCTGACATTGCCCTGCATTAAGCTGCTGCTAGAGCCTTCTCTGAAAAAAAGCAGTCCACACTTTGTACCCCACTCACTAGAGACCCATTTGGTCTCTCTCTAAGTATTATTTTGGCGAAGAGAAGAGTCATCTCACAGGTTTTGTAACAACATCAGCATTTGCCAATATCACAGGGTTGGAGAGTTAAAGAAAAAAACAACAACCTAAAACGTTACCAGCCTGAGTTTCCTCATCCTGGTGAGAAAAATGCAAGCCCTAATGCCAGATACATTACAGCTTGCTGATCTGGCTGACAGCAAGTAAAAAGCAAAACACTGCCCATAAAGAAGGCAGCTCAGCTTAATATTGAGGCTACATCCATTCAGCTCAAACCAAAGAAGAATATGACCTTACTTGAAAGGCAAAGGAAGGGTGGCAAAATCCATAGAGAAAAGCTCCAAACAGAAGTGAGCTCCTCAGGTAATAGAGACAGTCTTGCAGCTGATGCCTGCAGTCAAGAGAGGAGGAAAGGAGCATCAAGATGATTTTGTACAGAAAGAGTTTAGGAATTTACTTGGATGAACTTTTAATACCTGTACTGTATTTGTTCCTTCGCAGTGTGGCTCTGATGGGTGCTCTAGTGCCTAGGGCACATGAAAGACACACTGAAAGGGAAGCAAGAACCAAGTGGTGAAGGTCTAGAAAACAAATGGAGAATTTAAGGCACAGAGTCCAGTGGTGCCCTCCCTGGGCGTCATCCTGAGCAGCACAGCATCAGGACTCAGCCTAGGTTCAAACAGACAAACGCCTGATGGAGAGAACTGTCCTCCCCAAATTCTGCTTCCCAAGAACTGCGAAGGGCCAGCTGTGACCTGCATGGACAAGTAGACCAGCACATGTCACGGCAGCACCCTTGAAAAGAAAGAGTTTATGTGTTCTGCTCTCATTTTCCACCTTGTTGCCACACGCCTGTGTTATGCAGGCACACTGGCTGGCACGTCGTTTCCTAGGCTGACCCTTTACTGTAACCTCTTTCCCCACACTGTGTTGGCAGCAGGCTCCTATTACGTGCATGAGCAGCTTCAGAGCAGCTCCAGCCCTGAGCTCTTTTTCCAGAATGAAAGGCTCCTCCCAGAGCTGCACAGCATGCTTTGATAACACGGCTCTGCTCTCTTGCCTCTGCTCTATCAGTACATGGAAAAATGAGTATTGGTACTATATCTGAGCTACTAATTAAATACCTTAAATAGCTAGATAAGTCACTTGGTTAGAGCTCAGTGCCACGTAGGGAGAGTGAGATGCCAGTACAGAGGACAGCATATGGTCCCTAGTGAATGTTTCTGTCACTTTTCATTGACATTTCAACTAATGTTCTTCCCTGATTATCTATATTCTACAATGCATTAAGGAAGCACATCAGATATTGCCTTTAACTTTGCCAGCCAAACTGCACTATATTTCTAAACACTTCCTTCTTTTTGGGGGAGGAGGGAGGGAAGAAGTAAACACTATAAAACTTCTATAGTCAAGCACAGAAGGCTATGGGTAACAGTCATGAACCAGGATAGAAACAGGGCCAAAATACAGAACAAAACTGTAAATAGAAGGGCAAAGTCTCAGGTACTTTACAGAGGACGACGTCTGGGAACATAATTCCATCCAGTAAAAAAGTGTAAAATGCAAGGCAATGCCTGACAAGGAAGAGGAACTCTAGGAGTGGACAAGGCTCAGCAAGACTGGCTGCAGGGTGAGACGGCCTTGGAAACGGTTGCTTCCCACTGAGGTGAGAAAAACTGGTACAATACCAGACTGGGAAGCACCCAGGAGAGTCTGAAAATAAACTGGGAAACAATGTGATACTGCCTCCATTCCTGGTGCATTAGTTTTAACTTTTTTTGAAACAGAGCATGTTAATTTTAAATCTGGTGAGCTTATTAGAAAATCACAGACCAAATCACTAATCTCACTATACCAGAATTAATATAGGAGAGGTTTTAAGACTGAGCAAGAGCTGGATGAGAAGCTCTCACATCCCACTCAGCCCTGATGAGAAAGATTTCATCCCTCTCCCAGACATCTGATTTCCTCCAGCTACTCTGATGCTGGTGAGCCATGCAGAGATGAAGAAAGGGAGTGAGAATAGAGCAGAGCTCAGTGAATCAGCTCTCCTGACTCACTAATGGAAAAGAAAAGGCAACACGAATCTAGCAACTCCCAAGAACAAATCAGGAATTTTGACTGCCACGGTGAACCATCAAAAGTTTGCTCTCCGAAGCAAGAAGATGAGGCACCTTGAACTTAAAAACAAAGTGCCGGGGCCTCTATGCACTGTCATTTTTTTTTTTTTTCACTAATATGAGGTAAGACTTCAAGGCATTACTGAATCAAGTCCCTTGTTTACTGCATCCAGGAGAAAACTTTGTATAAGCAAGTGGGTGATGTGCTGAAATGAAGACTAAGCTTTTTCTCTCCTGCAGTCTGAATTTCAATTACTGTGCTTGTTGCAGCGTCCTGAGACCAGGCCTCAGTAGCCATTAGCTGGAGAATCACACTGTAATGTGTTTGACCCAATATATGCCCTAGTGAGTGACAGAGAATGGTATTGAGGAAGAAATACTGCAGGCTGTGATGGATCAGATTCCTAGGACAAAGAATTACCTTCCTCTTCTCCACTCCCTTTATATCCTCCTGCCACAGCACTGGGAATGGTCCTATTAACTATGGGCTACAGAGAGCATTGCAGCATCGTAGGAGGAAATCACAAAGATGGGTTTCGTACTAAATAACTGGGCTGTCAGAGAGAGAGAGGGAGAGGGAAAAGAGATCACTGCATTGCTGGGAGACAAAATACCCCTGCTTCTTTAGGGCCACAGATTTATTACGTGTGTACAGTGCCTCATATGGTAAGACTTTGATCCCTGACTGGATCTTCGAAGACCTCTGTAATCCCAACAGTAAGAACAAACAATTACTTCATGTCAGAATGATGAATGATTAAAAACATTTTACTGTGTTTTAACAGTTGGGTATATAAAAACACAAGGAAGTTTTAGAATAGTTAATCTTCAATTTTTATTTTTATCTGACTTCATAAATCTCTGGACATTTTGTTAATGAGTACAGTTATGAGCTGTGGAAAAGCCAAGTGATTATAATAAAAATTAAGTTTTATGAAGATTTCTATGCCTTTGTCCTACTTGCTGTGTTACTAGGCTTGCAACACAGGCCACAGAGCTCCAGTGAGGATACACCATCACTTTTAACTCACCCTCCTTTCAAATACATACCCTGCACCATTTTTGCCACTACCACTGGTGGCAGTTTAAAGGCAGGTTGGACCTTGCCCCTTCAACACTGAGCAGTAAGAGAAGAGCAAGAGATCAACACCCTCTTACCACTACTCACAGTGGACAGGGCTGTAGTTAGTGTCTGGGACTGCCAGGACTGTGCCCCACCATTTGTCACCCTGGCACTGCAAGGATTTTGAGCTATGTGCTTTATACCCCTCTTTGTTTTTCTCAATTCCAGAGAGAAAATTTTACTGATGAAACATTCACAGAGAGACAATCTAAAGCAAAATCAGAAACCATTTAGTTGGAAAATTAATTCCTATTTATAAATCAAGAGCCTATCTCAGAAATATACCTGAAAATCTTGTTTCTCTAACCAGGGACTAGCTCAAAGCCTGGATTTCCATGCAGAAGTGCCTGCTGGCTTCACAGTCTAACCCAAAGGCCACTGACTTTGATAGAACAATTTAACAACTTCAGTGTATCTTGGAGCACATGTTTTGTGACAAGGCAGCAGCACCCTAGCCCTGCCTGGGGTCAATGGTCACATCATGAATGAGCCACAAACACATTCCTACTCTTAAATACCACAGAATATGCCAATGGCCTAAGTCTGGCCTTAGGGCCAAGAGGCATTTGCCCCTACCAGGAACTTACTTTTTGCCCTAAAGAAGGCAGTCAGATCCAGGCTGGCAAGAGATCAGCATATGCAAACTGCCATCTGGTAAATAGTAGTGCTTCTTTGCTAGCCAGCAAAAACAATCTTTTTCAGTTAGTTTCAAACCTGAAGAAAAGCCCACATGCCTGAACCTTTTCCTGTTTCCTTTCACTGGCATCTATATTGATAATTCTAACACAAAATACTACATCTCCCTGCCCTTACACCTGCATCTGTGCAAACTCATTTGTTAAAATTTGTGTCAAAAGTGCTTGAAAAGTAAATATTTGCAATGACCAAGCCTGCTGACTCTACCTGCTGACTATTACCCGGGGTTGAGTTCCTCATGGGTGGCAAGTTGGGTGTCACTGAAGCACAGGAACAAAACTTATTGACTTGTGTTGTTGTCATCATCTGAGAGTGGTGTTAGAGCCAGAACTGTGGTGCCCAATGAAAAATTACAGCTAATGCAACACCCCACAACCACTGGGCTCCAGTCTGAGCTCAGATTTGGCTCACACACGCATCTGTTTATTCTTAGTTGAGTAAAGGACTTGCAAACACCTCCAATCAACCCTGTGGCGTAGGGAGCAGAAAGAGCAGGGCCACTGGGTGTTCTGTCCCAGACTCACACACCAGAGCCTTTGATTTCGCAGAAAGTTACTCCAAGTTTAAAGTTCACCCTTGCACATACCTAGGTATCTCCCATTGATTTTTCTGTCTCTTCCCCCAGTGACCCAGGGAACTAATCACCAGGTGGCAGTTAGAAGGTGCCTTTCATAATGACAGGGTAGTTCAGAAAGCCTGTCTACATCCTCATTTGAAAAATACCTCACTGGGTTGTTATTCAATGGAAGTGGCTTATAATGTCCCTCTTGTTCTTCTGAGAAATTATCTTTCCTCTTTTTCAAAGGCTTTTGGGGTTTTTTTGGTGGTCTTTTTCCCCCAAGTTACTGTTAACTTTATGTTACTTTTCTACAAATGCGGTCTAAATAATTTTACCGTCAATAATATATTCAAAAATAGTATTCTGAGCAAACATTTCAGTTGCAGAAAACAGTCACAGAAAATAGATTGCACATTGTGTAGTGCTAGTCACTGAAAACAGACCAAGTTTCTATCATTTGGGTGAAAACACAGAGAATTTTCAGATCAACAGACTACTGCAGTGTCCAGCCTGTACCTAATGAAATGCAGAAAGCTTTGCTAGGAACAGTCCTTATTAGAGAAGCTGTTCATACTAACACAAATCATCCACTCTCACCTGTGTCTTTTTCTGGTAAAATGGAAGAAATAACATGACACATGCTGATAAATTTGCTCAGGGTGTTTCTGCAAGATTCTCAGGTACGGCAAGGAAACACACAGATCAAAAAGCTATCCCTGTCAAAAGAAGCTGGGGAAAGTTCACTGCTATCACTTGTCAATAAGCAGCCTACAGCTGTTCCTTCCCAACTCTGGATAATATTCTTAAGGCATAGGCCAACTCCTAAGGATTTTAATGACATATTATTTTTAGTAGTACAAAACATTTTAAGGTCACACTCATTTTAGTCACAAAATAGAAACACATCAAGTACCTCAATGCATTCAGACCAGCTAATCAACACAGCAGCACAGCTAGGATTTTGAATCTCAAATACTGTACTTTGAGCTGCTCACAGACTGAAAAATTCATAAATCAGAAATGACTAATGGTCGTATTCAGCAAATAATTTCAGACAGCGAATGCATTTAAGAAGCCCTCAATCTGTCCATAGGAAGATCAGAATTGATAAGAAGAGGTGACTTTGCCTGTCCTTCTCTGTCAAATGAGTTACTCATAGGAAGCCCCAGTTGTTTGGCTCCCAAGACACCAGCCCTGAGGAGCTGGGCAAGCCTGTGTCCAGCTCAGGGCGTGCTCTTGGCAGTAATAGCAGTCACCCAGCAGAAACCCTCAGGAAAAAATCTGCAGAAGTTATCATATTTATTAAAAAAAAAAAAATCCCTGTCACTCCATCTCCTATGTTGGCTCAATCCATCACGAAAAGAAACATCTGTTCCTGCAGTGGCTGGCTGATCTCTCCATTGAACTGCATGCGTGGTTGTGACAAAGCATCGTGGGCGTCTAAAATTAAATTTGCTACGAGGCAGAAACCAGGTAGACCTGCAACAGCAGCTCTGAAGCCACAGGTGCCCAATTAAGAGCCAGCCATCAGGCAGTGGCACTGCAGGGTAACCCCAAACCCTCTCTCCTGTTCCTTAGCTGCAGAAGGGCTCCCATTTGGGTGTCCCCCCAATCCTTCCCTAGACCAGGCTGGGAGGAGGCGCTGCAGACACTGGGGCAAAGAAGACCCTTCGCTTCTCTGGCTCCATTGCTCCCCCTCCTGCTGCTCCCCCCAGTCACTCAACAGGGAGAAACCCAAAATCCAAATATCACCAGCTCTTTTTCCTGGCTGTCTAGCAGGGACTGCCAGGGAGGAAGGGAGGCCTGGGCTCCCCTGCCACAGGGCAGCTCAGCACCTGGGGAATCCTCTTTATGGCTTCCCCTGTGGCTGCACTCCTGACAGCCCCTGTGAACTGCCACGCACCGTATCCTTTCCTAGAGACAGAAAGCAGCTTTTTGTTTACCCACCCATGTCTGTCTCCCGTGTGAGACCACATATGAGCTAGAACACAGGTGACTGTGCATTTAAATCCTACACATAAACAGAGCAACCAGGAAAGCTGCCTCTTTGAGCGAGGGAGATTTGCTGTGCAAGAGCACAGGGGAGCCAAAACATGCCAAGCAAAGAAGGACCACAGAACAGCCACCAACACCAGATCTGAACACCTAATTCCGTGCTGAAGCACATGCTAGATCCACTCACTTTCTCCCCTCTGGCAGAGATCTAATTAAAATGAAGAGAAGCTGCCACTCACAGCCAGTGGATCAGCCCCAGCCAGCCGTGCAGTTCAATGCTCAGCATAGACTTTACTGTCAGATACTCTAATCAGCTGAGCTGTTTTTCAGACTTTTTTTCCTTTCCCTTTTTGAGTTGTTTTGTTCAGAGCTTTGCTCCACCAGCTGAGTTCTGCCCAGCTCCTGGGCAAATCACTCACAGCACAGTCAGGGCATGTCACAGACAGAGGGTTTTCATTGGAGTTCGATGTAATTGCTAGCATTTATCACTTTAATGGCCTAATGAAGGTGAGATGTAATTAGAAAGGGTGTCAACTGGAATATGGAGTTTGTTTTACAATTATCTATACAGCGGGCAACCACTGGCACAGAACAGTGCTGTTTAAAAAGCTGGTAATATGTGGCATAAATGTTCATCACTGGGTGACTTAAAGTGACCTAAAGTTTCGTTCAGTAATTGCTGCCTTTCTTCCTGAGTGCTTGAAACAAACACGAAAAGGTTGAACCCCTCCCAAGGCAGCTTTTCCAACCAATGAAGATGGTTTATGTCCATGCAACTAAGCCCATATAACTGTCACCTCAACATCATTCCCACTTGCAGAGTGATCAGCAGTGATTTTGCTTGAGTGATTTTTGTCTGTGTAAGCAAGCTCAAATGAATGCAACAATAATAAGAACTCCCAGCAGGGCGATTGCCACTGAAAAAAAAAAAAAAAGGCACACAACCTTCTCAGCACACACAGACACACACACATACATACAAAATTAAAAAAAAAAAAAGCACTGAGAATTCAAAGTAATCAGGAAGTTATATTTCTCTCTGTTTTACTCAAAATAAGTGTTCAAGGGAGTTTTATGCATTTGGCAGGATGGCTGACCCTTATTTAAGGCAGATTGTCTTAAGGCACAAAGAATACTTCTTCTGGATAACAATTTCCTACTGCTAAATAGATACCAAGGTTTATTGCTTGATGGATATTGTGCAGTAAAGTAATGATGGCTGATGGTGCTGTTAGCAGATAGCTTAATACTGAGTGGGAGACTGGAGATTCAGACAGTCAGAAGCCTCCTGAGCCCCACAACCACAGCACAAAGTATGACTCTCCTCAAAGAGCTAATCTTGTTTCTGAATAAGAAAGTGTAGTTTTAATTTGTGTAATCTCTTGAGGCCTGGTCACATTACTGGAAGAGTGATTACTTCAGAGAAACAAGCCCTTCCCTATCTCTACAGAATGGAAGTGCAGACTTTGGTACTCAGCTAATATGAGTGTACCTAGTCACTGTAGCTTTCTCCAGATGTTATAAATGTAGGTTTAATAACCTGTTGTACTGACATCCTTATGACATTATCTCAAATGGATTTAATTTAGTGCAGAAGACTGACAAGAAGTAATGTTGAAAATTTTATCTCAAAAAGACAAAAACAGTGAAGATGCAGCCTGCAGCTGTAACACTTTGGGCTGTGCCCAGTCCTGCTGTAAGACGAAAGCAGAGGGTCTCATGCCTGCCTATGAGATGATTCCATCCAGTTCATTCTGATAGGGTTCCCTCAGGTCTTATAAACCCACACCCTGCAGATGCAGCAGTGGGTTAGATGGGGGTAGATTCCTAAAGCACTTCCAGATGACACTGCTGTCATTAGTCCACCAATTAACATTTTCACCAGACGGCAGGAAGCACTCAGATCTTCCAGAAGCATCATTCTAATAGCTATGAACTGAACCCCTTTCTGCATTAGGTGACCAGATACAGTGATTTTGAAGAGGGTAGTCACATTCTTAACTAAGCATCAGTCTGCCTCCTGATGCACAGTCCCAGCCTGGTCTTCATTTCCTAGCCTATACAACATGCATATCATTTCCAGGTGGCACTCAGTGTCATGGTGACATATAAATTGAGTTTATGAAGCTCCTTAAAATTCAGGTCAACACCTGATGCCAGCTTTCCTGTACTTTGTGTAGCCATCTGAATCTCCACAGAGGGACATAAAAAATGACCATTTCAGAGAAGCACCATGTTGCAGGGTTTTAGGTGCCCTCACAAAGAAGGAGTAGTAACTCAGGTACTCCCTTTCTTGTGGCCAGGTGAACACAGCTCTTTGATATCCTCAGAAGAAAGCCTTTCTGCTTACAGTTACAATTACAGCAGACAACAGACTTGTTATTTGGAAATCGTGTATTTATTATCTATATGGACATCCCATACATGAGAATCAGCATAGGGTGCCCCAATAGGTATAATGTAGAGGCCACATGATGACAGTGATGGCTCAGAAAAAGTGATGCTGCTAATTGCAGCAATTAAACAGTAATGACATAATTAATGCAAAAGTTATGCATGGCTCAAATCCAAGCTATTGGAGTGCAAGAGGTATTCATCACACCTAGATGAAAATCATTCCTGTTGAGATGATATCATATCTGCTTTTATGACTTGATCAGGGAATATGGTTATGGGGAATTCAGGGAACAGTGACAGACTATGTTCAGCAGCAGGAGTAGCTCATGGGAATGGCAATGAAACACAGAAGACTTTAAACTTGATTGGACGAATTGAGCACTGAAAGTGAGAGAAATTGAAAAAAGTCTTGCTATAGCAAGACCCTGCAGATCCACAATCCAGACAAAAAGATATGTGGCCTCACAGAGCCAGATGCAAAACACTGACTTCAGTTGCAAATATATTCAAATTGACATTATGTATGTTCCTTTCCAAATGCATGGTAAGAATCTGGAACAGAGAAGTCAACTGGTTCGTTTTTCTTTTACAAAGCAACTTTTCATGAAGAGCAGGTTTAAAGATCAGCATTAACTCTGCATAATCCACATCCTGCAATTCCAGTCTACTATGTTCAAAAATCCCTAACTGAGAGAAGAAAGAAGTTAATTGATGTGAAGAAATTTGTAAAATATTGCTTAAACTTCAGAAATCAGGTATTCCCAGATAGCTGGTAAATAAAGCGTAAAACTTAAAAGTAGTCCGGCGTGTTTGCTCCATGCCTGCCCAAGCTCTCATCTCCTTCTGCAGTTTAGCTTCTACATTTTTGAAAATCTACTTTGTCACATTTCAAGATATCTCCCAAACAGGGCTGTTAGGAGGGCATGTTAAAAATATGGCTGAAAAGGCCTCATAAATTGCAAAGACAAGATTTTTTGGGTGAAGTTGAAAGCCAATTGTGGCAGCCCACAAATGGAGAGAGTCACATCAGTGAGATGGCTGCGCCCAGTAACTCCTTCCCACTTCTAGACCAAAGATTATTGCTGGGATTGCTATTTGGTTGTGCAGCAACAGCAGAACTGTGAAACAGTAAGAGTTGTTTGGCCATGCTACAGGTTGAGAGCATTGTATGTTTGTTGGTCCAGAAACACTTTGGATTTGTGAAGCTGGACTGAAAATGTGGCCAGCCACAAGTCTTTCCCACAAATCCAGCTTAAAATATTACTACTATTTAAGTGGTAGTTTACTTGAACTATATTATTTATGCTTCCATATTGGGTACGTTAATGTGGTGATAAATAAACCCAAAATGTTTGCTGTGTATTACCATACATTTTACTGATTGATTCTTCCTATGGACAAGGGCACTGGCCTCAAAGAAAAAGGAAGGACTCAGCAATGCCTAGGCTGAAAGTACACAGTGCATAAAAAATCTAGTTGCTTGTGCAGAGTTTTCTTGCTTGTTTTTTGTACCATGGCCCACAAGCATTTGCTTTGAACCAACCCCTCTGTGCTGAACCTAGAATCCTTTCTCTAGTTTCTTACCAAGTCACTGGAGTGAAGTCACCAGGGAGTTTTGAGAGTCAGAATTAGCAGATGGTGTACAGCTTTGTCCTCCAGTAGCTTCAAACATTTTGGTTTATTAGTGTCTAGCTCGACATAGAAAGCCCTGAGGTCCAGTAAAGTGGACCTAGTATTTGTGTTCGTGCAAGCACACACTATATTGGCCATTTGGCTTTATGAACATACCTTGTTCGCTGTCTAAGGAGGAGTGATCGTTTTCCATTTAGACTGTGGAGTCTACTGCTTAATAATAAATACACTCCTGACATTGTTAAATGATAGCCTGCTTCTAATAAACCCCATGCTGATCCCTGTGTTGGTTAGACTGGGTAATTCATCTTCCTGGGCTGTTAAAACTTTAGCTGGGATTATAGAGATGACATGAATCAGACACGATCAGCATGTCCCCTGCTGGTTTGCTCATTTTCTCCCCATAACAAAATGCTGGCTAGTTTTCTCTTTGCATTGCAGATCTTGTTATTAGTTGATTTCATTATTAATTGCTCCTAAGCCTTGGGAGGCCTTTTTAAGGCACGTACATAAGGGATCCACACAGTCTACAGCAAAACACAACTGTACTTTCATGCTCACACTTCTCCCAGGGTACTTGATATCAAGTTGTAATCCCTTTGTGTTAGTAAAGAGCCTGGAGCCACACTCCAAATACACAAGAATTAACTGAGTGCTTCAATTTTTTCCTTGATTTGCTACCAGAAAAAAAAAAAAAAAACAAACCAGGGGAAAAAAAGAGGAGGAAAAAAAAATCTTATTATCCTCAAATCTAATTACAGCCTCAATAGTTCCTGAGGATTTGGCTTTACGAAGTGGTTCATAAAACCTTCCTTGTCATTATGCCCACTAACACCCTTTGGTCTCATGCACTGATAAGGGCTTGTTTGAGTAATTTTAAATTAGCTGATAATATGCTGACAAGTAGACTGCAGGATGCACCAGGCAGCCAAGTGCCCTCGAAAGAGCAGCCTCCAAGAAACAACTTGAGACTGCCTGAACAGACCTGGCTTCCCGCTCCATCAGGATCCTGCCAAATGGGCTCCCACTGGCTGTGCTGAGCCTGGCACTGGTCCCCCCAGGAGCAGGCATGTCATACCAGGGCATGCACAGCACACCAACAGGGACCTTCCACCAACCAGCACTGATGGAGCCTCCACAGCCTGTGGAGATAGGACTCCCCAGGCCCCTGCACAGCCCTGCACACTTGAGCACACAGGACATACAACATGGGAAGCAAAGCTTGTAACTCCCCATTGCCTCACATTAAAGCAGCTCAGCGCTGACCTTTTAAATCACAGACTGGGTAACACCTAGTCACTTCATGCCCATCCACCCACTCACGGCTGCTACCATTATTATTTGCCACAAAAAGTTGAGGTCAGATAAAGCTCTTTTTCCTCCCCCAATCCAGATACTTCTAACAAAACCCAGTGGAGGCACCATGATTTTTTTCTTTCCTTTCTGGATGCTTGTGTTCTTCAGCACCTTTTGACAACTACCATTAATTATCATGATACATGAATATGGCACCTTTCATTTCCACAATTGCATACAGTCAAAACAACAGAAGATTTGCTTTCTGCCATCAAAGGCAACATACTCAGCTGTGAATGTCACCGTTCCCAGCAGAACAACCAGTGCCTGCCTCAGGCCTGGTTCATCAGGGTCTTTTCCCTGTTGTCTGATGGACAACATGACTTGGCATCTACTGCTAGGAGTCCATCTGCTCCTGTTTGGGGAAACTTATCAGTGTTCTTAAGCCAACCTGACACTCTTGCCAAGGGAAAACAGCAATGCAGGACCCACAAACCATACCCAGTCAGTCTTACAATAACTGGAGCTGACAACCTTGTACTTAGGAAAGAGAGGGGATGACTCCAGCCCAGAGTTGGAGTGCAAATGCACCTATACCTTCAATACCACAGTAGTATCTCAAGCCCTGATACCTCTTCAATATCCTACAGATTAGATCCTAGTACATATCAGGAAAGCCTATTACAAAAAACCAAGAGATGGGAAGAAGGGAGGGAGGGAAAGGTGGTGGTTTTGTTGTGTTGCTTTGGTTTTTTTTCCCCTCCCTGCTTTTCATTTTAAATTATACTTTCTGTTTTGGTCTTTCTGTAGGTTGGCTGCCACACTACCTAAACAAACTGGCACCAGCTGAGGACCAGACTGGAAGGGCAGAATCAGACAAAGGAAGAGAGAAGATACAAGACTGTGGTGGGTTGACCTTGGCTGGACACGAGGTAGCCACCAAGCCATTCTATCACTCCCCCATTCCCGGTTGGACGGGGAAGAGAAAAATAAGATGGAAAACAACTTGTAGGTTAAAGCAGGTTACTAAGGCAAAAGCAAAAGTTTGCGTGTGCACAAGCAAAGAGAAAAGAAATAGGTTTAATCTCTACTTCCCATCAGCAAGCCATGCCTGGCCACTTCCAGGGAAGCAGGGCTTCAGCAACTGTAGTGGTTGCTCTGAAGGCAAACATTGTAAATAATGAATGCCTCCTCCTCTTTTTCCTAGCTTGTGTATCTGAACTGATGTCATATGGTATGGAATATCCCTTTGGTTAGTTCAGTCAGCTGGCCTGGTTGTGTTCCCTATCCAGGATCTTACCCACTCCCAGCCTACTGATGGGGGGGTAGAATGTTGGAGAAATAGTGCTGATGCTGTGCCTGCACTGCTTAGCAGCGGCCAAAACACTGCTGCATTATCAACACCTTTCTAGCCACCAATGCACAGCACAGCACTGTGAGGGCTGCTATAGGAAAATGAACTCCATCTCAGCCAGACCCAATACTGAATCTATCCAAAGAGAAAAGCAAGCCACATGTGTGACCCTCCACAGGTACCACTTACTGACTAGCAGTGCAGGTAGAATTTCACACACCAGCTGAAGGCGGCGGGAGCAGCGCAGCATCTTACTTAGAAGGCAAGTCCCTTAAAGCAGATAAAGCTGCCTTACTTGCCCCAGTTATGTGCTCAGGGTTACACCACCAGGCCTCACGAGTCTCTGTAATATGATTGGGAAGTATGATACACCTGTCCTGAATTACAGTAGATAGGTTTATCTCATTTCAGAGCTAATTCACGGATGGGTAGAGATCAGATCAGCTGTAAGAAATACTTCTTATTGTGCAACTTGTTATTCATGGTAGGGTGAAAATGGCTTCAAAGGTGATCCTGAGCACTCTGAGGGGTATCTTCTTATCTCTAATGTAGTTTATACAAACCAAATTGGTTTTTGCTTCAAACATCTCTCCGTAGAAGAAAATCAATTTCAGAATGCAGTGGCTGTGATCTTTCAAGCCAAGGATCCATTGCAAACATACCAAGTGTTTGGCAATGCAAAGCTACAAAGACAGGACAAGTAATGCCTGTTATCAACATATGCGCCATGTCCAAATCAAGGTTCCACATCCAAGGCACTGAATAAGCCATTGCCACTCTAACAACAGTTTCATTAACAGAAGCGAGAGTATGTTGTGACCAGATAAGCAAATTTCTTTTACCCCCTACAGCATTGTGGGGCAGCCATTTCAAGCACTGGATCATTTATCAGTCAAAATAAAAACCCCTCAAAGCGTAGGGTGCTGATCCAAGATCCACCCAGGCTCTCTGCACTCCTGGGAGCAGGTGTTTTCATGCTCACAAGTCACCAACGTGCCTGTAACAAATGTGGATAGAGCCCTCCCAAATATTCGTTCGCGAAGCCCAGCCATGAGTGATATGTAATGCCCTTGGCTTACTCCACAGTCTCACCTGATCAGCTGCAGCAGCCTCACACCTCGTCAACTTATTGTGTATCTTGTGAACCCACCCACCTTGCCCTCCATCAGTTCAGGTGTCAATCAAGACTACCTGCCCGTGCTTCCCACAACTGCCAAATCTCCAGGAAAACTCCCGTTCACCTTACCTTGTGCACAACGCTGCCCAGGTCAACTTCCCAAAGATTAGTAAGGAGGTGAAAGCAGCCTCGGGATGAGGATTTGGAGCATTCTCTCCCAACACCACATGCTCTTTTGCTTCTTATGAGATATCAGTGCTGTATGTTCTTGTTGTCAGTGGCCTCAGGCAACTGAAGTCCAGTAAAATTTGTAATCACTATCTAAATTGTGTTGGCTTAGGCCAAGAGGGTCAGAGCTAATGTTAGTAACACCCTTGGATCTGGTTGTGACTACATGTATACTTTGGGTCTGATTGTGCATTTAGAGAAAACAATCATCTCTGTAAGAGAACATAGTCTGGATGTACATGGGGGTGATCCAGGAATTGTCAGCAGGAGCAGAATACATGAAAACTGCTCAGAATGTTTCTAACACTGATTCCTCTGAAAACATTTCAAATGCAAGAACACCATTACAGCACCAGGATGCTGATCTCCATTAGCATAAGCTCAGACAACTTCTCAGAAGCTGAGAGAAGGAGGCACTGTCTGCTGCAGACACACACACAAACAGACACATGGATCACTAAGCCACGGCCAGAGTTAGTTGGGACCATGTAGTGCATGTTTAATACTTGACAGAAGTATGGCTTCTCTGAAGGACCACAGGAGGACTGCAGAGGCACATGGTCTTAGTAACAAAACTGAGGGTTAGGTAGATTGTGCTCTGGTGCTGTTAAAAACCTGAACCTTTCAGCCTGGGAAGAGTTCTAATTTTGCAATAGCTTTCTTTTATTGCATGTATCAGGTTACATATGAGCTATGAACGTTCCTTCTCCTTTTTTTCCTCCTTGGTTGGTTGATTGGTTGGTTTTACAACTGAATTTAACCCTGTGCAGTAGCAATATCTTGTCAGGACACTTCTTTCATATAAATCACAGGAAAATGAGAGACATTACGCATTGATATGGACAGTTGATAGATAATTACTAGATAAGTGCTCATGCAAAACTCAGTCTTGAAACTCAGTCATGTTTTCTTTTGTACATCGCACTCAACCAGCCTGGATTTCTTCAGAGCCCGAGTAATACCAGAAAAAACAAAACAGTCCCCTACACCACAAAAGCAGCATTCTTACCTGCAAATTTACATGTTGCTTTTCATCAGCTCTAAGCTAAAATGCAGCTCAACTTGAAACTTAATTAGACTCAGTTGGAGAGGTGGTAGCTTGCAACAGCTTTTTATTCTTATGTGTTTCTGAAGGCACTTCCAGCAAGTAATAGGACAGTGGACATTTGGAAAACATCTATAAATCTGGGAAAATTCCACTTAAGTCTCAACATAAGCTGGACACTCATACCAGGCTTTCTTAAACTCTTCGGCCGTCTAAAGCAGCTGTATATTAAAACTGGAGCTGGACTGATCATTCAAAATTAATTTAGCCAGCACATTAATGAGCTACAGTTTCTTCTGCTGCTTGTGTGCAATCTGCTTCACTTTCCTTCCTTTAGCACTTCTACCATCAATCCTAGCCCACAGTTCTTCACTAAAGCTTTTAAGATCAGAAATTTGAGCAGCGCAGATCCTATTGCACAGTTGTGATCAGAGCCTGAGCCTTGAATCCTGATATACTACAGACCTTGGTTTGCTTAGGGCAGTGTGGTGGGTTGATCTCATCTGGCAGCTAAGCCCCCACCCAGACACTCCCTCACTCCCTGCCAAATGGGATGGGAGAAAGAATCAGAAGGGCAAAAATGAGAAAAACTTGTGGGTAAAGATAAAGACAGTCTAATAAGTGACGGAAAATGAAAGAAAACAAAAACAACCAAGTGATGCAAAGGCAGTCACTCACCACTTGCAGACTGATGCTCAGCCAGGTCATTAAGCAACACCTCCCGAAGTAAAATTCCCCCCAGTTTTATTGCTGTGTGACATTATTTGGTATGATGTCTTTGGTCAGTTTGGGTCAGCTGTCCCAGCTGTGTTGCCTCTCAACCCTCTTCCCCAACCCTAGCCTACTTGCTACCTAGCAGGGTGAGAGATGAAGGCCTTGACACTGCGCAGGCACAGCAATAACTAAAACATTGTGGTGTGTTATCAACACCATTTTGTTCACCAGTCTAAAACACAGGACATTACAGGCTGTTATGAAGAAAATAAACTCCACCTGAATCAGACCCTCTTCAGGCAGATAAAAATGGTTCATGGAGCTACTAGCTCTAGAGACTGCCAGTCCAGTACTGCTGGAATTGCATGCAACAAAAACTAATCCTTGGCTTTCTCTCTGTTCAAAACATTCAGTCTTCACTAAAAGTTTGGGAAGCTGTGGCAGGGAAATGAAGTAAGCTATCCCAAGCCACTCCTAGAAGCAGAAGAAGGGATTAGCACTCAGGGCTGCTGCTTGTCTTGAACCACCAGTCTCCATTCATCTATTTTCCTGTTGCATTGCCGGATAATCAAAACCTTTGAATTCAGTTTTCCATCTCTTTACTGTTAAATTACTACCTCGTCATGTTGTAACCTGAGGTTCCAAGCACTGATGACTTTTGTTGTTATCTTATGGTACTCACCGGTACAGAGAGAAGATGAACACAAAATACCTGGAAATCACATAAGCAGCAACATAAGGACTGCAAGACTTCTCCAGCCCAACTAAAACGAGATACATTTTTTCTCAGTGGAACACAGATCTCCTTCATGAGGCAAGGGGTGGTGCTTGTTTGAATTTTTATTTTGGGTCTTTTTGATGTGTTTTTTTTTTTTTTTTAATAGCCTTAGTTGGCTCTTTAAAAGCCAGTAGTAGTTCTAGCCCCAAGTTTCCTGTTCTGAATCTAATTTTTTCCAAGGCACAAGAAATGACTTACCTGTAGATCATAAAGACTGTCAAAAAGCTCAACAGCCAGGATTAGAATCATATTTTCTACTTTATCTTATTTTCTTCCAAGGCAGTGCAAAATGTTACCAAAAAGCATTACTACCAAATGACATTAGGGCTTAAAAAGTATTGGCATGGGAGCCCATCTAGATACCTATCCGTCACATTTATCTGTTCACAGCATGAAAATAAAGGCCTACACAAGGAACAAATACAAAGCAAAAAGCTGTCTTCAGTCTATTTTAATAAGTGAAATAAACCTAAAGGTATGCATTGGATTTCAGCAGCAGTTAACCTTTTCCCTGACATGATGCAAGGTATCTGCAGGGATATTAAGCAGATTTGCTAAATGCCATAGTGGGGCTCACTCTGGAGACTGCCAGAGCATTGCCAGCTTATATAAACCTTCCCAGGAGTTAGGCTGATAGTCTCAGGCTTCTCCGAAAACATTGCTGATCCATAGGGATAATCTCATTTCTTGGACCATGAAATAAGTTGTAGCCTAAGGGTTACAGCTGATATATGTGTGAGACACAATCACCAGCTTGCCAAGTGGCTGCTTTACCCAGGTCTGTTAGGTGGCTTTTGGGTCTGCAAGAGACTCAGCTGAACTTAGTTGCTACTTTCTAGTAGGGGACACCATTCCTGATGTCATCCTCCCCACTGCCTGCCTTCCATTGCCCCCAAACATGTTCACAGTGATCACCTTAGTGCATGTTTTGGAATAGGAGGGATTTGATACAGCATTTGTGTTTCACAAAAGGCAAGAGAGCTGAAAAGCTGGTCAAACGATTCCTTCCTAGAATACATCCCTGCAGGTCCCATGGGTCCCTGTGCTCAAGCACACACACACAAGTCGTGAGGTAGCTGTTTTTGCTAAGGCAAAGAGCATTACCTGTTTAGAGAGCTTTGGCTGTCAGTAGAACAGGCATTTTCAGCTTTGTTGCAAAACAGTAGAGCTAGATAGGTCTGAGGTCCTGCTCAGTGTACCTGGCAGGTGCTGGACTTCAAAACTAACGCCAAGATTTTCAGAATCGAAGTGCCAGCAGCTGGGCAGTCCCAGGCTGTAGGCACTGTACAGGTGTGAACCTGTTAAGCCTCAAGCTCCTGGAAAGTGCTTTCCCTTGTAAGCACTAGACTGGGAATTACTACCACTTGCCTGACACCACTGTTGTGAGAAGTAGGTGTGGTATTTCCCTGTTCAATCAAATAGAAGAAGCCCAAGGTCACTGCCCTTCTTTTTGAAATGGGTCCACTCCATTTTAAGTGCTTCCCTTTGTCTCCTTTGCAAAGTGGTGGCATGGAAACAGTGCCACCTCCCACCATGAAATGACAGCTTGCTCCAGCCCTTTCATAACAGAGGCCCTTGAGGAGTACACCAAGGGAGCTTGATGAGGTTAGTAATCACTGCAGCACATGAAATGCATGTTGCACTTCGACCTTTTGTACATAAAGAGCTACACTGGTTCTACCTCTAAAGCCGGGGAGATTTACACATATGGCTTTCTCCCAGCACTGAGGGAGGAGAAACTGAGGCAGTAAAATCCTGAAAGCCAGCAATTTATTCAAGGGATGCTGAGAGCGCTTGAAGGCTTAAAGCTTATGGTGTTTTACCTACAGTTTGCAGCAAAGGAAAAAAAGGATAGGATTTTCATTAAACCCTAGTATTTTTAGAGACACAAACTATACTTTTCTTTTTCAAGTCGCACTGACAGTCCTGCGAAAGTTCTCTGAGTTTTTACTTCACAAGAGCTGTGTGCACAGCTCTTGGAGATCCACTGCCTCTTATCTGTTGCTGTAGTGGCAGCTGCCCTGAAAGACAGGCTAGAAACAACCTTCCAGTCTTCTATGCCTAAGACCCTTTCTGAGGTCGTCTGTCCTATTGTCCTTTGGCAGTCACACCTCACTCCCACATACTGATAGCACCTGCCACGACCTCTGGTTAACGACTTACCTCCAAAAGCTGAAGAAATAATTTCTGCCAGGTCTGCCTATGTTAAATGACTTTGAGAGAGAGGTATGTCATGACACAGACTTCCCTGCTCACAGTGTGATTGGGGAATCCCAAACCTTTTCTTCAGTACCTCATATCTTGGACTACAAGATACCTGGGAAGCAAAACCAGGTAATATCCCTTTTCCTTTCTCAGAGCAGTTTCTAATTTTAATTACCTTCACCATCGCTTCGGTAGTAGCACTTCATGGCAGTCCCCTCTTCTGTAGTTTGGAAATTGAGAAACAGAAATATGACACAATTACCTTCAATTACCAAAAATATTACTTTTATGGAATAAAAGTGAAAATTTGATTTAGTCCAGATCTGAAGCAGTGAGAGAGACACAGAGAGATTATAGGGGAGTTTTCAGCGACCCATGGCCTCCAGAGAGAAGAAATAATCATGTTACTGCGTTTCCTCCCAGCTTCACAGCAGTTTATATCCTTTAATCTCACACACTGAATCCTCTGTTTGCTTGGGCTTTGGAGATTCAACAAGCCCCATATGCAGTTAGCACAAAGCAGGATTCCCCCACTACCTGCTGTTTTGATCCTGGCCACAGACATAAATGACTGCTCTGCCTCTGTATACACAACATGTACGTGGATTAGGTACAAATTCAAACGTGCAACACGGCTCCCTCCACCCATGCTGTCTGCAGAGACAAAAACATCCACAGCAGTAAAAAGTGCAAAGATAATTCAGTGTTTTCCACTTGATCCCTGGAGAGGTTTCTTGGCATCCCTTGGCACATCCCACCTTGTGCACCCACCTCAACCCTCAAAAGCTATTGAGATGCTTGCTTTGCTCAGTCCAATTTTCCTTTTGGTCTTCAAGGCTCTTCTACCTGCATTTTCAGGTGGATAACCAATACTGTGCACACTGAAGTTCTATATAGCCCATAGCAGGAGCCCCAGCATCCCTTTAAAACATTTCAAGCTTGGTTTTTTGCCATCCCTTCTCTCTAAATGCATGACTGCCAACAGGCCAATACCAGCTGCATGCCTTAGAGTCAAAATGCGTTGTTCAACTTGGACTGCTGTGTCCCATTTTTATTTGAACGATTCTTCTTCTGCCCCACAGCACACAAGGACCCCCAGTGGTTTTGCATTTGAGCTCCAGCTGGTGCATCTTGGCTGCGTGTAGCAACGTCTCAGTGCCCGTCCCTGCCGTGCACCTCCTCCAGCAAGTCAAGACATCACCATGTCCCAGCGCTGACTCATGGCTATGCTCTCACAAGGGTTGATGACAAGCTCTTTAATACTTTCATTCGTGTCCCCAATCGTCTCAGTGTCCAAACAGAAGCGTGAGGCTATGTGTTCAATGTGTGACCCAACTTTACCCCATCGCTGAGGAGAGAGACACACGAGAGGAAAAACAGATGAACAAGCTTCCACCCCATTATATTTTTACTATACTGTTCCAGCATCAAAAGGACAGTTGTCACCAAGCCTCTGTGGCCTGATGCTGGGAAGCACAAGGTCCCCAAACCCACACCAAGCCGAGCACACGCTGAGCATTTTTCCCATCAGAAGCACACTCATTTAAGCTCGGCCTCTGCCTGGCTTCAGGAAGATAATATATTACTAACAGCTTTTTCCCCAGGTCACTGGTTCAAATGCCAGCTCAGTGATTAACTGCAGAGAAACGTTAGCATCTGCTGCCTGACTGGCAGCCCGTGTGAACTAAATTGCCAGTTTGGGTTTGACTTCTGCAGATAAGTATCCAGATCACCACCCTCACTAATAGACATCCTTATCAACACACTCATTTAAGAGGCAAAGGGCTGAACAGGCCAGAGTCTGTACTCCTGAATAGACTGTGCTTCCCAGATGAAGTCAGAACACACGGGCCATTTACTGTGCAGTAATACTATGATGAAAGAAAGGGAATCTCAAAGAAAATGGGGGATCAGTGACAGGGCTCACCTGCTTGTTGTCACCTTCTTTACAAGGTGACAGCAGCACCTGGGAACCAGGGAAGAGCGTGTACACAGACAAACACAGCTGCTGCTGGCGGACTTGGTGGTTGTACGTGTATGTCCATTCCTGCAGAGAGGAAGAAAAAAAACGAGGTGAGAGATCAGTGTTGACTCTTGGTATTCTTCTACTCAGAAAACCAACACTTTGGCTTGGATCCTGCCCCTTCTGAAGGCAAGCACAAACATCATTGACTTTAAGAGTCACCAGGACAGGTCACTGTTTCAAGCCTCCCCAAAACTGCAGCTGTTATTGGGGGACTGCAAGTGCCAAAGAAAATGTCTACAAAAGCACTTGGAAGAAAATGGTTCATGAGACAAAAGATTCCATAGCTAGAACTGGGCTGTGGTTGGGGGGAAAAAAGGATAGGAAAAAAGCAAAAGAGAGGCAGAAATACTATAACCACACAATGTGGAATCCTGTTTTTCCAGGGAAGAGCAGCAGAAATGTTTTGCAGCTGGTGGTGGGAGAGGTGATACAAAGCAAATGTTTGCAACTCCTAGGATTCTGTTCCCAAATATAACAAAAATCAGGGATAAAGCTCAGCTTTCTATCAAGGCAGCAGGAGCAAATTCCAAAGGTTTGCTGTACTGGTTTGCGATGATCACTGCTACTTCTGTTCCTCTGGGCTGTCTTGAAGGTTTTTTCCTCATACTGCTTTTCACATTCACCTTCTCTTACGAGCTTCTCAGCCTAAGAAATAAACTTTGGAGGAGCAGAGACTTTGTCCAGTGTAATGCTTACCAAAGAATAGGGGCTCTCTGGGATTACCCTCTTTTTCACTACTGGATGTTTTACTTGGGAAAAAAGAGAAGTAGCTGATAGTTTGACCAGGATTTCTAAATGTGCACAACAAAGCATCAGGCATGTACAGATACAAAGCCCAGGAGTACTTCACAGAAGTTTACTCCAACGTTTATTCCAGTTGAACTTTCCTATCATTTACCAGTGTTCACATTACCCAAAAGCAGCTCCTGAGAGGATCCCAAGCAAGGGATGACTCCTTGCTATTTGTGTGTGTACACAGATAGACAAGAGCTGGTTTGGCTGATGGGAAACTGCAAACCAGGCTTTCACATAACTCTGGAGGGAGAATTCTGGAACAATTGTTTTGCTTATAACTTTGTGTGAGTATCAACTTTAAAATTAGAAAGAGCGGGGCTGGAAGGGTTTTCTGAGAGCCCCTAGCCAGGGTGCAAAGCAGGATCAACTCCTGCTATGTAAATGGCTCTGAGCAGTCAGGTGAGCAGCAGTGGGTGCAAATGGAAAGCAGGATTCTGAACTGTGGCAGGGCAGGTGAGCAGGACTGGAGGACAAAGAGCAGGCTGGCTTCACTATCAGAGGGCAATAACCCTGCTGGAGAGATAAGGCCAGGGAGCAAGAGGGTTTCTGCAACAGCCCCCAGTAGCCAAGGCAGATGCTTTGACACAGTACAGGCTATGAAAACTCAAAACCTGCTGTGAAAGGAAAGGTGCAGAGAGAAAGCAAAACAGTTCAGAGCTCAGATATGGAGAGCCAAAGCTCCATGAGAAGTGATGTGAGCAGTGGTGTTGGCAATGGAGGGGAAGGCAGAGCTCAAACATATGGCTATTAGGCTGAGGCTGGAAAAATGAAGGGTAAAAGGTGCTCCTGGGAGACTTCAACCCTTTCTAAGTGCTGGAGGGGAATGTGAAGAATGGCTGCCTTGCTCTCAGAGCTGGGATGCCTGCAGCTCCCCCGACTTTGAATGGTGGAGGTTTTTTGTTGCACGAGCATGAATTATTAGAGCAGGGAAACGCTTCCACTCCTTTGGTATTTGTCACCGTCAGCAGCTCTAACTCCTCTCCTCAACTTCAAAACAGACAGCTACAGGCATTTAACTCCTGGGAACATAAATCCCACTTTGATTCAGGTTCTTAGCCACCTAGAAGGGAAAACATGCTTTTGCACAGCAGACCCAGCTCCACAAGGACTTCACACTGTGATCCTCATACCCCGTGCTTCTTAGCCCACTACTCCCCACCAGCTCATGGAAATCAAACCTGGCTTTCTGAACAGCCTGCCCACAGGCTTCTCAGTGAGCGCTGCCCAGGATTTGGGCACATAACAAGCATTCATTTTCAAAGCTGTAATCTGCGCCCAAAGGGCCTTCTGGCAACTAGTTCTTCTTTGTCATATGGAGCAGAGTTTACCTGATCCTACAGTGAACATATTCCAGACATCCCAACCATGCACGCTGTCAGCTGCTGTGTGTAAACCACCAGCCTGGGAAATCAGGTGCCAAATTACTCCTGCATCTGTGAAGAACCAAACCCTACGGGGCAAGCTCCAACATCTGTTCTTGGTGCCCACACTACTACAAGCTGCTTTGAAAACCTGCTTTACATTTTTAACCAGTTGTTAGTCATTCTACCTCAGGACAGGGCTGGAGCTGAATCCATGACGCTCCTCAGCAGCAGCTAGTTAATCCTGGACTTGTTGGATCCCCCAACTAACTCAGGCCATGGGACTTTTTTTTTTCCTTTGATGTCTTAGCCTCCTTGCTTCACTGAGGTACCTCACGGAGGACTGCTCCTCACAAAGGTCCTCCACGCTTTTTTTCCAGGCCAGGCTCTGTTCAAGCCTTCTCAATATTCACATCATCTCAAGGCAGGACCATTCTCTCATTCAGCAATGGTCCATGGGATAGAAAGGGTGGTGGTAACCATCTTTCCTAAGCTTTGTTCATCATAACAAGTGAGGAGTCCAGAGCTAGATGTATGCATTGGTTCGACAGCTGACATTGGATCCTACCCTCTTGCCCCTAGGCTGTCCTTCTACTGTCTTTATCTCAACTGACAGATATTCACACAGCTCATCTATTTTGGCAGAATGGCTCTTTATGAAAGCCAGTCCTGTTGAAAATGTTTTATCCAGCTCTAATCATGTCTTGTCCCCTCTTAGCCCTAGATGAAAGCCAGAGAAAATGATGCAGAAAATTAAGAAATCTGGGGGGGATAGGGGGGGAGTCAGTTGAACACCACAGAATCCATGAAGGGCTTTGAGTTCAAATGCATGCAAATGGCCATGTAAATTTTTATCTTACCTCATATCTTTCCTTATTTGTAGCAGTTGGGATTAAAATTTCTGCCTTTTTCTTCTTTTCCATTAGAAACTACTTTATCTCCTAAACCCTGGCACCCCTAGCACTGACATGGCCAGCACAGCAGTAACAACAACAGAGCTTCACACCATGGAGATTGTGGTGGACAGTGTAGCCCATGGTACTCCTAAGGAGATTTTCAAGGAGCTAGCATAGCTTCAGGGCTGCAGACTGGCCTGAAGAGATGCCATCAGGGCTTAGACCTGATCCCAGCACTAGTGAAAAACAGATATACGAGGTGAAACTGAGATCAAGATTTCCTGCCTTTTCGAAGACAAACACAAGTGGTGGTGGAGTAAGGAGGAAGAGGGTGGGCTTGGAGAACAGAGCTACCAGCTGCATACCACCACCAGCAATCCCCCTCTTCCAAAGCCTCAGATAACACTAACCCCCCATCTGAGGCTTGTGACTATTTTTCAAGGCTTTAGCATCATTTGAGCAGGCACCTGTCACTGTTACTCAGCATGATTATGAATTGAGGAAATTATTTTAAAATGTGACCTTCGGCTTGGCATAGCCTGGCTGACAGATGGAGGAAGGAGCCCCTCAGCCTAGGGAGAAGCAGTCCCACGGGAACCCAGCATTACGTGACAGAGAGGCCTCTGCTACTGAGTAAGAGGTCAGCTGTACCCTAAAGCCAAGGTAGTAGCTAGAGAAAAATGTTTCTGAAGAAGCTGGGAAAAATCTAATTCCCCAATTATCTTTTTAAAATCAGAGGGAAGGACTTCCCAAGGCACGTGACTGCATGGGTCACCTAAGAATACCAAAGTGCTCCTCTCATCAAAAGACCCTGGGATGCAACTGGCACTTACACACATCTCAGGAGAGGGAAAGCGAAGTACACAAGGTGCCACTGCTACCCCTCTGCTCTGCTAGCTCAGCCTGCCTCCTGCAGCTCTGGCCAGCCTACAGCTGGGGCAGGATGTGTTCATGAAGGGGAACGAAGGCTTTTGAGGGGAGGAAGGTCAGAAGAGAATGTTTATGGCTGAGTTGTCTCAGGAGGCACATTTAGTCAGCAAACAGAGGACCTCAAGCAAACTGGGGTGAGCATCAAAGCTGTATCAGGCAGATTATCAGATTGCATTTCCTTCACAGGAAGAGTCAAGGACATGCCACTCAAATGCAGTGGCAGCCACTCAGCTCCAAACACCAGATATTTTGGGGTGCAGGCCCAGGAAATGGATGCCACAGCCTTCTTACTGTTTCCTTGCTTGTCTAGAAGATGCCTGAACTTTACATTCATCTTGCATAGACTGCTTACATGTGTGTGAGTATCCAGGTCAAAGCACCTTCTGCTTTTTTTATCTGAAGTATGTCAGGTTTCCTGAAGCTGTTAATGATTTAAAGTCTGTTCCAAACTCTGTGAACTAATATCAACTGACACTTGACTTGGAAAAAACCCCCAACTACTCACATCTTCATTAGATAGATGAGGACAAAATTATGATCAATTATTTTCCCTCAGATGCATTTCTCTTGTGAAAAACTAAATCAATCTCTTCATTTAGCAAATGAGACGCAACAAAGCATAGAGTACAAGGGCTCCAGTGGGCAGGAGTGCAGGCAGAGCCCACTGTGCCCTGGGGATGGCACTGCACAAAGATCTCTGCCAGTCAATAACTCAAGAGCCCTCTGAGAGCCATCTCAAGAGACAGAGCCTACTCTGACCACTGTCAGACCTTTTGGAACAGAAAGGGCCAAACGGATCCCCAGGATGGCAGAACAGAGCTCTCCTACACAAAGATGAGGGGTCTTTTTGTGCCTCAGTGCCCTTTTTTGTAATTCAAGGCCAACACCGGACACCACCAGGGAGGGTCTGTGAGACCTGCTAAGGGTGTAAATCTGATTTCACCACAGAGTATTCATCTCAATTTATCCAAACTATGGATGTAGCCAGAGGTCTCACAACATTCTTCCCCTGCACTACAGATAGAAAGAACTAAAATAAAGAGCAACTCATTGCCATCTCACAGCTCCTTTGCCTCTCTCTTTAAACCATGATAATGTATGATAGCTCAGATCTTCTCACACCCAGTCCCAGGACTTCATGCATGAAATGTTGCTAAAGGGCTGGGGGAGCCTAGCAATGAGACAGATACAGAAAGGCAATCAGAGCAACCAAATTACTGCCCTGTAATAGTGATAATAAAGAATTTGGATGGCCAGGATATTTCCATGGTACTTACTGAATGCCAGGAAAGCACAGCTTTGATTCAACTAAACCTATTTTTCAAATAATGAAGCTTAGGGCAAGCAAGATGTGACTTCAATATGTTAAAAGTGAAGATTATTGCTCTATTATGGTATATCAAATGCAAAACTAAGTAGCAGTCAGGACTGCTGCATAATCGATCCTACACAGCCTGGTCACTATAACACCCATGTCATTCACAAGTTCAGGTGGTCTTGTAACAATTGTGTCATTAAAATATGTTTCTATTCACAATGAAAGTTTAAATATCACGCTTTAATCTGAAATAGTCTCTGTGGGTACAAGTAACAGAGAATTATCCTAGAAAGACAGAAAGATAAAAGGAAAAGGTTTTTCTTTGTTCCTGTTGTGTACTGAGTATAGGCATTCTGCAATCTGTTTGTAGTGTATTTTTCTGTTCCCTTGCAGAGTTAGTCCTGGATGTGCACAAGAAATGGAGCTGCCATCCAGCAGGAAGTGTTGACCTATTGCAAACTGCTGCAGAATCAGAATGGGAAGCTGAAAAGTTTGTGCCATGAAAAATTCCAAAAATTTACTGCATAGAAATGTCAAAACAAAATGTGTTTGCTGGGAATGAAACAATCCAACTTGTTGGCATGACATTTCTCATTTTAAAATACCACATCAAACTGATATTTCAGAAAGACCAAAACCATTTCATTTTGAAACGCTAGCTTGCAGCAGCATTTTTCATTCTGATTTTCCCAGATTTTTTTTAAAAAAACATCCAATTCATTGAAAGTTGCAATTGTCACTGAAACATTTTTCTTTTCTTCTGCAGAGCTGGCCCTGCAAAACATGATGACCTCCTCTCATTAGCTTGCTTTTCTTGCTGTTTATGTGAAAAGTCCACGTAGCAGAGGAAGAAATAAAAACAATCCTAGAACCTGGAAACCAGTGAAACAGTAAGAAGTGTAACTGTGCGACACTCACAATTATATTCATTATATTTTCTGAACTGACTAATATTCGAGTAATCATTGTTGATTTTACTATGCTGTGAAACAGATATTATTTTCCTGCCTAAAGACAGGCATGCAACTGCATTTGAAAGAGATGCACATAATGACAAGCTTCCTTTGCACATACAAATCAGTCTCCCCAGGCTGGGCCTTTTATATGCACAGCTACCTGGCTTGAATGTGTAACCACAAGGGTTAAGAATGTACAGTCAAGCGGAAGCAAGCACACCATTGCCTATTAAATTATTTCACAGCAACAGTGGAGAAGCAAGTGATTGTTATCTTCCCTGTTTTATAGATGGGAACAGTGAGAGAACTTACTGACATGCCCAAAATCACAAAGGGAGGCTGAAGGAAAGGCAGGTTTTGTAGCTGTGTCTTCAGAGTCTTGCTCCAGAAACTCTGCTGCAACAAGGCACATGAGCCTACTCTTGGCTCTGATGTTTCCTGGGCTGTGATTTTGAAAACACCAATTCATACAGCTTTTTCTCATCTCAGTGAGATTGAAAAAAACGAGATCGTCCTCATTAAATTCTCACTAGTTTAATGGGCAATCTAATACTGAGAGAATGCAGGCTATGAAGTTATAAATACCATTGTGATTCAGTGCATTCTGAAAGAGAAAAGGCTGAAAGATGAGAGGAAATTATAGTTCTCTTTGTCTTTGAGCTGCGCAGATGAGCAGCGTGTGGTGTTTCTGGCACTAAGTGGTCAGCAGAGGCTGGCACAGAGATGAGTGGTCCACACTGCACTGTGGCTCCTGCACCAATCCCTGCCGCTGCCCAGGGCTTCCACCTAAGTCAGGTGGAGTTACCAGGGTTTAACTACATGCTATCTAAGGAAAGGGTCTGTCAGAACAGGTAAATCCTCCAACGGAGCTTTAGCAAACTAAAGAAATTATCTTGAAGCTGACCCAGAGGCTTCTCTGCATCCAGCATCATCGGGATACACAACAGATCTTACCTGTGCCTTTGGTACTGTACCCTTGCTGCTGTTACAAGGATTTAAGCTCAGGATGGGGAGCTCTTGGTCTTCAGACTTGTGTGACTCCAGGCAGCTCTGTCTTTGCCTGATCATCCCAGTCTGATAGAGCGACTCCTCGGGAATCCTGTGGGAACAGCATTCGAACAACATCCATACTCCCCTAGGCCCACGGAGTACTCAAAGGAGGCTCAGTGGGGTAAGGTCACACCATTTCACCTTCACAAAATGGGAGTGGCAAGATCTATTACAACACGGAACCACTGAGAGCAGTACACGGACAGGGACGCTGCAGAAGCAGCGCTCGGAGATGGATGGCTGACCTTTACAAGAGGAAAAAATAAATAACAGTGCACAAGGCAAACAGAGGAGCAAGGAATAGACTTTGAGCAGGCTGAAGGTCAGCCTTCAGCTTACAAGAGTGGGGAACTTTATAACACACTGTCACAGAGCCCTGGCGTTCCCTGTGAATGCTGCTGTGCAATGCCACGCACAGCAAAAAAACCCAAGAAAACAGCTATAAATCACCATTTTCACACAGTGATTCCGCACTTGGCCATTGCACCAGCAGGGTGCCTGGCAGTACCTCCAGAACTTTTCCACCCTTTCTGAGGATGGCTCCTGATAGGAGAATGAACGCAACGGTTTCTAGAATAATTTTGGTAACTAAAAAATATCTGTGCAAAAGCAACTGTGGAAGGGGATATTAAGCAAAGCAAGGCAGAGCTATCTGAATACAAGTCATAAAATCCTAGAGTGGATGGTTTCACAACAGGGAAGTCTTGAGTACCACAGAACAGTGTGAAAGGACTGGAAATTAGGTGCTTCTTTAGTAAGCAAGAGTCATTAAGTACTGAAACAGCCCAGCAGAGGCTATGGTGGATTTTCTGCCTTGGGATACTTTTGAGAGGAAAACTAGCTATTTCCCTATGCAACCTGTCCCACAGCATGGGCAGGAGGACACCTAATGAATCCCTGAGAGCAAATGGGAATAACTGGTGTTTTGTCCCTCATTAATCCCACAGCGAAGAGCTGCAAGGTCTATAAGATTGTTTAGAGAAAGCAGGATCACAAATCATAGGATCATAGAATAGCCTGAATTGGAAGGGACCCACAAGGATACCTGAAGACCAACTCCTGGCCCTGCGGCATGGCACACTGTACTTGAAGTCAGCACAAAATTTACTCTGCCCTTCTGTGAAGCCCAAGGGAGGGGGTGCCTGAGTCTCTGGGGCAGGGGGACATGGGGGGACTGGAGATGAAGAGGGAAGCTCTGTGGGGCAGGAGGGATAAGGCATCCCCCTGGCCTGCTAGAGACAGGTGGAGATGGCACATCCATACCGAAGTTCGGGATAAACATTTTCCAGGTACCACTTGAAGCTGTGGCATTTCAACTTCTTCCGCAGCTCCACTCTGCTCTGGACACTGTAGGAAGAAATTATCATAGAGATGCAATGGAAATGAGTAAAGTGAGACCCAACACACCAAAAAGGGAGGCTGATAGAAATCCAGCAGATATGCACAGACAGCAAACACAAGAGCATCAGCAGCTCTATTTTCTGCTTTCTTCTGTATGAGCTTGAGAGGTTGTTTTGATCCCCATCTCTTTGGAGGTCTCACTTGGTAGAATGGCATGACGACATATTGCCATTTTAACAAGGAGTCTGAAGTTGGGCACATAAATAGATCAACAGAAAAGTACAGTCATTTAAAAATTATCAGTAAAAAAAATGTATGCTGTCTACTATATGCAATAAGCATTACTTTAATATATTAACGTACAAGGAAATTAATATATGCTATTCACTATACTAAGTTACTCTTAGTTTATAGGACTACAGGAGGCCTTGATTTCCAACAGCACCTAAACACATTTTTAAGTCAGCAGAAGTTAATCTCACAGTGAAATACTTTTTTCTTTCATTAATCATGACAAAATTTCTGCTGAGGGATTAGGCAGTACAGTGACATTTTCCAAACTCCAGCTCCTCCCTAGGCCAGCCTGTGGAGCTGTTATGAGCTGGCATTTACAGAGTACTTGGAAGCCTCCAGTACCTTCCTTTTGCATAGGGTAACTTCTCCACACCCTCCTATAAAAAGGAGGACAGAGATGTTACTTCATTTGGTGCCAATAAATGGGAGTAGGATATTAATTCAGTGAAAACAGGTTAGTCAGCAGGACTTTAATTTATTTATTCTGGAGACTGAAGATTAGCTACAAGGAATTTGGGTTTGGATTTGGAACCACCTGTGGTCCACAGGAAACTTTCTAAGGCAAGGAGGACCATATGAAAATGAGAAATATAACACAAATATTTTCAGTCCTCCTGACAGGGAGGTGTTTCTGACTGTTCACAGAATGAATGGCAAACTCCCTGCATACAAAGGACTTGCTCCTTTCCAATAAAGCATTAGCAGGCCAAAAAATTGATGATTTTCCTTCTCCTCAGCTGCCAACAACACCTCTGAACTCTCCCACCAAACTCCGCTCTGGGACCAGAAGTATTTGTACCTAATGCCAAGGGTGGGACATAGGCAAAGGTTTTCCCCCACCTGGGTTTGGTTCACTCTCTGGGATAAACCAGCACAGCATATAAACTGGCTGTTTATAGGTCTCATTGCTGTGCTCATAGCATCTGCCTACCATTAGCATTTAATTGAGCGTTACTACAGAAACAACGCAGGCGGGTTTCCGCAGCAGAGCGACGTCACCGTGAACACCCCACTGCAGCAGGCAGGGCACAGGAAGGGCACAGGCAGGGCACAGGCAGAGCAAGATCCTTACTTTCCATAAGGCCTCCCCTGGGCTGCGGGACGAGCTGCGTAGTAGTACTGCTTGAACTCATCCATCCACACCTCCGCAGTGCGCTTGGTGTTTCTGAAGGAGGCAGCAAAAGACAGATGAAACCAAGGAAGCCTCCAAGGTAACATTTTCCAAAATGTATTAACTGATCCATCCTGCTCTCCTCCTACCCTCAACTCGGTCTTTGGCATCACCCAAATCACCTTTGAGACAGCCCACTCCTTACTACTAGAGAAGGTACTCCTCCTCCTCATTACTCCAGGGACCAAACTCATCAGGCCAAATAAAGCTTGGGTGAAGAATTCACCATTTCAAACTCAGCTGGATTCTTTGTATCCACCATACTTGGAACTGAAGGTTCTTTTAAGCATCATCTCCCAGGCAGGAGTGCCTGGTGTTTTATTTAGTGGCTTGGATGGAGCTCAGAAAAGTGGTGAAAAATTTGCCAAAGATTTGCAAATATTTCCTTTGAGTCAATCCTGTATAGACTCTCCTGCATTGCACTCCTGGATTTCACTGAGGCAAACCTCAGCATTCAAAAAACTTAAGAGGAACCACCCCACCACAGTGCATAAATTTCAGTCTTTCACATCAGCCAGGTGTCTGCAGGTTTATGAACCTCAGCAAGTCTTCTGTTGACTTGAGATGGCTCTAACTCTTCTTGCAAATATCTTTTTTACTCCATGCCTATCTGCCTATCTCTGCCCAGGCCAGGGGAGTCCTCCAATCTCCTGTTCCAAGGCAGGCCGGTGCCTCTAAGCTTTTGCTATCACATCACTAAACTGCAGGTGCCGTGGGCAGGCTCTGGATCCAGCCAAGTCCCAGGAGGCCAGAAAAGGAGACAGTCAGCATGTGAAGCCAGCACTACACTGGAGTCCAAGCTCACTCTGAAGTACGGGCTGTGTGGAAAAAAAATCAGGATCTGGCAGAAGGGTGGAGACATTTTTTGCTAACATCTCTATTTAAACAGAAGTACTACATAGCATCAGGTTGCCAGAAGCTGCTTCTCCTCTGTGTCTATATACTATAATATTAAGTTTAAGGCTGATAGATACCATAGGGTTAACAACATCCAACCTCCTGATGTCTACAGGTACGTTTCTCCAGACTGCTTTTCAGTTCCTTGATGATTCATGGGCTTCTTCCCCTCTCTCTAAGGAAATAGTTTAAGTGCTCTTGTTCAAGAGATGACTGAATCAGTGTTTACATCTGTACCTAACCTTCCCCAAAGTGCAGAGTTCTTTTGTTTGGCTTCCTGATCTCATCTGGATTTACAAGAAACATGGGGATAAATGATGAGGCTCACACCTACATGATACAGGCATTCCCTAGGTCCCCAGAGGCCTGTGCCAGAGAAGCAGCCAGAAGAGCTGTACCCATTCAAGCTCTCCTTGCTCCTCCTGCAGGTGATGCAATGCAGACACTACCTTTTCACTCAAGTTTGCACTGATGTCGACAGCAGAGATTTTGCCACATCCCAGCCTCTTCTGTATGAATCTTACTTCAATACTAAAAGCAAGAGCCTTCCTCATGTCTCTCAAACTAGTGCTCTCCTCCTTGATTCCAGCAATGCCCTGTGCCCCTCAACACCGGCTATTCAAAGCAAGGCGACAAAGTCCGCTTCCTGCCCCACACACTGCATGGCTGGAAATCATGTAACTGAGAAGTGTAATTTGCACTCCCCCAGCTCGTTGTCTCACGTAAAAGATACGGAAGCTGCAGAGAGCCTGGGTCTTCACAAGTGCTGCTGGCTCTTTCTAACACTGGGAAGCCTGCACTAAAAGGAATGCCTGGTGTGTAAGCACTCACAACTGCAGGTTAGCTGAGAAACAACCCTGCATTTAGTATAAGTACCCCACGTGTTTGTCGTTTACTTAAGCAACAACGTTCCTTCGGCCTCACAGTCTAAAAACAGAGAACATCCTTCCTGACCTCGCTAGCTGCTAACATCAACTTTCCCATGCCTATTCTCACTTATGGATTGCCTTCTTCTTTGCCTGATGTCTTCAGGACCTTAGCCCATTTCAGCCAGCCATTTCAGTATCTGATTCAGTCTATGTTCCTGTGTTTGACGAGAGGTCCCCTTCAGCTGGGATGCCCTGGCAGTTCCTCCAGTGTATATGCCAGCAAGGTGCGCCCCATTGCTGCCTCTGCTCAAGAGACAGCACTAGTCCAGAGGCACAGTCACCCACTCCAGCAAGGTGTTTGGTTCCCCTCTTGGAGAGACTTTGGGAACCAAATTTTCCGGTTCAGCTGAGCCATGCTGAACACGCAGCTAAGGTCACTGGGTGCTGACAGACATTGCTGGCAGCCTGATTGCAGGTCATTATAAATGTGTTCTGATGACTAAAGGTCTAAACCATTTGCTGTTCCAGTAGCTAGTGGTCAGGGATGTGCTGGGGTCATTCTTCCATTTCTGTGCTGATGGAAGGTACCATACAAATGTCCTATTTTTGTCATTTTCTCGACACTGTAGAAATCCTGCAGGACAGTTGTACTAACATGCATGTTCTTTGGCTCAGGAAATTTCTGCCCAAGGATATTTCAGAGTTTTCTAAACAAACTTTCCTCTGTCTTCTCTCCTCCTCCCTCCCTACAAGACAGCTCCTCATTCTGTTTCACAAAAAAGAGCAAGTACAAACCACTTACTTAATGTATGTATTGGCATTTCCCTCTGGAAAGACGTATGGATGTTTCTTCCGGAAGACATGCCCAACACGGCTGCAGGGGATGATTTCCAGGCTCCCTCCGCACATCCACACACGGAAGGAGATTTCTACAAGAGAAGTAGCTTCAGCATTTTGTCTTTTTGTCCTAGAGCAGTCTGGATCCTAGTGTTAGCTCTCACTTCATCCCCTGCCACATTAAACTGGGCTAAATCAATTACCAGAGGGGCTCTCCTAGGCAAAACTGCCTTAAAAGTGTATTTCAAAGCTTCTTGCAAGCTGTTTGAAGTCAGTGCACTTGAAACCTGCCTCTAGCACAGCAGGTGCTATCACAATGGCAAGCATGAGACAGTAAGCAAGTCCCTTTGCATGCAGCCCCGCTTACATTGCAGAATTGTCTTGCCAGTTTTGTGCTCCCCTAATTACTTCTGCTCTGCCTATTTCAGAGTCACTTCCCTCCAAAGAGCTGTCAAGTTCACCACGAGAGGCTATGAGTTCTCTTTATGAATGACTACAACTGTCATTTTCTTTATGAATCCAGCATTGATTTTGCAAACTGAACAGGGAGCTGTGCATCCATTGCCTGCCCCAAGATGGACTGGAGCTTACCCTGCCCAGGTACTATGCCATCGGTGCCAATGTTGTGGTACAATATGGCACACACCCTCACACAAGCAAAGGTCAGTGGCGGGAGGGATTATCTCAAAAGTCTGGATAAGCTGTCAGTATGGGAAATGACTCCCAGTCACTCCAAGCCACTCACTGGCTGGCCCATGGGGCCTTTCTCAAAGAAAATGAGCCTGTGGCACAACTGATACCAGAAGTTACAGAGCTCTTGGCAGGGAGCTGGATGAGGTAGGACGGGTGAACAGAATGACTGATCTAATGGGCCCATCTGGTCCTAATATTTATGAAGTTATGACTCTGCAGCTCTATTGTCAGGAAGTCATGCTCAGACGAAACCAGCATGGAAAAGAAATGAAATTAAAATGAAAAGGTTTCTGCGGGTCTTTGAATCCTACTTTATCGACTGTTGACAGTATAGAGCTATAGGTAGCATGTATCTACTCCAAAACTAATAATTCATTTTCACCCCCCCATTTAACTACAGAGTTAAGACAGGAGGACACCCATCGTCTTTGTCAGCTTGTGCTCCCAGCAGTCCCCTCACATATGCCAAGGCAAGGATGACTTGTCCTCAGGTCGGATGCTGGCAAGACAAGCACCTGTGGCAGGCAGGCCAACTGGGCAGTGTGGACAGGACTCCTCCTCTTCCAACGGCAGGCACTGCTGGCCTACAAAGCTGCCATCCCTCCAAAAACAACTCACAGTTTCAGGGAGCAAAGGCGAATTGGAGTCTGGACCTCCAAAGCCTTCTCAGTAAACATGGCTCAGCCCCAAGTTGCATGTTGCTGCAGAGGTGGAAGCCAGGTTAATGTTGCTCCCATCCCACTCCCAACACACCCGCCTGCTCCTGAGCTGATAGAAATGAGAGGCTGACACAGCTGCAAAGCCTTGGTGTGCGGGCCCAAAACTCAAGGCTTGATCCCATCCCTAACAGCTGGCCCTGGGAGCAGGGGCAAACAATGGCAGCGGTGGGAAAGCACAGCAGGGAGGAGTATTCCTTCCCAGAAATTCCCTGCCCTTCCCTTTACTGCTGTGTTTACACGCAAGAGCTGCAACAGCAGCTGGAGCCTCACCACTTTCCCCAGTGCTGGGTATTAACAGGTCAATAAAACGCGCCTTTGTGCCATGTCCTGGTGCTGCATTGGGAGCAACCTTAATCACAGCTGCAGGGAAATGAGATTACGGCAGGATATGGCCACTCTAAGCTGCTGTGCTCAGTTCCCCTTGCATGTGGCTGTCGCTCTCATTTGTCCGCGTGTCACAGCGCCGGCCACTCTGCCAGTGCTGCCGTGTAAATTAGAAGGGTGCCCGATAAAAGGGGACAACCAGACAAGCAGCTGTGGATTGGACCACAGCGTGGCTACTCCATCATTCCTTCCCCTCCTCTGGTCCTTCTGCTCAGCCTGGGAGAGGCTGAGCAGAAAGGGAAAGGCTTGCACCACTCAGTCTTCACCTGGTCTTAATGTAAAGCCTAATGAAGACGTGACCTCTGTGCACTGCAGTCTGGAATAAGGACACAGTGCTGGGGAGGCATGAGATGGTGAGGACTCTGAGTTCCCTGCTTCAGACTAGTTGCACCCTGCAGACCCTGCTCTAGGCCCAGCAGAAACAATTAAAGCACAGGTTTCCTCCAGCAGGGATGACCCACGGAGTCATCCACGGCAGCTAACAAACAGGGTATCCAGACAGGCAGCCAAGAGCTAAGTGCCTCAAGAGAAGGTAAACTGAGGCACCAGCTAAAACATGGTACAGGGTCAACTCAGAGGAGCCAGGGTAGCAGGAAATGACAGTGTGCATCACTTGACCCTTGAGAGATGTTGCCAGTGCAAGTGGTCCCTTCAAGTGGCCCCAAGGAGGGATGTGAGCAATATGCATTGGGGTGCACTGGACTTGGCCTTCACTTGGCAAAATACCTTTAGCACTTCTTGCTCGCCTGCAAGTCCTTTCCGCCATTACTCATCTAGAGGGAATTAAGTACATTTAAGAAGCAAAACACCTACAATGTCCTTCTTCCAACACAAAGAGACTCATTTTTGTTTTGCCTAAAGTCTCCAGCCCCCTCTAGTTGCACAGTCAATAACATTAAAAGCAGCAGTGATACTCCTCAGGACCGGAGTCCTGCATCCCCTCAGGACTAAGCTACCAGGAAAAGCATGGTTCACTGCAAGCACCCAAAATGAGCAGATGCTTGGTCAGCTCCTGCTCTCCATCACCTGCCCAGAACTGACTGGGCCCAGGAGGGTCTCAGCTGCCCTTGCTTATGTGCAAAGGAGAGATGGGACACACTGCCTTCGACTGCAGTGCCTGCAGGAGATGCAGCTGTGAGCCAGGCACGCTGCTGCTCTCAGGGCGATGGGCAAGAGAGGATCTGCCCTGCTACTATGCAGACCTGCATTTTTTTGTTGCAAAGTTAACCTGCCTGGCTTTCCTTTGTCACACCAATGTCCTGGCACACCCTGCAGCACAGCCAGTGTACGTTCAGCTGGGACCAGCCTTCTGGGGCACAGTGAGGGAAATCTTGTGCTCTGCTCCGTAGGATGGGCCATAACCACATGTAAGGAGCACAATGCCTGCCATTACAGGGCATTGGACAAGCTGCCAGGATGGAGCTTCCCCCAAGAGCAGGCTGTCCTGTCACTGTTCATCTCCCAGGAGCGGCTCGGGCTGGCTGCTGTCAGAGGCGAATGACAAGCAGCGACAGCAGGTCAGACACAGCGTGACAGTCCTTCTTCCCCCCTCTTATTGTCTAGTTCCTTTCTTTGTTTGGGCCATTGATCCAGCGGGGGAGGCAGGAGGGCTGTCACTCCTCTCTTTGGTTTCCTTAGAGCCACCCCACTCAGACACTCTGGGTTAGTCTGGTGGCAAGATACCCACCCACAGAGAGAAAGCATGAGTGAGTGAGATCCTACTGCACAATAGGATATAACTAAATAAAATATATCTAGGTGGACAAGGCATGTGAAGCAAACAACAGTGCCAGGCAGCGAATGGATTACTGCAAGGTGGCAGCATCTGTTCCCTTGGATGACTGACAGCATTGCTGTATGTGTTAAGACACAAGATCCTTCCTTCCTGGCTAGCCATACTCCCCAGGGGTGCAAGCTATTAAAGCCAGGTTCTGATCTGCCTCACTGACATCGAATGCCTCCCTCTTCTTTCCTGGATACAGTGTATTACTCTAATCTACAGCATTGCTACAGCTTCAAAGAGAGAACAGCCCAACCTGATCCAGCTCCACCTGACAAGGAGGACAAGGGACAGGCTGTTACCTCTTTCATGTGCCCTCTCGAGTTTGCATGTAGGAGATTTCTTAATGTCTATCCTGTCCCGTGACAAGGGGCAGAGGTGACTGAATTTAGGTCAGCTCTTAACCTATTATTTTGGTGCAGGAAAAGTGAGTGTCATGGAGAACCTGGCAGCACTCAGCCAGTCAGTGACACAGGAATGGATAAGCAGTTGTGTTACTTTGCCACCTATTTGCAGCATGCCGAGGTAGCTACTGTTCCAGGTACTCTGCAAATTCAAGGAGGCACTGATGCCTCAGTTCACAGCTTCAAAATGCTGTTGGCAATGGAATAAGACACATCTTTGCTTTATTAAGGGGAAAATAAGATCAGGAAAGAACATGGGGGTAACACCAAAGCTGAAAACTCTGTGGTTTAGGGTATTTACCTACAGAACATCAAAGCAGCATGGAAGACAGGCAGTCCCGCGTCCCAGCAATTGCTCAATTCCCATCATTCCCATCAACAATATGGTTGTTGGATTCCTTACATTACTGAGACCATAACCTATGAATGTCAGTGAGGGAAACCATCCAGAGCATTCAAAGCAAAGTCCAAAATGACCTTGTATCCATCTGGCATGACTCAGAAAGAGAAACCAACACAGCAAAGCAGAGAATGAAGAAGAATGACTCACCGAAGTTCTCCCCACCCCAGATGTCCATGGCACTGTCATATTTCCCCAGGTGGTTGAACCAGGCTTTGTCAATCACAAACAGCCCTCCAGCAATGATGGGTGTCCTGCAGAATGGGTAAGGAAGAGAGGACACACTTTCAAACACTGGATGCACAGAAGCAGCCCTTCCCTTTGCCTCCTTTTCCATCATTGGGACATTACCTATATACTTCCTTCTCACAAAGTAAAAAAAAAAAGGACAATGTACTTCAAAATGCATCTGAGCCTTTCTTTCAGCTGCCTTGGTATTTTGCTGTCAGTCAGAAACTGCCTGGCACTTAATGACTGCCTAATGCACCCGTTAGTACAACTCCTACAAACCCAAAGTTCACAGTCCTGATTGTAGGCTTCAGCATCCAAAATGCACTTAGCACTTGGGGGGTTATTCACTCAGACCAGCTTTTTGCCTGGAGCCAGCCTATTAAGAGCACCATTCCACTGGGGAGAGGAAGGCAGAGCCAATTCAGAAAGGCTTTTTAAAAGCCATCACTAGCTGTGTGATCTTTATTTCAAAACAGGATTATTTTTCAGACTTTGGATTAGCTAAGAAAACTGCACAGAGAAGGTCCATGGAGGAGGGGAGGGCAGACCCAGAAGATAGCTTGAGGAGAATCGCTGTTTGCTGGCACAAGTCTCCTCCATGCCTCACAGCCCAGCGCTTCATGGCTGGGGCTGCAGACACCAGCACCAGGCTTGCTGCCAGGAGAGATTTTCAGCAGAGTGAAGAACTCCCTCCACCCCACAGCATGAGGACAGATGGCATCTCTCCTGTTCAGTTTTGCTCTCTCTCCTGCACACCCCATTTCTGAGGAGCCTCCAGTGAGGTTCAGAAGAGCAGGGCTGATCTGGAAGGACTGGCCTAGACATCGTGGGCCAAGGCCTTATTTTTAAGTGACAGCTGAGCTGAAAGAAGCAGTAGTCTACAGCACTGGGCTTTTTCCCTAACCATAACACCAAACCCTAACCATTACCAAAACACCAATAACCATAAATATATCCCTTCTACCTTTGTGGCACTCTCAGGCTTCAGTGCTGGGGGTGAAGCTGTACTGCAAAACCCAGGCTAGCCAGAAGCTTGCTATAGGTATTAGAAGTTCAGAGGTGTCCTGGAAGAAGCAACACACCACTATGGTGCATGGGGACACACATCAGGTCAGAGGAGAAGCCTGTCCTGCCCCACAGGTGCCTCCTACCCCTTCTTGACTTACTTAATGGGTTCGGTGGGATCAAGTCTTTTGGCTTTCTGCTCCGGGGAAAGCTGCTCCCATTTGAAATGCAAACTCCAGTCGAAACCTAAAACCAAAGCAGAGAAGTGCCATGGGGACATTAGAAATTGGTATGAATTGGGAGGCAATGCAGGATGCATAAGCTGTGTTTGATGAAGCATTTCCCCCACTTTGAAATGACTTTAGCCACACAGATGCAGCTCTTGGGAGAAGAGTCCAATCACTAACATATTTTACTACTATGTATGAACAAGAAACAACACATTGCATTACAATTGCAAAGTCAAGCACTCCAAAGGCAGAAAAAGTCAGAATTAAAGCTGCTGCCGAAACCTTGCTTAGTCTCCTTGTGCACACAGACACACACTCTGACGGATACTGCATGCTACAAATAGCACAGGCATACTAATAAGCGCTACAGTTGCATCCTTCATTTATTGCCTAGATATCCCCCATCTCCTCCTGTCACTTTCAGTGCTGCCCAGGATGGCTTTGACATGACCCTTCTTTCCTGCCTGACTGCCTTATCCACTGTAGCAAACACTATTGCTCACACCACACTCACCTGTCTCTAGAATAGCCTGGAAACAGCCAACGGGGAGCACTGAACAGTGCTAATGCACTTTTTTTGTGAGGTAGCAGGAGCCAGAGGTGTGGTGCAAAAGCCACCATGTCCTCAGACCAGCGCATGTTCACACCACAGCTAGACACCCACAGGGCACGCATGACGCTGGGACTTACCTCCTCTGAGGTCTGAGGAAGCCGCCACATAAGCAAAAGTGTCCAGGTTGATGATGTCAATAACGGGGCTGACCACTCGGGTGGGATCCTGGAAAGCAGGACCGAAAAGACCTATGACTTCAGATGACACCACTCAAACTGGTCAAGGGATTCTCCAAGTTGCTGCAGACATCAGATGGCTGGAAATGCTGGCGTCATTCAGGATTGTCAGGGACCAGTGCCCATCACTGCCTCCCCCTCCTCAGCCATCACATCAATTCAACCAAGGAATTAATGGCTGCAGCACCAAGTGGCAGAGGTACTGCTGGGAGCCAGGGGCATGTCAGTAAGAGAGGTTAGAAAGGCAGGCACCGTCTGTCCTGGGAAAGAGGGTTGTGTGCTGCTGGGCTGCTGAGCTGGCATCTCCAACCAACTTGGGTTTCACCCACAGTCTTGCCCTCCACAGGCTGGAGGGCTGGATGCAAAGCTCCTTCTGCCTTTTGCAAATTCACCAGTGTATTCCCCTTTCATCTCACTTTTAATCAGATTTCAGAAATCAAGTGACCAACAGGCAATTGAAATGACAGAGGAAAAACACAGTCACATAGCTTAAATACAGGTATTTTTTATAATGCGCAAACTATGGCAGTACAGTTAAGAGTTTTGCCAAAGGTGTGAAAGGGTTAAAAAAAGAAGACCTGATTTATTTAAAATAGCTGGTGGTGATTTAATTAACATCTTGTTATGGGCAAAGAGATTATACAAACAGTTATGAACAAAAATATCTACAGGAGGAAGAGACTCTGACAGCTTTGACTGGTCTCTTATCTCCCTTTTTCTTTTCGAAAATCCCAAACTCCAATTATAGCTCAAACTTCAAGGTTTTACCCTCACTAGATCAAATTGTTTTTCACAACCATACAAAGGAAAGCATCTGAGCACACACGGGCTTGCTCTCTCGATGGGAAAAGACTTTGTTTTAGAAATTAGTCCTGACAAAGGAGTATTCAAATGCAGCTGTAGGAAGAAGCAACCAAAGGCCATGAGCTGGGAGCTGGACTAGAGCCGATTTTCCAATCGAGCATGACAAATACTTGGTATTTCCATAACAAGGTCAAGTCACGGGTCTTACCATCACTTTCTGTGAGTCAAATATCTCATTGAAAGGGCAAGGTCTGCTCTATCTATGTATTGCATGGGGAAACTCAAGTCACATCCAAGCAGGATGAGCCTTTCAAACCCATCAAACCCATCGTGGCTGCTGCACAGTGCCCCCTAAGCTGCCACAGCCCAGTACAGCCAAGCATCCTGCAGTTGCTTGAGGGCAGGGGAAAGGTTTTAAGCAAAGCATCTGCTTTGTGTGCTGAACACGGCATGGAAAGGATCGTATACACTCGTTTAAAACTTGTCCCTCAAGCATCTTATAGCTGACACTCATCTCCAACTTCAATTTCACTGCTACTCATTGCACAGCACAACTTCTTGTAAGAAAATCCCCTTCACATCTGGGCTGAATGCATTACTGCAAAACGCTACCCTTGAGCAGTGCTGCCTTCTCCCTGCCTCACTTTCCCTGCCATGTCCTCGGAACATTTATATTTACTCAGCTTTCATCAAGGTCTGTCTGACCCTCAAAAGAAAAGCATGGCATGCTCAAGAGCACAGCACTGTTGCTATGATTTATTTTGGGCTGAGTACCAATCTTATTATAGGTAGCTTCATCTCTCTGTTTTTTTGATACCCACTCATGGTAGGGCATGTTATTATTAACAACACCCAAAATCTTCAATTCTCTTTCACAAACCTGAGAATTCATTTCCCCAATACACTTCTCAAACATACCAACATATGGATCTAAATGAACAGAAAAAACCTCTGAAAATGGTCCTGAAGATAACAGATACATTTCAGCCTTGGAGAAGGACCTTGACTGCAGCTTGTCTCCCAGCCTCTACATCATGACCTTGTAATGGTCAACAAAAAGGGCCACAGTTGCTCCTCTGGCCCCACAGCAGGATTAGGCAAGGTAAGAGGGCGAAGCTGCCCCTCGTGTGCATTCCCCTTCCCAAGAGAGCACCAGACTGGAGAGGTATTTGAGCTGTAAGTAAGGGGTCGCCATTCACTGGTTCATCCCAGTGCCATTTGTAAATACAGTTTTGGGGCGAGCTTGTTGAGTCATACTGTAAAAATACCTCAGGCTGCATAATTACATTTTTAGAAAAGTTATTCAGTTGAAATGCACCATTAATGGCTTTAGAGATATTTGTTCCGTAAGTAAAAACAAGAGCCCATGCCCACGCACTCTCAGTCATGCATTTGCAAACACACTGGTGCAAGACACCGACCATCGTTACCACTCCCTGGGACACACACCATACCAGGCACAGGTCTGACACGCCCCAGACTCCCCCTCATTCCCCCACACTCCATCACTCGCTTTTCCTGCTTGTTTCCAAATCCATATGCTGGGTATGTGCTGCCCACACCCACAAGTGAGTGTCAGCCTGGGGGGCATACCATCAGCTGCTGGGAAAGCTTGATGTAAGGCTTGAGGGGCAGTTTCACAGGGGTGCATGGTGCCACACATGGGCTCTGATGTTTCCTACCATGGAAACTGCAGGAATAGCTGCTCTGGCTCAGAAAACAAGGGAAGTGATGTGCAGGGGTGGGTGGCTGGTGGTGGAAAAAGTGTCTAGGTTTGCTTTGAGGCGCTCAGCACCCATTTGCTTGGAACTTAAATCACATTAGCTCAAAGCAAACTGTTCCTAGGAGTAACAGAGTGAGAAAATGCTCTTCCTAGGTGGCTGATCCTCATGGAGTGGTTGGACAGGGAACCCATCTCTTGAGCACAGCCTGAAGGTGGCAGCAGTAACATTTCATACACTTCACTGATCAATATTTTAATCCTGATGGAAGGGATGGGTACGGTGGTCCTGGGAAGAAGGAAACCAAGGACTCTGCCCTTATCCTGCAGCTCCTGCGACCAGTTAAAAAGCAAGCAAGTGGGACTGCCCTTGTTTTGTTAGTCCCTCAACACTCTTTGTAGTATGTCTCCCTTGCTGCCTGGGGCTGCAAGACACTGGACAAAGCGAGGGCAGCACAAGCAGCAGTGCAACCTTATAGACTGTCTTCCTTCCAGCTAGAGAAAGATTCAGTCCAGAAGAGCAAATAAAAGAAGTCCACAGAGGTGATGTGTGCTTTTGATGCTGTATTCAGACCAGGAGGCAGTGAAACTCCTATGGTGATGCTGCACATGGCACCAGAGCTGCGATTGATAATATGAAAAGACCATTTTAATTACATTTATCAGTAGTACTGTTGCCCAGCCTGCACACCAAGGTTGGGACCTCTCCAGCACTGGCTGCACTACGACTGCCAGCAGCACCAACAGCTCTCCCCTGCTGCAGAGGGACCTGACCTGGTGCTCTGCCCCCCTTCCCCTGTCCCATCACTGGTGCACAGAGGTGGGAACAGCACAGAGGTGTTCCGGCCCAGCCAGAACAGCTATCACATATGGAGGTGTGAAAAGCAGGATGCCTTGGATGAGGGGCACTATGAACACCAGCTAGGCAGATTTCTCCATGACCCACCATCTCAGCTTTCCCTTGCTCCTCAGATGCCCTTATGTCAACATAGTTCAGTAATTTTAAAATTACTGAGTAATTAACACTACCAATGAGGAACCAGAGGTGTAACGAGGTGAAAGAACAAGGCATGGAGAAGGGAAAGGATCATGCATCTGTGCTGAAGCTGAAGGCTTCATCCCCTGCACCCTGGTGTCAGCAGGTCACCAGCACAGAGCTCCTCCAACTCGAGTGCCAAGGCGCCGGGAGCCTCCGTGTGCACGTCTGGCGAGAGAGTCGCCGCCGGCGAAAGGAGAATGTCATTGTCTGCTCCGAAATCAGCAGAATTTAAATCCTATTAAATCAATTTATTAGAGCTTAATTTGCATGAAATTAAATTCGGCCCCTATTCAAGGAGCCGTCACTCCCTTAAATCATCATCACTGAACATTTTACATGAGCCTAATTAAAAACTCTGCTGGAGCACTGCCCACGTATTCCCCTTTCACCACTCAACCTGTGCTTGCCAGTTAAGAGTCTCACTGCCCTGGGAGACACCTTGTCCCACCCACACACATGCTCCCCCAGTCACAGAGACACCCCATGTGGCTGTTGGGTGGAGGAAGACCAGAATAAGCCCAGAAGTTCATCACTTCCTTATTCGGATGCCTTGGATGCCGTTGGTTATGGCTGGACGGTCATGCCCATCAAGAGGGAAGAGGAGGTGGACATCACTGATACATCCCCTGAGGGTGATCCTGGTCTCTCAGGAGCACTCACCTCTTTGATCCTCTGCAGCAGAGGGAGCAGCCAGTCCTTATTCACCTCACAGTGACTGTCCAGAAAGGTCAGGACACCTGCTTTTGCCACATCTGCCCCTCGGATTCGGGACCGGATCAGACCTATTCAGGGACACACCACATCAGCTGCTGTCCAGATGGCTGGGTAACACCCCCAGTCTCCTCCAGCATGGTCTCTTGCACTCATGCATTCCCTGGGTTTTGACCTGCCTTAACCTCATTCAGATAAAACATGGCCCAGGTTCATTGCCTCCCTCCTGATGCTGCAAGGTATGCTAACCATTTCCTAAGGTCCCCAAAGCAAATAAACAGTTCCACCAAGATATACGATTTATGCCATTTATGCCAATCCTTAATTTGCACAATTAATTCTGCTGTCACGTTCTGGGGCAAAACATGACTCAAATGCTTCCATGACCCCCTTCAGGTAATAAATCTAACACAGACATAAGGCAGTGGGGAATGCGCCAGGGGAGTTGAGGGTGGGATCACGTCGTGCCAGAATTAAGCTTTTCTTAGACTGTTAACTTTCCCCTGCTGTGCCTCTTTCTGTGTCCCAGTGACCCCCAGATCTCTCTCCTGCCCTGGGGCAACTTGCTGATCTGCAGCTCAATGGGAACACATTTTCTACCAAGGAAAGAGAGTTGGTTTTCAAGGTGCTAAGAGCCCACTTGGCTCATCAGGGCCCTGATGGTGAATTTAGAATCCTTTCGAGATGGCAGTGGATTGCTGCATGCGTTTGTGAGAAATGAAAAAAAGAGGGAGGTCATGAAAAGCAGCTGCACACATGGATTTCACACTAAACTCTTCAGCAAAATCATTGCTCTGTTCCTATTTATGCAGGAGTTAAAAAGCTTTTCAACATTCCTCCTGCATGCAGTTGATGCTCAAGTGAACTGCAGCACAAGAAAAGAGATGGTTTGTTGGCAAACAAGAGGGGATGCAGGTGACTCAAGAAGAGCAGAGCTTCTTTATGAAGGAGAAACAGTGGTAATATGAGGGGCCATAGGGACAGATAAAGAGAGACAGAAGGGTTTCAGGGAGCAGTCACACATCAGGTCCATATAGAAGGTCACCGAGTTTCCTATTAAAATTCCCTAGAGGAACAGAGTCAAGGAACAGCCTCTGAGCAGGAGGGAGAGGGACAGGAGAACAAAGCCTGGAACAATCCAGCATTTGCCAAGGTCACCTTCTACAATACAGATTGTCACTGTATCTCTCTCTGCAACTCGTAAGATCTCATGGGTAGCTACGTGTTCTGCACCAACTCCAAACCTCCCCAGATCCCAGCAGGCCCTGAGGGATACAACTTAAGTGATGTATTATGCAACGTAATCCCTGGGTAAGCATTGTATTAAGCAAGGTAAGGCTGGCTTCCCACATTCTGACTGATTTACAGAGCACCAATACCTGCGGGTCTATATGCTGGAGATAAGCACATATGTACCTCCATCACACAGGACAGAAAGATGAGAAGGAGGTGACGGTCTATGGAGACCTCTCTTACTCTCCTGCCAAAGCAGGTATGTCTCTTACACCATGAGATTTGTTGCCACCCTGTCACCAGACCTGCAGAGCTGAAACCCTCTGCAGAAAGAAACCGCAGTTTCTTTCTCCACTCCTCAGTCTCCTAAACCCAACACCCACCTGGACTCGCACCTTTGATTTGCAGCATGAAAAACTTAGGGTTTTGTTCTCCTAATACCTCAAAGCAGAATTTGAAAGCACAGATGCAGACTATGGGGGGCCGGAAAATGTCTCAAAAGGTTGCCAGCAGCAGCCCAGTAGGACATACATTCATCCTCCATATAGCCTTTCTTAATCTTTCAAATATAATTAATTATTAAAAAAAAAAATCCCACAGAAGCAGCAGGAGCAGATCTCCTCTCTTTTATTAGAGCAAACATCTTTACAAATAAGACCCGGGGCTTTGTTTTGCCTGTTCTAATTTTCTGGCTAATAAGCTACAGCTGAGCCTCACTGGATATCTTAATAGTCCCATCTTTTTCAGCAAGAGAGGGGAGATCCATTTCAAATCCCAGCCCTTTATCACATCCCCTTTTATCATGGTCCTCCTGTCCCCAGGAGCCGCTGACCTCCCTTGTTGGCCACTCCATGGAGGTCTCCCCTGACTCCATCGCTCTCACACCTCCCGAAATCTGGGTATCCCACTTGGGTTGTGGGCAGGTAGCTCTTACCTTCTCGTCGTCCATTCCGCAAGCACTTCACCTTGGGGAGCTGTCCCAACAAGCGGCAGTCATCAGCTTGGGAAACACAAAAGGGAGGACATGTCACCCTCAGCCCTCATGGTGGCTCTGGCCGCAGAAATGGGGAGTCCTAGGGGAGACTGTGAGCAGGGAGTACCCTGTCCTGGACTGGTTGATGGCTTGTTAGGGTGATAGCAGCGCTGGGTCACAACACTCTTACCCCTCAGCTCATGCAGCACAAATCCCGACTGGCAGAGCAGCAGTTTTCACAAAACTAGTGTAAATTCAGCAGACTGACACTGAAAGCAGCTGAGTTATGCTCTAAAATCAGCACAGAAGAGTTGTGGTTGGGGTCAGAATCTGATTTTTTGCATAGTAATGCAAATTACTATTTTTGGTAGCTGCAAAGCAACGCACAAGCTCTTTGATGTGCGTCTGGTTGGCAGGGCAGGAGCTTCCTGTGGTGGCCTGGAGGCTTCAGGGAGGAGAAAGGGACAGTCGAAGTGAGTCCTGTGGAGCAGCTGGGGGCTCCTCGCGCCCTGGGCAGCAGCTCTATGGGGCAGAAAGGCCTGACAAACCACCTACACCTGAGCTAGGGAGGTCCTGCAATCCCACACGCAGTCACTTCCTGCAGCACCAGCATCCATCTTCACCTGGATTTCTCCCAGCAAAGTGGAGGATGTCAGAGCAGGGCCAGAGCTGGGTCTGCAGGCAGGTGCACCCATCACAGCTCCCTCTATCTCTGCACCCTCATGCTGTGACTTCCACAACCCCTTCACGCCTCTCATGGTTCTGCCTCCTTTTCATTGGCGCTATAAAGACACACACACACACACACACACACACACACGTGCCCCATGCCCTCTGCCCAGCCCCTGCACCTGCACCCACCTCCGAGTACTTTCATCTCCTCCAGCAATCTTTGCTGGTAAAGAGACATCACTGTACCCACACCCTGAACAATTCGGGGACAGAGCTGGGACAGGGGAGCAGAAGTGGCAGGGCTTGGCTACGGACCTACAGTGCAATTCTGCCGTGAATTCACATGCAGAAAAGTTGCATCCCAGTGAATAACAAGGCCAGCAGGCAGAGAGAGGTGAGAAATGAGACACAACTGGGCATGAGATAAAAGCACTAATTGTTTGGGGTGGGTTGCAGGGAAAAAACTGACCATGTGTGTATATCGTATTATGCAAATACATGCATTTTATGTAAATGCATGCAGAGCAGATGCCAGCAGGCTCAGACTAACACAGGAAAGAAGATGTCAGAGAGGTGAGAAGTGCTGAGTAGCTGAGGGGCTGCTCTAACTTACACAGGAAACATGCTCCCCTCTGGTGCCCTGGGATGAGTTTAAACCCAACCCTGCTCGTTCTCCATGGCTCATGGCAGTTGGCATGCTGTGACAAGGAAGCTTCATTTCTACAAACCTGTTTCCTTTCAGGAAGGCAAGTACTTTGTTTATTTAGCCAAATACCTGGCATCTACTTCCTCCATCCTTCAAAAATCCTGCTCTGCTGTACTCCAGAGCAGCTCAAGTCCTTGCACCTGCTCCTTTTCCCCATCACAGCCGTCCTGCTGCTTCCCAAACTTGTCTAGTCTGCCTGCCCCGAGTGCTGGAGCTACTCCAAAGCTCATCGTAATCACAGCAACTCCTTCCCCTAGCTTCAGCAACTTCCCAGGGAGGTGTCAATGACAGGAAGTGGGTCTTGTGTGAAATCTATCCCTAATGCTCTCTGAGGCAGCACCTATTTATAACATCCAAGAGCAAAGCCTAGATTCATGTTTTCAAAAACCTGTCTGGCTTTGTTTTCAGGTTTCCTAGTAAACGGCTACATTTTGCAGCTCCTTCAAATGTAAGTGTCACAGACCACTCAGATGGTTTATCATCCTTATTATGCCTGAGAGAGTATTTTTGAGCACTTACTCTCAGCACCTGGATCTTCAATTCGCGCATCGCACTGGGGAAGGTCTTTAGCTGGGGTGGTTTCCTGGGAGTCCCTGGGGCTTCAGCTACCTTCTACTGGAGATCAGACCTAACGATTTAACTTGTGTCATGCTATTAACTGAGAGAATAGCAGGAGGATGTGGGCAGGATGTGTGGTGCACAATGCTATTTATAGTGCCTCTCAGAAATGGGAAACCCACACAGGGAATCCTCATTATATGGGTGAAAAAAAATCAAGAGTTGCTGACCACCTACATAAATGTATACAGAACACATACATAGGTCCAAAGGGTCAGACTGTCATTATTCCCTGCAATTCCAGTGGTATCAACCCAGAACTGCTCCTGGCTGCAGCTGAAAGCCAGATCAGACACACCACAGCTGTGGTAGGATACAACATGTAAGGACTGGATTCATGTCTATTGGGCATAAAAACAATTTGCCGTGTGCTTTTCTTGTATTATTTTCATGAAAAGAGATTTGATCATTTGGAACTTGAATTCTACGTGGCGATGCAAACCCAGCACAGCAGGGTTTGCTCTCCACAGCTACACAGCTTGGAATTTCCTTCCACTTCAGCAAACTCTCTCCCATCTCTGTGTGCATCCCAGTCTCTCACAGGCTCTTTCAGTTTGGCCTCTTGCTTTTAACACAGAAAGGGTCACTTACGATCATCACTGTAGTCATCCACTAGTATGATTTCATGGACGAGGTGCACTGGGGTGCGGTTCAGCACGCTAAAGAATGAAGAGAGAAAATCCATGACAGTGCTTGACCAAATTAACAACCCAGCAAACGGAGTGGAAAAACCTAGGAACTGATCTCTGCCAAAGCACAGAAGACCAGGCTTGGATTTCCAGAAAGGATATACTAGATAAGACCCAGAAATCACTCCCCCCCCACCCTCCCAGTAATCTACAGTGCCAGGCTATCAACTCCCTGTAGCCTGACCTAAGAGCCAAGTGCCCAGTATTCCTGGAAAATACCTGAGATTCACCCTTATCACCGTTGTGAGCAAAAGCAGAGCACCACGTAAAGCCAGGAAAAACCGGCTTTTTAGCAACATGCACATTGCACTGGGATTCCTAACTGGGCTTACAGCAAAGCTGCTGTCACCCCAACACCTCCTCTGGGGCTAATGATACGGTGTCCAGCAACGGCAGGGCCAACACAGAGAAAATTACCCAGCTCAAACCCATCTTTACACAGCTCACAGCTGCGGCAGGACAACTCCTGTTTTTATCCATGAGCTGATTGTATTTCAGAGGCTGCCGAGAGGATAAGAGCAGGGTTGGAGCGCATCTAGTTAATGAAAGAGAGAGGCTGGAGGATGTGGTTCACAGCTCCCTCCATGTGGACAGACACTGTGAAACATGGCTGAAAGCTACAATCTTCCCTTAATTATGCCACCAAGGGTTTTTTTAGTATTATTATTATTATTATTAAAAAGCCTAGACCTGTTCTTTCTCTTTCTCTCACAGCGCAGAGTTTGGCAGAACTATACAAGCTTAAAATCCTGCCCCAGCAAAGGGTCAAGGCTGACTTCTTGAAGCAGAAACCCCAGGACATCCCAAAAGTCTCCTAAGTGCTTGGCTTGGGCTTTGATAATGCCAGTTAGGTTGTACAGGCTTTTCCAGCATTTAAACTTCTTTGTCTTCATCCTGAGTGTGGTTCCTTTTTCACACAGGATTTAAAATCCCCCCAAATTTCAGACCTTCAAAATTCTCACCGGCATTAGAGGGCAGTCACCTGACTAGCTAACAACCTTAAAGCCCCTGATCCCTGCAGATCCTCATTAACAGGTTTTCCCAGTCTCTCAGGCTCCCAAAACTCCAGCAAAAAAAAAAAAAAAGAAAGCCTGGAAGTCTGGAAAAACCACATCCCTGTCCCAGACCCCAGTCACGAGGGCTACAAAGGACAGGATCCCCAGGGGACATGGGTGCTTGGGAGCCACACTGGCAGAAATGCAGAAGGGTCTCACAGCCTCACCCCTGGATATCTGAGGACATTCACCAAAGGGCTGCATTTCTCTGATGAAACCTTCTTCATGAGAACTCACGAGACTACTCCACCCAGGGGGTGGCCCTTGCCAGGTGTCTGCTGCCTGCACTGGTGTACATCCCCCACCCCCCCCTCCAGGTGCTAGAAATACAACCCTCCAGAGAACTGAGCTGGATTTTTTTGGAAGGCGTACAGGATATCCCAAGGTAGATGCTTGAAACAGAATCACAGAATCACAGAATGATTTGGTTTGGAAGAGACCTTAAAGATCATCTAGTTACAACCCCACTGTCATGGGAAGGGATGCCTTCCACTAGACCAGAGTACTCGATGCCCCATTCAATCTGGTCTTGAACACGTCCAGTAAATGGACATCTGCCAGTTCTCTGTGTCTCACCACCCTCCCAGTAAAGAATTTCTTCTATATATAATGGATGCTCCCTGAATGTTGGTTTTGTTTTTTTTTTTCCCTCAGCAGAAATCCTGAAAAAAGGGGGTTTCATATCAGACTGGAGTGGGTAAGCCTGGCACCTCCCTTGTGGAGGTCCTCAAAAATCACTTCCAAGAATGACTTTCCCTGGAAACACAAACTCTTCCAGTTTCAGGATCTTAGCAAAAACCATTATTTTCCCCCACTTCAGATGCCTTGCATGCTAATGTCGGAGTGGGAAGGGAATAAAAGGTGCTGTCCCCTACGCAACAGCAGCTGTGGCCACCTTGACAACACTGTGGCTTGTACCAAGCAGAGTTAGACAACACCGCCTCACCAACATCTGGAGCCTGTTACTGGGAAAAAGTGCCTGAGCGCCCCTCCTCCCGCTGGGGCACACAGAACAATTTAGATGTGCTGTTTCCACCTGTCAAGTGTTTTTTAATTATTATTATTAATAGGTTTGTTATTTTTTAAAAATCCCCACACGCGAGAGCTGAGTTCAGCAAATTACCACAGCCGAGCGTCAGTAGAGAGAGACAGGAGAGCAATATCACGCTCAGTGGAATATTTAACAAGCGCTGATTGCCTGGAAACCTAACTCAGTGAAACCTGCAGGAAAGAAGCAGGCTTGTAAAAGAGCTAGCGAAATAAATAAATAACCCATGGAGAGCAGGAGAGGAGGAGGCAGCGGGCAACTTGAACGTTCAAATCCTGCCTCTGCCTAGTCTCCCCTACGGATTCGGCAGCCCAAAGTGCAATGCAGGGCTTCACTCTAGGGGAAGGCAGACACGAAGGGGCTGATTCTTGCTTTTGCTGGTACCAGCCAGAATAACTCAACCAAAACCGTGGCACTTGGCTGTGTAGACTCAGACCTGGGCTCTAAGTGGTACTCAATGCCTTTGAAGGAATTACCTCCGAGGCAGCTCTTACGGAAGAAAATCCAGCATGAAAATTCCCATGGTGCTGGGTCAGGAAGATGTGTAGCCCCGCCTCTGCTCTGCTGCTCCTTCTGTTCCCAGGTTAAGAAACTTGCTGCCAACCCTATGCCTGGACTTGCCACACCATAGATCATGGAACTTGTCCCCTGAATGCCACCAATGGCCATCTCTGGGATGCAGAGTGCTGACCAGAGGGGGAGGGAAAATTTAGCCAGCATGCTGACCTACAAGGGAAGGGCGTCTCCAAGGACTGCTCTGGCTCCATAAACCCTCATCCTTCCATGGGGTTAATGACAGACACCACTGTGGGTGACACAGCACCCCCTCATCCTGTATCATCACAGCCCTCTCCCATCAAATCTCTTGTGGGCCTCCCTTACCACATGACACTTTTCCAAAACTCCAGTGAACAACTCACCCTCACCCTGGTGAGGGTGGTCCAAAGGCTGGCTCTAAGGGACCTGATGTTCACTGATTTCAGCACTCTTTGAGCTTATTATTGCCCTTACAAGTCTATGCACAGACCCCAGCAAGCCCAAAAACTGCTGCTAAGCTAAAGGCACCTTGATGAAGGCACAAAGAGATCCAAAGGCTGCAATACCACAACCATAGCCCACTTCCCTACTCAGCCAAGAGCAAGTATGCTGGCTTTCCTGCAGAGCCACATCCACATCTCCAACACATTTTCTGCCTGTGCTCTATTAATCACATGATAATGCACACGATGTTGGAAACACAGAAGACTATAAACACCCCTCCTGCAGCAGTCCTTGGGGAGGATGGGAAACGGAGGCACCAAATCCTGCACATTTTCAACGTTATGGGGATTTTTTTTCAGACAGACTACAAAAGCACTTCTAAAAATTCAAAGCCGTTTTTTCTATTACTTTTGCCTCTGCTTAGCTTTGATTTTTTTTTTAATACTTTCTTTTCTTTATGTCTGTGCATGGCTTTTTTTCCCCTTTTATATGGGTAAAATCAGAAGACAATATTGTAGTGCTTTGAAGTTACTCTGCTATTTATAGATTTCTTTCCCTGAAATCAAACATAGGCAGGTATATACTGCATTGATAGGCACATTTTAACAAATGAAACAGCTTTTATGTGCTGTTGAGACAGAGATCACAACATTTTCTCCCTTAAATTGCCACAAGTCCTGTTACTATTGAAATGAAAACTCATGCCTCTAGTCCAGAAAGTGCTTACATTTACTCAATACATTAAGACCAGATTCACTACTGAATTATCTTGTAAAGTCAATGCTGAAATTTTCTTTTATTTCAATGGATTTAGCAGATCTTATGCAGATGTAGCCATGGAGAATTTCACCCTAAATTTTCATCATTAAGGTCCTTCTTCCATCATCCTCAACAATTTGGGATCCCTTTCCACCTACCTGGAGGTGGATCTAGCAATTTCACCTCGAAATAAATACCAGTGCAAAAGTCATCCTGACATATAAGACATGGAAAATGTTCACGTGGAGGAGTTTAGACCTTCTGACCAAAAGTCAGTATATTTTCAGTCATCACCCAGAATACCACTTGCTTTAGAGAGATGGCTGTGGACATTGATCCTCGGGAACTCATGAACCCATTAATTCTCTCCATGGTAACATATTGGGACTTGTTGGGGGAAAAAAAAACCACCTCTGGGAGTATAATAAAGCGTACAAAGGGCTAAGGGTCACAATTATCGAAATCAGACCACGAGTGCGGAGAGAAAATGCCCGCCAAAATGAGCTGCTTCAACAACCCCAAATGGCTAATTATGTGGGAAGAGAGACATCACACCAAGAATAACCATAATGAGCTTTGATTACACTGCGGCTTTTGCATTTTATTCTTTCAAATACCCACCAAGCTCTTTGAAATTCAAGGGTTCTCTTATGTTAACATCAAAAGGTAAAAGCGCATGGAGGGCTGTGTACTCAGTCACCACAAGAGATGATTAGCAAATTAAGAAAAAAAAAAAAAGCCCAGGGTTTAAGGAAAAAGCAGGGGAAAAAAAAGAAATGAAAAAATAGTCAGCACAAAGTGCTAATTATACAGTGTCTGTGCAACACCTGGCTTGTTTTTGCTTCTCTAATCAGGCTCATTTCAGTTATGGCACAGACTCTATGTGGTGCCAACGCTGCCGAAGCAAGGAGGTGCGTGGCTTTGTCACCTCCCTGTCTCAGATGTGTCTGGATGCAGACAAGTTACTGGCATGAGAGGAAGGTGTGAGGTGCTGGCTGCCCAGGACATCACTTCTCTTACTTATAAGCACTGGAAAATAAAAGGCATGATATTCTCTCTGCTAATTAATGACCTAAATATTTGATGTGGTATTCACAGCACTCGCATCGGGACTTTTGCCAAAGGATGTATTTTGGTTTGTCAGCAAGAGGTAAATAATTAAAGTTTCCTTATTCCTGCTCTGAGCTCCCCAGCTGCAAGTTTGAAGAATAAATAAGTAAAAACCACTCAGCAGAGTAAACGGGACTGTCTCCCTCTCTGCCCGGCAGGTCACCCACACAACAGGATTAAGATTCCCTTGCTAAATGCAGGCTAGCATAGGACGGAAAGACAGAAAAGAAGAAATTGCTTGTTTTGTTTTTCTTTTTTAATTATAAATGCCTCTGTACTGCTTAATTTCTCCCTTGCGGCTTCATTCCCATGTTGGGTTTACTTACATGGTCCCATCCCCATACTGTTGGAGACTCTCACCATCTTTAAGGCACTGAGTTTTGGAGCTTGAAGCTGAACCACAGAGGGATAAGGAACTTGTTCAAGGTCATTTGAAAAGTGAGCGGTTGAAACAATCCAATGGTACTTTCTCCCGTCTGCACAGTTTAAAAAAATAGTAAAAAATCTCAAGAGCTGCTTTGCTATTCACCATCTCCTCCTTTCTGGCCTCTTCTCCCCTTTTCTATTTGCCTTTCTCACGACAGCCACCCCCTACTACCTGGGCAGTTGTACGTATTCACAAGTATAGTTGCACCACATGCATTTATAAACGCTGACTACACTATTTGCAGAGATTTGGGCATTCGATTAATTTGGCCTCTTTTTTTTTTCCCCCTGCTTTACTTCCAGCTGGCAAATGGTCAAAGATCATGAAACTTTTAAATGAATTCATTATTCAACACAGTCCACTAGCTTTTCCCAATAGCTCTGACAATGCAAAATGTTCATAAACGAACCGTCCCAAACACTCACAACGTGACTTGCGTAAGGGGTGCTGTGGAGGCCACGTGTTGCTGCCTCTGCTTCACAGGTCAGAGCACTCACATCCCTACCAAGAGCCACATGAAACAAACTGAGCCTGCCACACAGCTCAGCCTCAACACTCAGGAAACATTAAAGCTCTCAAGCACCCAGGAAAATCACAGGAATAGCAAAATCCTTCCTGCTTATCATGTACGTAGTCTCTTCTGCAAGAGGCCATTTCGTCCCCCAATAGATGGTGCCTTTACCAGCATTTCCCTCTGCCACTCCTCTGTGTTTACATGGAGTCCTGCAGGAAGTGTCTCCTTTGCAGGGGTGGTGCCCTATGGTATCACGGCTTTGGACAAGCCAAGCAATGTCCCTTTGCCCTGTTTCTTGCTCCTGCTATGGCAATTAACTGAAAACATTGTTTCTGCAACAAGGCTGGAAAATCCAGTATACCGGAACTCAGAAAACCAGGTTTGCAATTCAAAATCTTCTACCAGCCGCAGCCAGATCTGTTACTCAATCTGTCCACCTGGGTTATCCCAAGAGTGCACCATGGAGTTGTACTAGGGAGAATAGGGCAGAACAAGCGGCCAATTTACTCACCACTAAACTCAAAGCACTTGGCCACAGACTGTCCCAAAAGGCACAAAGCACTGTCAGGAGGACAGAGTTTGTTTTGAATGGCCAAGGAAAATGATCCATGTTGTTACAGCCACTGTGGGATGGAGTTATATGGAAGATCTAATTAAGCTAAGTATTTGCTGAGCAAGAGGGGAAAAAACCCAAGCAGTCAGAAGGCACAGCAAATTAACCTACAGAGGCTAAAGAGGCAGATGAGCTCTCAGCTGGGTTCAAAAAGAGGCAGAGAGGTGGCAATATGTGCCCAGTAGCCACCAGAGAGGAGCAGAACAGGAGCCATGTCACCAGCACAACTTGCCACCAAGGGTTGGTATCCCTAGCATTGGTTGGATGAAAGCAAGTCCCTGTGCACTGCATCCAGGAGGAAAAGAGTAAACCCTGATGTCAAGAGGCCACCTCCAAGCCATGGGGACCAGAAAAAGGAGGGTCAACTGAGGATCTCAGCCCAGGGGGAGGCAGAGAAGATGTGGGACCCAAGGCTGTCATCTCAGTTCCTCACTGCCTGGGCTTGCCTCTGTGGTGCAGCTCAGTGGAATGCTCCGTGGAGCTCTGGCATTGTCTGGAGATCAACCTTAGAGAAACAGGGCTCAGAAGGGGCCCCAGAATTGGGGAAAAACTCTCCAGACAAACAGGAGTGCTGGAATTGCCAGGGCACATAAGCAAGAAGGAGCAGTGCACATGGGCAAAACTGTGGTGGAAATCACACACAGCCAGGTAAGGAAGGCAGTAAAGCCAACTAATCAAGTTAAGCAAACAAAATAAGAGGAACAAGGAAGAAAGTAATTTTATAGCTGGAAATCAGAAACTTCAGAAAACAATAACCTAGAAGAAGGAAAAATTCAATCTATCTGTATTTCTAACCTTACCATCACTGCAATGAACAGTTCTCTAATGAAGCCAGATATGGGGGATCCAGGTATAAGAGCTATATTATGCATCTAACATTTTTCATGTGACAACATTACTCATGATCGTACCTGGCAGGACAGTCAAGTGCTGAGTTATGAGGAGAAATGAGATCAAAGTCCATCCCTGCACTTAAAGCTTCCTATGTCTCAGTGGGGGCCAGAGGACTGCACCTGCCATCTCTGTTACAATTAGTTTTGGAGAATGGCAAATTTATGCAAGGCACTGTAAAGACAAAAGAGAGGGTTCAAGATCAAGGAGGTGGCACAGAGCACCAAGTGTCAGTATCACCCAAAATCCACACATCCTAGAGAGAGAAAGCAGTGACAGATTATTAAGTGTGAAAGAAGGAGATGGGATTGGGCACGAAACCATAAAGCAAAGAAGGAATTCAATTTCAGGACTGTCAAACTCATTTGTGGTCCTGAGTGTGCTCACCTGAGGAAGGATGCTGTTTTCAGAGAAAAGTTCAGCAAGGATGTGATAGTGAACAGGGAATGACTGAAGCCTCCCTGTAACCAGCAACCCCAGTCTGACCAGTACCAATGATAGCAAGCGGTCCCTGGGGATGCCAGGGTTTAAAAGACAAGACTTGCAGCAGGGCACAAATCTTTACAATGTGGACACGAGATGCACCTGCAATACACTTACTATTGGCACAGATCAGAGTGCATCCAAGCTTGCTACAGAGGAACCCACCAGCCTAGACCTGGAGACAGTCCCCTTGAAGGTGCGGTGGGCACACCTCACCAGTTCTTCCCACAAGAGAACTTGCAGATTCAAGGCACATATTGGGATTAAAAACTGATTTGAAAAACCTGCAGTGAAAATGAAGCCTTTAGTCTATTCACTACAGCAAAACACAGCCAAGAACAAACCAACAAATGAAGGAATGGCCACATGCCCAGAGCGCTCCACCGTGTACCCGCAGGAGTACAGAAACCATCTTTAAAAACCTAGTCTGCATGTGTGCCATTAGGGCTTCTCAATTAGCAAGCCTTTCTGGCACTCGATGGCTCACTGGAGAAGCTCAAACAGCACTACCAGAGAAAATATCTGTAGAATGATAGCTGTCCCTAGAGGACTGGGAGAAAATACAGCTGAGCTCTGATACCCAGCTGGATATAAAAGCTCTTATCCCAGACTTTGTCTCATCTGCTAACGCTCCCCAAGTGTTTCCCGTGCTAGACCCTGCAAAGGGGGCACAGCTCCTTACTTTCCTGAGCATCCCACTGTAAAAGCTACTTCTCTAAGACCAACTTTCACTCTAATTTCTCCCGGACATCATTTGAGACCACAGCTGGTCCCATTGCTACAGTGAGTGCAAACAGATTCTGCCTTTATTCGTGAAAACCTCTAGCTCACTCACCACTTTTTAAGAGATCACCAGAGCTCTTACCTCCGAATTGTCCTTAGCAGGGTTGACCTGGCCTCGTTGTGGAAGGTGATGATGACACTGGTTGGTGGGAGGTCCTGGCCATAGTGCAAAGTTGTACACCTGGGGAAGGAGAGAGAAGAAAAGGCCATTCAGGTACTGGAATTCAAAGTGAGAGCTTACTTAATTTACATAGACAGCAGAGCTCATCAGTAAATGGTCCTCCAGCCACTATTACAAATAAATAAATAAGAGCTTTTCTGTCTGAATCTCGAAAATGCCAAGTAAGTCACTGAGGATTAAAGCAGCAAAGAACTTAACTGTCATTGATAGGAAGGGATGAGAAGGGATGCCCAGTGGGCAGCCCTTTCCTCTAACCAACGTTTCCCAGCTAGTACTCTCACACCCACCCAGCTGGTGGCACCAGCAGAGGTAAGAGCATCCTTGCAACTCCAGCTCCAAGCCACCTCACTCCCAACCTCCCAAGGAAGCAATTTCCACCAGCTGGTTGCAAGGTAAGCCAAGTCCTGTTTCTAAATTGATTGTTTCCTTATTCATTCTGCCTTAATGGCATAACCGAACTACAGGGAAGATTGGGATTTAAAACTTTCCAAACCCACAACTGTGACCACGGCCCCTGCTGCCTCCTTCCCAGGAGGAAATGTCACAGACTCAGTAATTACTCTGACCTTTAGCTGATTACATTTGTGACTTTTATAGACCGATACCAACATATTCCTTGCTCAGAAAATCCAGATACACCTCTTACATCTATGATGCTCTTTCCAGGTCTCTATCAGTCCCCGTGATGACACAACAGCAGCAGGAGCCCATACCCAGCCTGAGGAGCCCTCCATCACAGCCATTATGTCCCTTCACATCCACATGCCAATCACCTGCTGCTGTGTCACTGCCCAGGTGCTACCACTACTATCCTCAAATCAAGCAGAAAAAAAGGACTGAGCAACCACTATTAGTTTGCTCCCACCAAGTTCTGGAGCATAGTATCTGCAAGGTGAAGTAAAAACAGATGGGTAAACTAAGCTAGGTATGGAGAGGAGAAAGCAGGTAAGAGTAGCCAGATATTACTGGTTTATGCTATTGAACATGGTTATGTTGCACGTGTGAAGAGCCAAAATGCTTGAGATATTATTTTTGACAACATTTTCCGTCTTCAAAATTTTTAATTTTGAAATTGCATTTCCAATTATCTACAAAGTGAACTAAATTAAAGGAAAAAGCGTGCAACAGGTGAAACAATTCCAAAGATAAGAAAAAAATGATATCTTGAATGGGACAAAATATTTCCAAGATCATGCTATATCACTTGCTGTTTTCTCTCATTGTTTCACTCAAAACCATCTCCAAATCCTGCTTCAACCTGACCAAAAGCAGTTTTCTCATTGTTTTAGCCAGAAATTCACAATCAAGCCAATTCTAATTCTAGGTACGTCCCCAAAGGATGTCAAAGTTGCACAGCTATTCCATATGCAGGAGAAAGTTCAGTAACATTGCCCTGTGTGACAACACCCTCATTCATCAAAATTACATCTCAGGGATGCCGAAAACAGAGGGTTTCTGAATTATGAAACAGCACTGGGTCACGCCCTGAGCTGCTCCCCCGGGTCACTGCAGCCCCGTGCATTATCCAGTAACCAGCTCCAGCTGAGCCTTCCCAAACTGATGTGATGAGAAAGAAGTGGCTGTTCAGCTCCTGTTTTGCCATGCTCAGGCTCAGCTCTCGCTTGCTTTGCGGAGCTCCAGGGACAGACTGTGGCAACTGCCTCTCCCTGTGCTATTTATACACTGTTCCCAGATGCGTGTCCTTCCACCCACTTCCAGCGGGGTTCTGTGGAGCAAACAAGGGAAGCTATTTCTAGAAAAGAATGAAAGAGGGTGGAAAACATAAAGTCATCAATACTTTACTTATGTTATTACAACAGCTAAGGAGCTAATAAATAAAGCAGCAGCGTGTGCGGGCTGTACCACCCACCAGTGGGAGTGCTGGGAATATTGCAACCCTGGCTGAGCGCTCCAGCAGCCCGATGAAGGCTCCTCGTGCGCAACAACTTGCTTCTACAACTCCAGATGTCTGTGCACCAGATTGGCCTCACTAGACAACATGCATCTGGGAAAGGCTGAAATGTCTCATATGAGCACCTCTAGAGCTTAGTCACTGGTGCTGCAACCCATCCCTGGCTTCTGTTTAACAAGACTCATTGCATTCCAAAGGGACCAGTGACTGTGCTGCTGCGGAGCAGGCAGGGACCTGGCAGCACCCCCTGCCTTGCTTTGTCTCTGTGGCCAGTACTACATCACAGCTGGGACTTGCCTCTCCCAGACACCAGTCCGAAAAGTGTTAGGCTGAGCTGCTGCATCTGCCAGCGCCCCTCCTCTGTGGTTCCTTTGTGGCCCTGACTCTGCCCTTGCCCAATATTTTACCCCTGGGCTATTCTTTCAGGAGCCCTCCCAAAGTTTCCTCCAGTTGGTCCCTTTTTTTTTCCTTCCTCCCTCAGTATAACTGCAGTGAAATATCCTGGCTCCCCAGAAGGCAGATTTCAGTTTAAGTTGTTGACTACAAGTGTTTTTTTGGCACTTACTTGGGTAATAAAAACCACAGCTTGGAAAAGCATTAAATCCAGCATGTCCAGAATTATTTTGTGTGACAATTACATCTGGGGTAATTTCAATTTAATACCTCACTGCAAGTGAAAATTGCAGCATGCAGCCCTAAAATTGCTGTAATAATGAAAATAAACCTGCTAAGAGCTGCCTGTGCTACCTCAGGCTGTCGCTGGATAAACGTTTTGTGCCACTTTTGGTATTTCATAGGTCACCCAATTGCCAAAAAAAAAAGAAAAAAAGAAAAAAAAAGAAAAAAAAAAGGAAAAAAAAACCCAAACCACAAAAAAAACCCTCAAACGAGAAACAACACCCATACATTTGCAGAAAACCAATGGAAGTTTGGTTTGGTTCGTTTTAAATTGTTAAAAAAAAAAAAAAAGGTAAAAAAAGAGTAATGACTGCACTGCCTATAGTTGCAGTGTGCTGAAACTCTCTGGCTAAAGTCATGTAAAGTTTGATGCTTTGAAACCTTGCAGCAGGACTGGGGAGCAATCCTAGCACAGCAAGCGCTAGCAGGAATGCTGCTGGCCTGAAGTGCCTGCAATTTGGGCTGCTCCACCAACTCCTAATATCTGGGGGACTGAAAGAAGACAGAAGCCAGGCTGGCCTGCCCTAAACACCTCAGAGAGAGCACCCAGATGGAGAAACAATTCTTATTTCCTCCTGCAAACCCAGAAGTCAAACTTTCATTTTACGGAAGTTTCACTTTTCTGTTTTAAAGTTTTTTCCCCATTAAAAACTGAAATAATTTCAGAACTAGAAAGTTATGAAAAGAGCATTCTGGCTGAAAACACCTTGGAGTCACCCTTGGAAAATCCCAGCCTGAAATAGTTGCTTGTTATACTTCTTTCAGGGTGGACAGAGCAACACATCTCCATGTTCCCAATATGCCACTAACAGCTCAGGAATAAATTACAGAGCGCTTGTTTGTGGGGACAGGAAGCAGACAGACAGGAAGCACTCATTGCAGGAATTGCATATAGTCCCAAACTTTGGACGCTCCAGAATTCCTCACAGGCCTCCGAAGTTCCTTACTAAATATTTTTTCTTGAGTTTCTTTGACCCTTGTGCTCCTGGTGAACGGTGTGGTATCACAGATACATGGCCTATGCACACAGCTGCCCCCGCATCCCTAGAGATCCTCCTGATGGGGCAACACACATGCTCATTCCCAGGGAATTTCAACCCATTTAACATTTAAAATGTCAAACTTAATTCATAGTGCCCCCCACCAAACCAAGGCCCACCTTGCAAACACGGCTACGCAGCACAATGGTAAAGACTAACAGTGTGAACGGAGACGGACCCTGCTCTGCAACCTCTTCCAGTCCTTCACAGGCTCATCCAGAGTGTTTTCTCCTTGACACCTGACATCCCATGCCCACAGAGCTGTGACACGTCTCTCAAACCCCACCTCTTATATTCACCCTCTCCTGTGCCTTGTTAACTTCCTTCAAGAAATCAAGAAATAATTATCATCATTTCACTACCCTAGACTCCTCTGCCAGGCTTCTGCTCATTCTTTTGTTCTACTTCAACGGCCATCACCTGCCAACAACTCCGCTTTGAATTTTTAATGCTTTTCATGAAGTCCAAACTCTCCCTTCAACACAGCTCACCTCTCCCAAAAGACTCTCTGCATATTTATTTCAAACAGCCAGCTGCATCAGACAGAGCTACATCACCCTTCCTGCCTGGCTCCTCTCTTCTCCTTGGAAACACACGGGAGGGCAGTCTCATCGCCACACATCTAAACCAAGGGTATTTGGGGTTTTCTCCACACTGTGCACTCACAGCGACCCAGAGGACAGGGACATGCCATCACAAACATCATGGGTTCACTCCCCACCCTCCGATGGACAAACTACTTTGGGTTTCAGATGACATTCCTCAAGTCTGACTAGCTCTCCAAATTTGATGGCTCTCTTGAGTGAAGACACTTGCAAGAGTCATGTCACAGCAGTGCAGCCACCAAGAGCTGCACGTTAGACTTGGACGCTCCACCAGAAGCAGAGAAGAACTTGGTGGAGAGAGGGGAAAGGCATGAAAAGTCCTTTTAGCTCACAGAAAGAGTGAAATAAATTACACAAATCACAAAGGAAGAGTTCATACTAGTGCCAAAGCTCTTTGCTCACACTCATGCTGAAAGGAGGGCTCTTGCCAGCCTGGTCCTCTGAGGGGACTCAGCCAGTCAGGACTGGAGCAAGCCTGGCCTTGGCCTGGACCAAGTTATTGCTGCCTGGGAGAAGCCTATACAGCTTTGCTCAGGCTACACACCAGCCAGTTAATGACTGCCTTCCAGGGACACTGGTGTCACCCCACACCCAGCTGGAGAGACAGTGGTAGGGAAAGTGGAGGAGAAAGACCAGAGATGCTGAAAACACATCTGTACCTTACCAAAGAGACAGGAGCCAATTCACTACTGGAAATGGATGACAGTTCAGGAAAGAAATATGAGGAGAGCTTTCTTTAATAATTTTTCTTTCTTATCACAAAAAACAGCTCAGCCTTCTCTGGTTTGAACTCTTTCACTTAACTACTACAGTCATGCATCCTTGGTGTAGTCACACCAATTCCTTCCACCATGACCCCAGAGGAAACCAAAACAAGTCTTGACAACCAACAGGTGTGAAAAATTTCTCCCTCAAAAGGCAAATGAAAATTACTGCCCCAGGGAGCAAGGAGGCCACCCACCATAGGGAAGTAAACAGTCGCCAGTGGGAAGGAAAGGATTAGAGCCCCAGTTGCCCTGCCTTGGCCAGTAGCAAACATACCCAGGTTCTGCACACCTGTAGGGATGGCAAGACATGCAGGCACTTTGGTTATACCTCTCAGGGTGGCATAGCCCCAGTCAGTGGGAAACCATTGTGCTTAAACCCTGTCTTTGAGCTGAAACAAAATTCACAGAATCATAAAATCATAGAATGTTTTGGGTTGGAAGGTACCTTAAAGATCATCTAGTTCCAACTCCACCTTGCACTAGACCAGGTTGCTCTAAGCCCCATCCAACACTTGAACACTTACAGGGATGGGGCATCCACAACGTCTCTGGGCAACCTGTGGCAGCGCCTCACCACTCTCACAGTAAAGAATTTCTTCCTATTACCTGATCTGTTTTTTCTACGAAAATACTCTAAAAATAGGGACCCTGGACACGGTGTGATATAAAACTATATAGCAATGTATGTGCCAACTCATATGGAAGCTAATAAGTTCATAGAGTTAACTGCTGGACACCTCACTTGACCTCTGGGTAACACAGTCTCTGGCATTTTTCCCAGTTATTTCTGCATTTCTCAGTTATCCATGCATTAAGCCCAGTGACTTGTGTCTGACTGCAGAGCACCTTTCAAAAAATCATTACCTGATGACCTCCAGAGATGGAAAATCCAAGGTGCGCTGTTCATGTTACAGTCAATGCATCAGTCTCATACAACAGTATAAATGGGATGTGACAATTCAGTATTTGCATGACCAGAGCACACAGAGGGGTCAGTGACCTTCTTCATGGTATTCACCTCCATCAACACCCTTGGTTCTTCTTGACTCTCCTCAAGCATCCTTCCTGCATGTTGCTTCAAAATACTTTTTCACTCAGCTTTGACAAAATCCTACTTTGTCTTCCCAAGACATGCCCTCCTCCTTCTGTGGGTATGCTCTGCCCCTCCTCAGTCAGGATGAGGCTGCCAAACAGAGGCCTGACCATGGTCTGCCTCACTGCACATCTCCAGCAGCACCCAGGGCTTTGCCAGGGCACAGCTGCCAGCAGTGAACCAGCTGCTGGCACATCCTGCACTTGGAGTTGCGTCTGAGACAAAGATCTACTGAGAAAGTTCTGGGGTTCCATCCGTAATGCCAGGAGCTTTGATGTTGACCACACCACCAGGACACACCACAGTTTGAGCATGAACATTGCTGCTCAGAGCACATATGTGACCTTTGTAGCACGATAGGAAAAGCAGTGGCTGCAGGAATTGCAACCAACTACAGACCTTCTTGTGTCTATCCTGGCCCTGCAGGGCCACCTAAGGCTGGCCATGACAGTGGGCAGGTTGGTGCTACTGAAACACCAAAAGACCTGAAGCAAAGAGAGACAGAGGCTGAAAAAAACAGCTGGAAGGCAGAATAATCCGGAAAACAGCTGTACCAAAAGGAAAGAAGGGACGAGGAGTCAGATGTCAGCTGGCAGCACCACGTGATTGCAGGGAATTGCAGGGATTGCTCAGGTTTGGCTTGCCAAAGTGAAAAAATATCCTTGAGAAAGGTCAGTAGGATTTCTCTGTGCTGGACTGGCATGTGCCTCAGGTTTGCATTCCCAAAAAGGGACTTAAAAATCCCTAGGGTGGCATGCAACAGGGGCTGCTGGGGCTGGGAGAAACAGGGGTGATCCAAAGAGAGGAATCCCTGGTTTAGCAGATGACTCGAGGGTCTACAGGGGCTTGAGCAACAGTGGGAAGGCACATTTGCAACAAAAATTCAATGGTGTTTAGCCTCAGAGCTAACAAGGAGTTATTTAGCAGGCTCTAACTAGATGCAATTGGATAAAACCGTAAGGAAGACCATCAGGAAAAAACTGCCAGGGCAGTGAACCAGTTCTGGCTGTAAATTAGACTCCCAGAGGAACCTGTCCAAGTCTCCACCTCCCCCCTCCCCAGCACAGGCTACTGCAAAAATACCAGAACATGCACAAAAGAAGAGAGCCCTCCTGAGGGCAGGAGATGATGCAGCCGCTTCCCTTCAGCCTCCTTGTTCTTCTGAAGTCTATGTCCTACCATGGGTGTGACGGTCGGAGACTGAAGGCGAGCAGCTCCAAGCCCTGGCAGGGGACCAGCACGCACTATGCCCACCAGGACAGCGTCCTGCAAATTGGCTGAACTCAACCGTGGGTTGACAAAGAAGGACATTTTTCTACACAGCTTCTGGAAGTTGAAACAGTGCTATATTTGGCTACCATACAATTAGTATTTCCTCTAACTCACTGCCTCTTTCGGTTCTCTTTCTTTCTTTTCCCTGCAAGATAGATATCTAAAAAATTAATCAAACGGCTAAATTTGAAGTAAGGGGGAAATGCAAGAAGGCAAAAATAACCTTCTGTGCACATGACATGCTGCTGCCTGTGAACCTCAAAACTGATGAGACGTTTGCATTTATAATTTATTAAAAATTTGCTGGATTTTTGTCTTTGGAAAAGGGGAGGGGGAAAAAAGAGAATCTATTAAACAGGAAAGAAAGAATAGCACGGCTGCATTTAAAAACAAGTTAAACCAGAACACGTGTCTTGATTTTCGAAGCAGCTCATGAATAATTCAGACTTCTAGAGCCCTCCCCACAGACTTAGGGTCTGTCTTACTTCTTGACTCCATCCACCCTTCCTTCCTCAGAATTGATGCAAAAAGAAAAACGGAGCCAACAAAAGTGAAAAGAAGAAAACAAAATGAAAAAAAAAAAAGAACCTTCTTTGTTTTGAGTAGAATTTTAATCTTTGGCCAAATTTCTGAAACCAGTTTTACTGGAATACCAGAGCTGATGGCAAAGGTTTTCACCTGGTGAAAGTAAAAGCAAAATCTGGCACCTTGTACCTTCCTGGAAAGCCACCAATCCATTATTAAAGTTCTTTAGAAGCCAGGACAGCCTGAAATTACATTTCAGAGGGTTGGAACCATGGATATAAAGATTCCTTAGGGAGGATGCTTTCTGACCAGAGCTTCCTGGCACCACACGGCAAATTAAAGCAGAGGAAGCCCCCATCCTCACAACATCTCCTTAGTCTCAGCTGGAGAAGCACAAATCCAGCTCCATGCTGTGATAGCTCAAAACCACTTTAAACATGTAGGGAGCTGCAGTGCTTATAGCAAAAATCCACGCAAATAGCCCCGAAACAGGACCTGTGATTGCCCTTTTGCTGCAGTTGATAGAGTAGGGACTTTAAGGCGCTGGATAGCCGAAAAAAACAAATGAGAGTTTGATGGAGGAAACTGTCTCATGGCCTCAATTATCAACAGGAGCAAGCCTCGGAGAATTAGTTCCATTATTTACTAATACTTGACTTTGATTTCAGCCTACACAAACATATTGGGTCAATAGAAATACTGAGACAAGCACAGAAGTTAAATGAACAACTTCATTCTGTCAGAATTACTTGGAGCAAGTTATCAAAGTAATCGATGGCATGTAATAACCATAAGACAAGCGGTCAATACATTATAGCAGTCTAAGGCAGGGGATGGTTTTAGCGGACAGTGATCAATGGCACCCCAGGAGTGCCAAAGCACTTGGTGATGAAGTGATGCCCATCATGAAATCATCAGAGGGCCTTGGTGTGGTTCATGTGGGTGCAGCATCACCCTCTGCAAAGGGCACCCAAACAAGCAAGGTTTTCTCTTCCCTATAAAAAACCCAGGATCCTGCACATGGGGCTTAAAAAGGAGATCCCATGCCTCCATGGATTGACCGGTGTTGGCACAGCCACCCCAGGGGCTGTGGTCAATCCTGGTCTATCGGAGACCCCCATCCCTCTCTTCATTGGGAAGAAGCCCCTCTCCCTGGTGCAGTGACTGCCACAGTGATACCACATCCTCCCACCAGTGGTTCCTGCATCCGCCAACTCACATTGCAGCATCACTTCCACTCCAGCACATCATTTGTTCCCAAGGAGCCCAATGTGTACTTTTCATCTGATACTCAAAATCACTTTCTTTTAAATACAGCTTGTCATTTTCAGATGACTAAAGTGTCAAAAACATTTGAGATCTAAATGAAATTTTTCCCTTTTCAGGATGAGAAAAACAGATTCCTTCAGCTTTAAGTTTTCCCATCTTTTTACTTTCAGATTCACCAAAAGCTTTGCTTCTGGTTTATCCTGAAATTGCTACCTCCTGGCTTTTCTTTTTCTTAAACAACCAAAGAAACATGGTTATTCACTCAGCTCTACTGAGCCCTGTCTACCCACACAGCCAGCAAATTCAGGCTGCAGAGATGTGGCACCGACAACATGGACATAAGCCAGGTGTGGGGAGTGGAGTGGATCCCACCACCCACTCTGTCTCAATTTCCAGCTTCAGGCTCTTGAACACAAGCAGCGGTGCCCGTACCCAGACACTGTTCACCTTGAAATGGAGCAGCTCATCCTCAGGGTGCAGTGACTGGCAGGTCACTGTCTTTCATTAAATTCCCAGCTCTCTCTCCTCCGCGTCCCCCATCGTGACAGGGACACGTGGTAAGATCATTGCTCCACAGACAGATATCTCGGGAACCAGCTTTTATCTCTGGATGAATGTGTCACAAAAGTGGAGCTAATTAACTGGGTCTCTGTTTTTGAAAAAGGTTAATATTTTATCACATGTCTTCTGTCTTGAGGAATAATTATCCCTGGCAGTACTAGCTCTGCCATTTCCCAAGGGACTGAGCAAGAGACTGGAGGCTGGAGAGAGACACGTGGTATTGATGGATAGGCAGCAGCTCAACTCTGGGCTAACAGTACATCTAACCAGCGGTCACTTCTCAACACAAACCAACCTGCCACAGAATATTAACAGAGGCAAAATCCTGTTCCTGTACATATTCTGCTTGTCCATTCCATGCCCTCAGGTGGAGGGGATACTTTAAACCAAGGCACTGCGACGCAGCCAAGAGTTTCTCAGCACTGACACTGGAGCACCAGTCCAAGTCCCTTCTCCCCAGGAACCGCTGCCAGCGCCAGCTCTGAGACAGTCTCTTCCCTTGTTGCTCCAGCACCCCAGTCTGCATAATAAAAGGGAAATCCCAAAGGCTTTCCTAACTCTTCCATCCCAAAACAAACCTGTTCTTATGGGGGGAACCAACCACTGAAGCAAATTCCCATAGGGACTGCACAGAAGAAGGCTGCCGCAGTTAAGTCCTCATCAAAGGTACAGTGCACAACATCTCTCCATGAGGCTGCCAAGAACAGGGCTGGCATACAAGCAGGGTAAATGAAGGAACTGAAAAAGGATGAGGGAAGGGTCATTTCAGATCGACCCAGAACTATTTTGTGCATGCATTTTTCTTGGCAAAATGCAGAGGATGGGTGGGTGGGGAATTTCCAAAATGAAATCAAAACTGTCTCATAGGGAAACAAAGCCAAAATAACTTAGGGGAAAGAAATCTGTCACTTGGAGAAGGGGGAGAAACTGTTCTCAGCTTTCTTCTCTCTGAAACAGCAACTTTCGGCAAGGAAAATGTAAGCCCACAAAATAAAGGTATTCTCCAGGGAAGAGACAGCTGGGATGGAAGCTGTGCCTGCTCCCAAGTGAGGTCCTCAGATTATTTCTGTGAGGGTGCCTGTCCCGTGCAGATGCTCTTCCTACCCAGTAAGACACTGTGCAGCTGGAAGAAGGGACAACTTGGATAAACAAAACACAGCAATGAGAAGTTTAGTATTATACCATGATGTTTGCTGGAACAGCCCAGTCACCCCCACTGCCAGCAGCCGGGTTCTGAGACACGGAGTCTGAGACACCTACAGACTCCCTCAGTACCCACGCTGCCGATCCCCTTTGCCCTGCAGACATCTTCTAGCCAAGAACACAACTCAGGAATCGTTTCTGCTCACTGTGCAGACAGGTGCCACAACTCACACTCCTAGGCACAGCCCTCTCAGAGATAACTGGCTTTACCCTCCAGAAAAAGAAATGAGTAACAGCCACTTAACTGACACATCCTCCTGCATCTACAACACCCGCCTATACACTTCCATCAGCTCCTCATACAGTCTAGCTCGCTCCTCAGCTCGTTCTCAAGAGTTTCCCTCATTCTCCTCATATAAGAAAAGGAAAAGAAGAGGGGAGGAATAGCACTGCAGAATAAGCACCATCACATCTGCCATCGCCCTACAGCATCCATAATTGAGACACAACCAACTCTGCTCCTGGAGAAACACCAGCCTACCTCTACTCCAGCACCCCTTCCCAGAACCATTTTTAATGAAAGCCCCTCAGCCTGCCTTTTCTCTAGGCAGCCCCTCAAGATACAAAACTGCACCATCTCACGGCACTTCAGCTCCTGCCCCCTTGGTGACTGCGAACATCCACAGTCAGAGCCCATGACTCCAGGGCGCGATTTGCAACCTGGGATCAGTTGAGCTGTGGTCCAAAATCATGAGTGGAGCCACTGCACTGCCAGGGTGAGGAAGATATAGCATCTCTGAAACCAAAAAGTTGGCAAGAGGTCCTTTTCCTGCGATGCAGTTAGACTGGCAGTGACAATGACCCTCTCTCTATGCCAAGAAGGCAGTGTTGACTGACCTGACCCACCACCTCTAGCTTCAGGGAGTGCTTGGGTAGGGCTTGGAGGGCAGGGCAGCACCACAGGCTGTCTCAGACATCAAAGCAAAATCTGGGATTGGGTTGGGATCTCAATGCTTGGAAGCCTCTCTCCTCCCCAGGGTGATCTGTGCAAGTCACACAGGGTGGTTTGGATGTCCGTGATGTCCAGGGAACACACTAACTCCCAGTAAAAGCATGGGCAGAGCCAACATGGGCAATGTCAGAAGCCCTGTCACACCTGAGGAGGGAAGAAGGGGCTCTTCAGGACAAGTAAATGTTGGGATGATGGTCCAGGAGCATTGGCCAAGGATAGCTCTCAGCTCAGGCATGGGCAGCCATCTCAGGGGAGATGTAACTTCTCTCAGTGCTCAAACCCGCTATAACCCCATTACATGCAGACCCGTCTCATCAAGTCTTTCTTTCTCCACCACATTCAAAAAAAACCCCAAAACCAAGAGGCCTTCAGAAGAGGACATTACACAGAAAGATATTTGAAAAAAGATCATTGCATTCATCAATTTTAGTCCCCTCCAGCCACTAATCCCTGCCTCAGAAGCCATCAGGTCTACCTGGCCTGCTCCTCAAGCCCTCCACCTCCTGGCAAGGTACCCCACAGGCCATCAGACAACAAACATGGGGCAGCAAATGCACAGACAATGTCACATCTTGGGGTGGCCACAGACATTCCCAGTCTGGGGACTTGGTACTCGCCAGCCATTTCCCAGGATGTGAATGTCCAGCTCAGTTCACAGTTGGTGAGTTCCCAGACAGATCCATCATATTTCTTGCATAAGCTCTCCAGGAGCAGTAGGTGCAACTGTTGGAAAGAGGCACCTTAATGCAGGTGTTCCCACATTTATGCCAGACACTACCTCCAGCAGAAGCAGATGAACATGAAACACTAGATTTTTGCAGTGCCAAAATGGTCCAGCGAATATTTCCCTCCACTTTCAAGCTACCTAATGGAGTGGAGACTCCATGGGATTTTTGTCCTTGACCAAGTTTTCTCAAGCTTTTCTCAACCCCATCAGAGGCAAAGCCTTGTAAAGTTAAACCAGAGAAGATACACGAGTGCAGTAATTAAGTGCATCACTCTTAAGTGATGACGAACCTCAAAAGAGAAGACGACAGAATTCCCCTCACTGCTGTCCCACAAAGAATGACCTGAGGCCACCAAACATATCAACATCACCCAAGCAGCAGCACAGACTCCTGTGCTTATTAATCACACGGATGAAGGTCTCCAGTCACCTCGGCAGTCCTTCGGGACGACCACACAGCAATGCACAGATTTCATACACAGATTTTCTACTGACATAACGATCAATCCTGGGAAAGCCGACAGGCAGTGAGGACAGGAAGTTTTATCAGGCACGGTTCGATGTGCACCTACCCCTCCTCTCATTGAAATGCTCTTGCTAAGAGTGACTGGACAAGATACAGTTAACACAAGCACTGCAAGGACAGCAACTCCAGCAACTTCAAAGCTTATTACCCAATCACAGGCAGCTGGGGGAAAAGAACTACAAATTCCATGCGCTGCAACCAAGGTTTTTACATTACATACAGCTTTTACAAAATGCTGGGGGCAAGCCTGAGGGGCAGGAGTCCCAATGGGCTCATTGGTTTCTGCACTGAGACAAACCTGGGCTGATTACATAGCTGACCCAGCTTTGAGCAGGAGGCTGGATTAGAGACCTCCTGTGGTCTCTTCCAGCCTGAATTACTCTATGATCTTATGAAGTGACTGCTTCTGATTAATAGCTGTCTTGCTTTCCTTGCTTAGCTGACAAGAACTGCAAATCTCAGTACTCCTTGTTCTCTGTGCTACCTGAAAACAATCTCTCCGTGTTTTGATCACATACCTGTTCCTTAAATCCCCTTGGAGTTTCAAGCTCAAATTCACCCAGAAAACCAAGTGCAAAATGCCACTATGTGTGGTGAGCACTCCAGATGGACCGAATCTACAATGTGCAGAACTGAGCTCTTCTGAGTGAAACACACAGATTTTCACTCACCTATACTCTTAGGTTGGTCAGGTTTAGCCAACAGACACACAAAAAGAACAGTGTCAGCACAAACTGGCCATCACAATCAAGAGATGCTGGTACAGCTCCCTGACAGGGGCTGGGAGGCCAAAATAACTACTGCATGGTAGTTTGGGGGATGCAGTGCACTCCCTTAGTCAAACTATGCCTCATCCTTAAGTCTTTGGCCAGATAGGACCTTCCCAGTTTGCATACCCTAACTGTACTTTGGGCTTCATGCTTCTGTTCAGCCAAAAGCCTCAGCTCTCCAGCAATACGTGGGTCCAAACTGTAAGTGGCAGTAAGTGTAAACTCTAGCACAAAGCTATACATAGTGGGGCTTGATAAGGGGAGCTCCATACTGGGTCTTCTGTTAGCAGACTGCAAATTTTCCCAGCTAGGGGAACTGACTGCTAGTAACCAACGTGTTTAAGAAAGATGTGAATTCCTGGAGTGCTGAAGAGCTTGAAAACAGGGTAACTATAATAAGAAGAGGTAATAACGACAATTCCCTAAAAAATAAAATAAATCTCAGCATCACATGACAATCCACTCTTACATAGACAGTACGGCTGGATCTCAAATAGTTGGTCAGTGGTTGGCAATAGTGTGGAGAGCGAGCTGGCTGCCCAAAGCTGTGTCTCTCACAGACTTTCACCTGCCCAACTGCATTAATAAAAGCTATACAACATACTAAGATACATCCCCAATTCGTGCTAGCTATTTCTACCACTGTCAAAGGGTTACCTGGTTGCACACAAGAGGCGTGAGCAATACTCTCTCTGCCCAGCCCGTGAAAAGTTTCAAACTGAGGCCACAAAAGCCATCTCACCAATGGCAGAAACAAAACCTTGGCCAATACAGGCAGTTCTAGCTTATCCCCAAAACATAAGCCAGTCTCTGCTCTACTTAATGGACTGTTCTCATATATTCATCCCAAGAGATCTCAGTCTAAGGAGGTGACGGAAAAACACAGTGTAGAGTGCTAACCTCTTGGGGTCTGGTGTCCAAGAGATGAAAGCAATCATGCTGTTTCCTAATGGAGATATTTTCGTCTCAAATGCATTTTCCACCATAGATTTGTGTAACTGCTTGCCTGCAGGATCATGCTGTGCTCTTGCTGTCACTAGAAATAAGGAGATCAAGACCAAAGACAGGGGGACCCCAGATCTTCTCTTACCCAGCATACTTCAGCCTTAAAGTGCTTTGCATCTTTTGAGAGATCCAGGGACAGCCCTCATGCATATACGACTTTGCCCAAATGTGATAAATTTTATTTTGTAATGAAATGACAAATATCCTGGCCCTGCCCAGAGAACAGTGTAACAGCTGTAATAACAGATCAAGGGACAGAAAAACTCCTGAGGATATTGCTGGCAGCCACACAGCAGCTAATAATGAACACCAAAAGCAAGAAGAGACCTGTACCCCCCTACGTCCAGCCACTCCAAGCCCTCATGAGGTACTGCCACTCTTCTCCCCTCAGGATATCACACATTTCTCATGGGGGAGCACCCACACAGGGACCCTGAGCGCACACAAGAGGGTGCAGGACAGAGCAAACACAGCAGAATGCACGCATGGCCACACAGGGACACCTTTTCCAGCTTTCAACAATGCCAGGTTCAGAGATGTGGCAGCATTTGAGCACTCCCTCTCCCCCATCCTCCTCATCTGGCTCCCTCCTTCACATCTTAGAGTGTACAGCTCCATCCATCCTCACGGACAGGTGTCCATCCACCTGCACTGCACTCAAGGCTCCTCTGCCCAGACCTGCTCCACTCCCTGCTGCCCCACCACCCCTCTGCCCCGAGCAGATGAACCCAGCAGCATCAGGCACAGGGAGACCACACGCGCATGCACCCATACCCACACCACTTCTTGCCCTGGTCTACCACACAGTTCATCTTAAGTCAGCAACTCACAAGGCACTGCTTCAGTAAGCAAATTTTAAAAATAATAATCCCTTGGGATTTAGTCTGCGTTACGCAGGAAAGTGGATTAGCTCAGCTACAGTCCAGAGGCAAAAGTGAAAAAATGTATGGAGTCAGCAAAGGGAAAGGCAACAGTAGGCCAGAAAAACCTCTAGGTTTGGTTCTCAAGGTCCACATGGGTAACATCCCTGCAAGCCTTCCCTCGAATTCAAAGTGTGTTTGGCCACGTGCTAGGCATTTACCTGCTTCTGCATTTCTAATGTTCAGGTGGAACTGAGGACAACAGAGCAGAGCAGAGCCTTCGATCCGCCTTGTCTGGGCTTTTCCACACATGTCATTCTCCAGACACTAAGTTCTGTTGGGGACTCTCAAGAAACCAGGCAAGAAAGGTAAGATGCTTAAACTCCTATGTGAGGTACAAAATGGATTTCTAGATGCTGAGACCCAGTGTTCACCTCCAGTCACCTCAAAGTGGTTTTGGTCTAGCAGGAAAGGAAGTTGAAAGAAGACACAGCAATGTGAGAAGTCCAACGGCATCATAAACATGCTAATCCAAAGGCAATGCTGTCAAAAACTACTTTTCTCCTCTTTGACTCTTCACTTCCAAGAAGACGCTACAGTATTTTCAATGCACTTGACTACTTGCCACTCCTGGGATGCAGTCATCAACTCATCCAAAAATGGAGCCACTTCAAGCTCTGCACACGACACAGCTGCCCTCTTGCAATTGGCAAGCAGATGTCGACACACACTCTCACGTGCTGTGTGCCAAATGTGCTCACGCGGGACACAGGGATGCGGGGAAAGTGTTCAGTGGCAGAGATGCACACTCAGCCCCACGTGCCCATGTACACAGGTACAACACCCAGCAGAGCTGACCCTCAGGACCACGTGCTCTTCCCAGTCATTCCCATGCACAGCACAGTCATGTATTTTTGACCACTCCAACAACAGCTGCTCCATCGTAACACTGAATGTGTAAGCTCTGCACCCTTGGGATGCATGCTGAAATTAATGGGTCAAAACAACGTTGCAGTGTCTAATGCTTCTGCTTGAGGACTGAAATCCTGACATTTCTGGACCCTGAAAATGCAAGACAGCAGCTCTCTGCTCAGGGGAACATCACAGGCATCACGTACCTCTTCCCATCCCTCCATGAACAGTCCATATGAGCAGAGCAACCAGCCCTGGGCAGCTCTCCTACCCAATGGACACTCTCCAGCTGGCACTGCAAAGGGATTTGAGCAAAGAAACCTGGAGGAAATCTTACAGTGTGTGTTGTTCCCTGCAAAGGGAATAGGACAGACTACAAGGGCAGAGCTTTTCCAGGGGGCACAAGCTGGCATGATCTGGCTTCTGGGCTGCCAGGATGCTCTCAACTTCATCAGACAGTGCAACACATGAAATTCCTACCTGCGGTATTCCTGCTAGCCTCGTGTTTCAATTGCAACTTGATTTTAGCAGCTGCTTTCTCTCTCGGAGACACACACATACTCACACAAACACATCTCTTAAGCAGCTGTAAAATTAAACTTCAGACAGGTAGGTAGGACGTCTTGTAAAGCACTTGGAACTCAGGGAGGGAGGGAACTTCAAAAATCCAGTCTTTTGCTGCAATTTGAGAGGTTTCTATCCCTGGCCTCCTTGCTCTATCAGCTCTTGAGACAGCACTGCTAAATGCATATCGGCACTGTGGAGGTAAAAAGTAAGGCAAATAGAAGAAAACAGACAGTGGGAGACGCTTGAAGCTGTCTGACATGATTTGCAATAGCTAGAGAAGTCTGCTGGAGGCTCTCACCTCTCCTCCAGCCTCTCCTCTACTCTCCTTGTCCCTGAATTCACCTCTCTGCTTCGCTGCCATCAGCCAGCACAAACCCCCGCTCAGGCTGGTGCTGGCCGTGACTCGTGGTCCCAGCTCAGCCTGGCAGCCACAACTGTGGCATCTGCACATCTTTCAAACCCACCGAAGCATTTGGGAGGCAGAGGTCAGCCTAAGCAGCATATGGAGCGATTGCACGGTGAATACCGGTCTCCTCAGGAGCTGTCTGCCACAGATGGAAAAAGCCCAGGAGCCATCACGACAAAATCTTATGGCTGGGGGCGACGCATCCTCCCTGTCAGCTTTCCAAGCCACTGAGCAATATTGGAAACCTCAGCTCCTCTCCCACTAGTGCACGCGCCCGGCACTGACTCATTCACTGCCGTTTCAGTCCTGCGGTTTGCCAGTGGGAGTTGTAGGAAGTGGGATGTGGAGATGAGGTAATCCCAATGGTATGTGGCTACCATGATGGAGGGGGACCAGTCACCCACTCCAGCGATATGAGCTGGCTGTGCACAGCATGGACGTGCCACTAAGATCCAGGTCCAATCTGCTGATGCAGCCACAGGGGTTTTTTAACCTTAACTCTGAGTGGGGATGGGATATACCACCACAGGACCATATGAGGTCCTCTCCTGGAGAAAGGCATCCCTTTATGTGGTCCCAGAGCTTAGTCAATGTGCAACCAGGAATGGAGTTAATGGCACCAAAATGCAAGAGGGTCACCAGGAGCAATGCTCCAGCTGTGAGATCTCACAGGCCAAGTGACACGAGGCAGTGCACAGAAGGCATGACACTTCCCTGTCTGAAAGCACCCTCAAACCAAGCACAAGGTCACAGCCCCACACTGGCTAGAGAGAGGCAAAGAGAGCCACCACAGTTTCTCCAGCTCTGATTCCTTGGAGCACTGCAATTCCTCTCCATCTGAAACTATTCCACTGGCTGTAATTTAAAAACAAAATCAATCCAGCAAACATTGCTAAGCAACTGGCTGTCAGTGCCACATCCCATCCCATCGAAAGCATTTGCCCTCTCCATGCCCTTCTGGCAAGAAGCTTGCTGCTCAGCCTTTGCCAGATTTTGCAGCTATCATTGGCAAGTCCAGGTGCCTGGCTGGATTACCAAAGAAAACTCCAGGAAATCTTCTGCAACCATCCTAATGACAAATAGCCCACAGAGAAGCTGCAAGGAGAAGCATTCCCACATCCCAGTCCCTAGGATCAGGACTACAGGGTGTGGGTCTTGGGACATTACCATGGTCTGCAGGTCTGTGCATCTCAGTGCTGCCATGTGTCATACAAAGGGGATAAAGGATTGGGAGCCAGCACACTGGAAACCTGGTCACAGAGCAGAGCAATCTGCTTTGAGCAACAACATCTGACTGAGAGGCTGAAGGAGAACCTGCTTGCCCATGAGTATGAGCTGAAGAGATGGGTGAGACCCTCTCAAAAGCCTCCTAAGCCCTCATGTGAGCCAGGTAGGAGCCCCTTGACATGGTGGTGCCTCTTAGTGTAGGATCTGTGACAGGATGTATCTTCCCCCAACGTCAGCTGGAGCAGAATCAAGGTCCAAATCCTTGGGTTCACTCTCAAACAAGGAAGCCTGAACACTTGCAGTCTGGCTCAAATGAAGCAGCCTATCCAGGTTTTCCATTGAAACTAAGCCCCTAAACACAGCCTCCAGTACGTCATGCAGCATGAGCCCTGGGGGTGTCTCTTCTCCCTGGTCCACAGAATCCTACTCTTCCCTTCACAGGAGGGACATCTCCTAGCCAACACCATGCTTGACTCTCTTTATATATTTCTATGTATATTCTTGTATAGCCATCAGCAGTTTGTCCCTGCTTCAAGAGCAGGCCATGCTTATCCATGCTTCCCCACACAGTTGTACTGGACAATCCAAGACCAGCTTCTAGGTTGCATGGCAGTGCCTGAGCAACACCTGCAGCAGCTCCCAGGATAACTGTGCTGTAAACAAGGATTATTTTTCCTAAGAGGTCTTAGCTATGCACTTTCCTCCCTCCCTCTACCAACAATCCCAGATTCTTTTCCCTCCTCCATACTCCCCATCAGTGCTTGCCTCCCCCAGATCTCCCGGCAGCCCCATTTCCTCTGTGGCCGCTCTAATGCTCGGCTAATGGCGCATCATCCGCAGCGTTCTCCAGACATATTCAATAAATCAGAATCCAATTACCGGGTTAAGGAAATTGGAAACAAATTAAATTAGCCCTAGCCCCTCCCAGGTGCTGTGCCCTCACTTCCTCCTTAATGAGAACTTTTCTTTCACAGGAGCACTCAGCGCCGCATCTGCCCACCCAGGAACAAGGTGGCTGCCACCGCACAGCACGGGTATGGCAAAGGGGCAGCCGAGTCGATCTTCCCTTTTAATAGGGCAGATGGTTAATATCCCTGGCATTAATTCTCTCCAGGAATAGCACACTCGCTCTCTGCTCAGCTATAACAGGCGTCTGTCAGGGCTGACAGCTCCTCTCCAGAGAAAAGAGCATCTGGTCCTTACTACAAAAAGAAGCTAAATAAATAAATAAGCACATTGCTTGTTATAGGGCAGGAGAACTGGTGCTGTTTCAGCATTTCAGCCTAAGTGCTGCCTTTGAACTGGAATAGGGGAAATTCAGAGTTGGGTCAGATGCTGGGAGTGGAGTTGCTCTGATCTGGGAACAAGGTGCAGCACGGGCAGCAAGGTGCCATGAGCGGGTCCAGCACAGAGCTCCCACCGAAGCAGGACTTCCCGCAAAGGGCTCCCAGGAGAAGATTGTAGAGAATGGCTGCTGCCAGCAAGCTGGGACATGATGCCAGGCAGAGCTCCTTGGAAAGGGCTTGCACCGGCTGTGGGCTGGCGACTGACAGCAGGGGCCAGGCGTATGCTGTGCCCTCAGAAGACAATGAGGAAAACTGCATTGAGAGAACCTTGGGAGTTTTTCCTTCACTTGTGGGACACCTCTGCATCACTCCATCCAGCAAACTAACAATTAACCCCACTGACCTTCAACAACCTGCACCCACAAAGGGCAGCTCTTCCCTCATGAGTCTGGAGAGGCAATGACAGGAGGCTACAGCTGCGCTCTCAGCAAGCAAGGGTGCACCAAAACTCCCATCCCACCCTTTTCATGCTGACAAGGAAGCAGAGCTCTGTCTACACCACAGCCCTTGCTGCAATCCTCCCTGCCTCTCCCAAGGGGTCCTTTGGGTGCCAGAGGATATTTTTTACCTCAGTGGTGCTGGAGCAGCCAGTAATCCAACAAGTTCTTACCTCTCTCTCCCTCTCACTCAGCCACTGTCACTCCTCTCTCTCCAGAGCCAAATCAATGTTCAACAGTTATTTTATCCGCCTTGCACCACTTCACTGCATTGTCTGCAGACCAAGAGCTCCCAGCAGCAGTGAAAACTTTTACCATCATGGAGATGTGTTCTTGCACACCCATTACTTTTCTGAAGGTAAAATAAGGCTTTTCCTCCCTTTCCTTATAGTCCCAGGAAAATTTATATAGGTTTTAATTAATAGGTTTAAGACTTCCAGACATGCCAAGAAATCAAGCAAAGTGAGTCAATCCTAAAAATATAACTCAGGCAGAAGCAACCCCAAGAGCACCCACTGGGTGTGGGCCAAGGGCCCAGACCCACCTAGCACCCCAAAACCACGGCCCTGAAGAAAAACGGAACTATCCACCCATATAATGAAGTTTCATGAGATCAGGAGAAACCAGGGGGGAGGCAGAACCTGTGATGTCGGGTGTCACGGACAGCACGGTCACTGGGGATCCTCTCGCTCTCCCGCTGGTTAAAGGCATGGAGCCGGTACGGGTCCTCGCCGCCCTTCCACCTCCGGGCACTCAGGTACCTCCGCTCTTCAAACTGATCCCAAAGGTCGTCCCAGTCCACATCCGATTCCTGCGCGCACAAAGTCAGCCCCGTTAGAGAGAGGAGAGACCAGACGACACCTGACCCCACTCTGGAGATCCTCCCAAGTCCCACCGGAGGTCAGTTAGCCTTGCAACATGGGCAAGCATTGCAAGAGCAGGCCAAGAAGGAGTCCCATTAGGTCTTCAGGGTTTATTTTTTTTCCTTAGGTCCCAAAACACCACATCAAAGAGAGCCTGTCAATTTGAATCTAAAATGACTAATTTGAAACCAAATTCAGGTCTCTGGGGGATCCCCCTCTCAAGCAGCATGGTCTCAAGAAATATAAAAGCACGGAGGTTATGTAAGGGTTTTAATTTCTCTCCAGCCAAAAAACAAAGGTATTTTACATCACTTGACCCATCACCCCTGTAACCCTTCAGGCAGGAAAGGGCCACCAACAGGAGCCATTTCATCAAGCATGGTCCCACATTTCCGCAGTCACTCCCTAGGCCAAGGGCTGGCTCCAGCAACAGGACTATAGAAGAAGGGGGCCACCATCCTCCCAGCCCAATTTCAGTCCATCTTTGCCACAACAAGTCTCCCACTAAGGTCTTCAGCCCTACCACAGAGAGAAGAGCAGGCAAGCATGTGTTTGTGTGGTCCCCCCTCCAGAAGGATGGAGGAGCTGCATTTCGGGGTTACCCAACAGCTCTGACAACCATCAGGGGTTTAAGCATCTCTTGGTGGCTTGGTGCTGTTGGGGGGTTTAAGCATCCCTCCACAGCATGATGCTGTCAGGGGGTTTAAGCACCCTTTGGCAGTATCTGAGCCAGCCAGCACAATACTGTGCTGATAACATCTCATCGTTACAGCAGCACAACCTCTTTGATCTCAGCCTACCTGTAACACGGAGAGATGCAAACATTTACAGACATTTCAGCCCTAAAGAAAATTGTGATCTTATCCAATAATTGATCTTTTCTTCCTCTTTTCTTTTTTTTCCCCCTCCTCAGTTCACACCATCTCAAAGCCGATTTTGCCTGCTAATAGCACAAAATGAAGCTTTTGAAATGGTTGATTTTTATCCCATAATTGATTTTACTCGAATCTGGCAGTGCATTTTCTGTAGTCACAGGAAGGGGAGAAGGGAGCACTGGCTCCTGCAAGTGAACCACTGAAGGACCAAGCCAGGCACCTCCAAACACAGGATGCCCCACATCGCTCTGGGTTACAGCAACGTGAGCACTTCCAAACAGGCAGCAAAGCCCACAGATGTAGGGGTTTCCAGACACAGGGTTGTATTCATCCTCCCCTGGTGTGAACCCATGGCCTTCTCAGGAGCTCCTCCAGCATTTACCCCAGTGTAGGAATATCAGAAGAAGCCACCAACCATACTGGGAGAAAGTTACTCAAGACCAAGGGAAAGTTAACCAAGGCTGCGAGAAAAGTTATGAAACCAGTAAGGTCACTGCAGGAGGTTTACGAGGAGGATGTACAGAACCCGCCTGCGGACTTTTGGGAGGACCAACGTGCTCAGGGTGATAAATACTGTTTATGCTTTTTTCTAAGGCATCTTGCAAAACATGATTTACTGCCACAGTAAAAGATCAGGAAAAAGAGAGGAGATTGCATCGCGGAGTCACCGACAGCCTGATGTTTATAAGATTTCATGATGACCCCGGGAGGCCTAGCGCTGCTAAAACAACCGCCACGGAGTTGCAGTCCCTAAATTTTAATGCTGTGAAGAAAAATAAAACTTGGTTTTATCAAACTTAATAAGAAAAATGGCTTTCAAAAGTGGCCACGTAGCACTTGAGGCTGTAAGATGTGTGAATATATATGTTTGTTTGTTTGTTTTTTAACGTCAGTTAAACCCAATAGCCTTGGATCAGCTAGAAGGGCACAGGTGGGAAAGAATCTGATGGCTCAGGTGGAAGGGCTGGTGGATTTCTGCAAGAAACCTTGGCTCCAGGAAAATTGGAGCTTCTGCACCTGCTGCAAGGGCAGCGATGCTCTAACCAGGCAGCAGAAGCAGGGGTTCAACACACAACAGGGTCCTGGCCTGTGCTTCAGGGTCTGGGATGGCATTTTCCCAGCATCCATCTAACCCCAGTAATGTTCTGTTGCTGGGGAATCCCAGCAGTAAATCAATACAAGGACAAATACCACTGGCTTATCCCATGATATTTGCTTCTCCTACTGCCAGGGATATACCTTGCACCCAGGGGTCGCATTCTTGGTTTGCTCTGCAGTGAATAACTAATACTTTTATGAAATCTCCACCTGAAAGACATCAGCCCCACCTTGATTCACCCAGGCTCTCCTTTTTGGGTTGAGGAAAGATATCAGTGGGATGGTTACTAAATACTGGGTAATTAAATACACACCTGAGATCAAGAGCAAATAGATGCCAGAGATTAAAGAGTTATTTTAATCCCTATCTGGCCACAAAACAAGCCCAGAGATGGGGTTAACTTTCTCAGCCAGAAGTAGATACCCGGGTGGGGTCATTCACTTTCAATCCACATCACTTGTCCAGATCTTCTGGGCGCTCTTTCCATCCCAAGCATTCCTACCAAAATTGGAACAGGATGCTCAGACACACATGCACACCGACCTCTGCAAAAAAACTCCTGCACAAAGCAGAGAAGGAAAGCAAGGCAGCATCCTCGGATGAAAAGCTGCCAGCTATGCAAATCATGGGAGGCAGGAGACCTCACCAATGCAGGGACTCACCTGTTTCTTGCCGCCTGATCAGGGACAGGGAATGAGAGTTAAAGCATCAGGAGAAATCCCCTTTGCTCACCCAGGGACAGCACATCGGTTACAGGTTACCAGATAAGGTCTTCATTATAATATTTCCACCATGTATTATCACCTCTTCCTCACACCAGAATTCTGTCTTGGGAGTTATTTAACTGATATGCAGAAATCTAAATTTAATTTATTATGATCTAACTCACTTTAGAGGCCAAATTACCGTGCACTAGAAAAGGATCAAGTCAATACTCCACTTGCCTTTCTATTTATCTTCTACAGGGTTCGTCTCTCCAAGTTTCATATTCATTTTCTCTCATGTACGAATAATAAATTTTCTTTTTTTTTGTTGGAATTAGGTAATTTCTCTTTCAACATTGCAGTTTAATGGCTGGTATTAATTATAGGAAACACAGTCAATGCTTAAAAAGAGTTTGAAAGACTCAATGAGTCTGAAGGAAAGAAATGGAAAATATATCCAAGGGGGTAGCTCTCTGCTCTCAGTGAACAAGTGTTGCCCCTTCTGACACCGCACTGGGGGGATCCCCAGGGCATGGACAAAACTAATTGTGGAGAGGAGCTTCCTTCTCGCACCAGCATCCAGCCATGAGAAAGGCTCACCAACAGCTTTCTCTGCTATTTCACTTAAAGCACCCCCCCCCCCAAAAAGACCCACTAAAGGCAGCCCCCCAAAACTGCCCGCCCCCTTGCTGGCAAAGGGAAAATGGCCCAGAGCCAGCATGGAGGCAGCTTTTCACCATAACTGCACATTAAAGATTAAAAGCCTCTCAGTGCAAAGATGTAGTTCGTCATCTGCCTCCTAAATCACGGCTCAGAAACAAAACAAAAAAAAAAAAGGCGGGGGGAGAAAAAATAATATTAAAAAAAAAAAGGAGTGGTGCTGCAGGGGGAAAGTGGGTCATTAGCAGTAAAACTACAATTTTCTGGCAACTGCTAATGCCTTGTTTATGTGGATTTCTGCGAATATGACATTTTAATGGCATAATAATTGTGTGATTACAGTACAGCAGGGATTGCTGGAGCGGGAAGGAGGAACAAGCAACTCAGCCGGCTGCTAATGCGGGCCCACAGCGTCCCCATGGGAAGTTCTGCTCCTGCAGGCAGCCCCCAGTACCCCTCACCAGCATGGGAGGTCAGAGCAGGCTGGACACTGGGCAGGGAGCAGGCATGTTGTGGCAGCATTTTGGCTGCTGCGAGGCAGTCCAGCAATGAAAGGGCATTTCAGGTGAAAAGCCTGGCCCAAGCACAGCCAGTGGTGACTGGGGACAGGCAGATCACACCAGACCCCAGGACCAGCCTCCAGCTGCCCAGGAAGACAAGGAGTGGGCGGTGCAAGCCAAAAGCAGATTCTGATTCACTTTCTTCTTTCATGGCACTGTTTTAAAATAGAGAACTTAAACCTTTGCTAAAATAAAAGCCATTTTCCTTTTGGGGATGCTGAGTTTTGCCTTTAGACCAGAGTGAATTGGACCATAAGCATCCTTGCAGGAGGCAGCAAACCCAAGCCAGCCCAGCAGGCTGACAGAGCTGACAGGGTTTGACAGGAAGACCCATCTTTGGCTAGAAAAGAGGTTTTGCCTGTGCAGGTGCAATGATGACCCCAAAGGGGTCTGGCAGCAGCCAAACATGCCTCTACCTTCATTTGCCTCACACCCAGCTTTCCCTGGAAAATCTCATCCCTACATAATCTCTGATCGAGCACTTACTACTGAGCCTTCCCTGGGACTCAGGCATTAAAAAACAGGACGGGAGGGGGAAATAAAAAATTACACCTGGCTATCAAAAGTTCCAATAAACAAGTGAAAGCTCTAGAAATTCAGAAGCCGTGTGGCATGTTGTTGCCTGGCCATGCTCTGTCACTCCTCTGCCTGCTAGGACATCTTTGTGTTCAGCACAGCTCAGGGGCACTGGAGGCAGAGGGCAATCTTCCAGCAGGAATTGCAACCAGGCATTATACAAATGAGATTTAAAAGTCCCACTGAAGCGTGGGGCCTCTGCAAGCAGGAGGTTCAGTTATAAAGCTGTTACTGGCCGAGGCACAAATGCCATCTGAAAGGATTATAATACTTCAAACAGGATAGGGCTCATCCCTTCTTGTCCCCCGGTGCCAGGACATGCACTAAGAGGGTCAGCAGCACCAGAGGGAAAAGAAGTGGGACAGCATCACACTCCTTCATCCTCATCCTTGAATAACCCAGATGGAGCACCAATGTACAAGATCCTTCAGTCAAGCTTTGGTATAGTTTTCTTGACACCAGAGCCCAGTGCCTTGGCTTAGCCCTGTGTAAGCAGTGCTGTGCATCCCCCCAAGATATAAGGAGGAGACAGGAAGAGCACCATGGCCACACTCTTTGCCCCATCCAAACTGCATGTGATGGTGCCAAAATCAGGCTGTAGGTCTCTGGAGAACATGCTTCACATGCTCCAGTACATCAGGTACCGTTCAGCAGGAAATCAGTAGGGACCCTGGAAGCATCACACCACCTCCTTCTTACACTCCTTCCCCAAATGGCACAATACTTAAGCCAATCAAGCACTTAAATACAAACTTAAGCGGCTGCAGACATTTGAAGGAACCCATAGAAATCCCTGTTTAAATGAAGTTAAGCACTCGTTTAAGTGCTTCAATGGCTCAGTGTTACCTTCTGCTTTGTGCTCACCCAAATCATGCACTAGAAACAGAGGTAGCTCTGGGCCCTGGCCACCATCCGCCCTAACTGGTCTTCTGACCCATGGAGATTTTAGCTCCAGTTTGAGGCCTGTGAAACTCCTCTTCCTCTTACACTGGTACCTGGGCACAACATTTACGTGCACCTTGGTGGCAGCTCCTCTGGGACCCCATGGGGACACACAGCAAATCCAGAATCCCACTCTGCTCCAAGGAGGACCAGCATCTCCCTCTGCTAGTAAGTGATTTATTGTCTCTCAAGGAAAACCTGCAGATCTAAGTCTGCTCTGACCCCACTTTGGGGGATGAAAGAACAGAACAAAAAAAATCAAATAAAATTTTAATACAGATACCTAATTAAAGCAAAGTACTTATCCAGCAAAGCCTGTCCTGCAGCTTGGGTCCCTGGAGAACCTTTGAGCATTCACCACTAAGCTTCTCGTTGCCACTGACCCTTCCCTGCTCATGCACATCCACAGGCACGCCACTCCATCTTCAAAGGATGGAGCATCATCTCCTCCTCTGCTAGCTCGGCAGGGAACACAAGTCCCTGAGGAGTTTTCAGTAAGTGTCCCACTTTCTCACTTGGCCCTGAGGCCAAGACCATACTATCACTACCTTTTCTGCCCTTCCTGCCCATCACCCTTTTATTATTCTCTCCTGTGGTAGCACAAAAACATTTATGCAATCAAGACACCTACTACATCAGGCAACAGGAATTATGAAGGCTGGAGAGCGGCTATGGAAGAAGACTTGATCTTCAGGACCTACAGCTGCAACTTCAGCCTGGATGGAAACATCCCCATTCCAGTGTAGCAGGATGCTCTGCCTGGAATGGGGTAAAACAACACGAACAACACCCTATTTTGCAAAGCTATCAGTGGTGAACCAAGAGGGGGTGTCACGCTGGTTTTGGTGTTGAGTCATGCTAAAACCAGTCTGACTCATCAACCCCAAAGTTAAAAATCCTGATAGTGAGGTGAAGATGTGGCAGACATGGTGAAGTATCCTTATCTAAAAATGCTAAGCTGACACAGCTGACCTGGGGACACATGAATGACAATCAATCACTTTAGACTGAAAAAGTCCAGTCCCACTTTCAAACAGCAGGTTCTTCTAACATACCCCTTCTTGGAGTGTGTATGGGGATTCCTCTCATGGACAGGGATGTCCCTCAAGGTTACTCCTCAAGGCTGAGTGAAGAGATTTGCCCATGGTCGTTGGTATGGGTGAGTAACATCAATCTCTACTTAATAATTTTTTCTTTTTTGCTAGCTTTAAGATATTTGCTTTAATAGAATTGCTTTGATATTGTACACTATACTATACTACACTATCCTAGCAGTTTTACCTTCTATACTGTGTAGTTAAGATATTTTTGCCTAATCATTTATCATAATAAATCACTCATTTTTATATAAATATATCTGGTTTGCCATCCTTAACCCTACAGAACAAAGCTGTACAAAGGTTCAATCACACCTCTATAATTCCTTAGACTTAAACTGTTGCCAAATTCTGGGAATCAGATTGGAACCAGCCACACCCACGCTCCACTCTGAGAAGGAGTTTAGAAAGCAAGGGGATCCTTTCTTCACTTTGTGACTCAGCAGGAGGGCTTCTCTAATAAACGTTGTCTGAAGGACTGTCCCCACTCCACCCATGACATCAGGCTCTGGAGAAGGCTTTTCAGTGTCTTCCTCTTATTGTCCCCACACTCAATTGGCATCAGCTCAGGTGGCTGGCCACTGATTCAGTGCAAGGAGCTGACCCAGGGCTAGAGAAACTGGGGCACCATTGGGTCGATCACAGCTAGAACCACCAACCTGTGTATCTTCTTATCTGTATCTGTGGTAAACAATATACGTGGTCTGAAACACCCTCCAGAGGCTTAAATCTGCTAAAGTCTCCAGCCAAATACAACAGCCTCAAAAGCCACTGGAGAATTACTGATGCTTTTTCCAGTAAGGGCATCAAAGCTTTAATTTTAAAATGGATGTCCGGGGCAGCCACCAAAAAGGGGAATTTATTTGCAAATCAGGAGCAGGGGACTCCATGTTGCATGGAGGGAAAGATGACAGAATGATTGCCTTGACGAAAAGCCAGATTTTGTTTCCAGGGCTTCCCTTAGGAGAGAGCAAGTCAGCTCAGAGTTCACATCACACTTATTAACAAGTAACTGCCGTGTTGGCAGCAGCATCAGGTTAAAATATACTCACATCTCCCACAGGCAGCCGGGGCCACAGCTCCATGTGTGGACAATGCTTCTATTCACTGGCTGTAGCATTAGGCCACCATCCTGCCTCTAGAGAGGGAGAGGCAATGCGTGCTACCAGCCAGCATCACACTCCCTAGCCAGATGCCAAGGAATTCCTGTGGTGACCCTCATCAACTCCAACATACTGAAGAACCTCCTCCCTGTCTGTGACAATGGAAAGGAGGGCAGGATCCATGTCACTGACTTTTAGAAACAACATCCAGCAACAAAATTCCCTGCGTTCCCACTTAGAAAGGTGGTCTTTCTTCTTGGACCCCCAAAATCAGGTGTGTATGTAAGTGTCTCACTATGTAAAAAATTTTTTATTTTAAATTCCTTAAAATAAAAAATTAGCCCATAGGATAGTCTGACACATGGAGACAAATCCTGTATAATTAAAAAGGAAAGGAAGCCGATTATATCCTCCTGGAGAATATTCCTGCCTGCTTCTGTTTTATTTATATGTTACAGTGTATAATGAGCTGAATATTTAGGAGGTCAGCACAAACGAAGCTGCTGACTGGACAAAAGAGAAGATCCAGCTCTGTCTGTGCTGGGAGCCAAGCAGAAGGATAGCAAGGATTTTTGGTCATCTCCTCCTCCTCCTACCCACAGCTCTCCCGAGATGCTGCAGGACTGTTCAGTTCAACTGCTTGTGCTTGGGCTGCATCGGTCTTCCTGATGTCTCTTCCCAAGTCTCCATCAAAAAAGGTCTTCTGGGTTTTCCCACAGCCCCCTGGAAAGGATGAGCGATGCCAGTGCAAGTCCATTGGCCCCTGTGAACTCTTCTAATGGGGCTGCAAATGGCTGGATGGCAAACAAGACCATTTAGGTTTTAAGAGTCTATAACAGAGTCTCTGCTTCCACTGAGATTTTTCTTTTTTATTTCAGCTTAAAAAAATCTAAAAAGGTGGAAAACCTCTGGATAGGCAGCAGCTCTGCTCCACAATGAGTTGAGCACCAATTCCTAACCCAAATCCCACAGGCTGATGGGAATTGTCCCCCACCAGTGCCCCCACTGCCACTCCCATCAGCAGTGGGACACCCACAGCTCCCTTTGTCTCCCTCCATCTTTCTCTACCTGCTAGCTCCCACAAGTGCCTTTGCCCCCTGCCAGAGGGAATTCCCTCAGCAACCCTCTCCAGGCTCACCAGGGTGCCAGGAGACTCCAAAGAGCATCTTTGCAGCCATGGTGCTGCGTTAACTGGAGCACCACAGGAAGACCCTCCGCAGCCTGCTCCCACCACTCAGTCCCATCGTCTGCTGGCTGCATGACCAGTGGGTGGGTGAATGCAAAACACAGTCCCCAAAGGTCATCAGAAAGTTCAAAGGGTGCTAATTGGGAAAGAAATGAAAGCAACATCCCATGTCCCCTCCACACCAGCCAGGTTCAGCTCATTCAAAGGATCATCAGAGGCCAAACACATTGGGAAGAGCCCAGACGCATGGTGGGTAAATAGAGTGGCAAAAGGGAGCTCCTACATGGACAAACAGTGATTTGTTTTCCTTCTGTGCCTTTTAGGACAGACATGAGCTGCTTTCCAGCCATGAAGGTCAAACTGGCCTTCTCAGACTTCAGCAGGAGCCGCAGATGATTTAGTACTTCGGAGCCCATAGCTGTACTCGGTCTCCAGCTGAGCTTTGCTCCTCCTTCTGCATAAAAGCCAAAACTCCTACCAAACAACAGAGCTTGAGCATCTCAGAGGTCAGGGAAGGTCCTCCCCTTCCCCATGGAGCTGTGGATTCCCACACGCCAGAGGACAGCTGGGGATGGGGCACATCGGGGGAAATGAAAGGGGAAAGAGGAACAGGGAGGGAAGAATAAAGGAGCCAGCAGATGGATCCCTGCTCTCAACGTCCTGCTTTGAACCCAGCCCTTTAAAAAGCAGGCAGCTAATCTGGACTGCACGTCCCAAGAAGGAAGGGATCGTACTGTTAATACAGTCAGCATCCTCGACCCAGCATGGCCTTTACACAGCAGCAAAGCCAGGGGTAATCCATCTGGTAATTGCTTCCATGAGGATCTTTACACAGCTTTAGGAACTAATGCTACTATCCTTTCCTGAGCAGCCACCCTTCCAAAACCAAGCAGCAATGAGGGGCAACGGTTAACAGCAGCATATTAATGTGAAGTGCCTCCAAGGGAGGGAAAGGTTATAAAAAACACATATGCTAGAAAAATAGATATTCAAGGAAAATGAAATAATTGCAAATACACAGGACAGCTACCTGCATGGCTTTAGCTGCCTTCAGGAAGCCATCAGCTCACCTTTTGCTCTCCCTTTGTCAGCTAACTGCTTTGGGGAGCAGAGATTTAACAGGTGGGCACCAAGGCACAACTGCTCAGCAAGGACAAGAAATGCCATCAGACAGAACTCCTCACTACTGCACTTTATTTCCAGTTCTGGGAAAGCCCTGGACTCCCCCAAGCTATGCCTCAGTCTTCCTGCTCCTACAATTAACTCATAAGGCTCCCACTGGGTGGGAGGCTCTCCAGGGAGCATCACCTCTGCTGAGCAGCTCCAGCACAAGGGCTTTTTTTCCCCTCTTCTCATCTCTCATTCTTTACAGAGTGGCAAGAGCAGAGGAAAACCTTTGCTGGTGACTAACCAAAATGCCCTATCCCTCCCAGTTTTCCTGGCATATGCAGTGATGTGTTGCAGCCCAGCCCAGCCCAAACTATGCCAAGCAGCTATCCTGATAGCAGTGGAGATGTTCCTGGTCAGAGCACGATTCCCTCAACACACTTAAAAGCATCACCAGGGCTGCCCTAAACCCCATGATGCAGGAAGATGCAGGATACAGCAGCAGGTTATCTGCAGCTGTCAGGGCACAGCTGGAGCTCAGGACCTGCCAGTGTCTGCCTATCAGACACCATTCCACCATCAAGAAGTGCTGGTGACCTGCATCCTTGTCTCACACAGACATATTTTGCAGAGAGACAGGCGCATTTGTAACCCGGAGCTGGTCCTCAACACACAGGTGGAGTAAGATGAAGCTCAGGTCACAGCAATGATGCTCCAGGGTGCATGTACTACCCCGCTACCAGCCCATCCTCCCCTCATTCCCTCAAGGAGAAATTAGATATAAAACATTTGTGACAGCAAGAAACCTTTGATCTTTAGGTACCTGCTGCTGGAGCGTCTGCGAGATCCCAGGCCTGGGCGCATCATGACTGGCAGCACTGGAGATACAGCAGCGTAATTTAGAGTGTGTGTGTCAGCCCAAGCTGCCCCTACCTCAGCTCAGTAATAGGAATAAAAAAATCAACCCTAGCTAGCGAGAAATGCATCGTAGCAAGATGTGGCAAGTTTGAAAATAAATAAGCCTATTGGGGAAGGACTGTGGGTCGTGGCCAGCCACAAGCACAGGTGCTGTGGAAGCCTCAAGGAGATGCTGTGCCTTGGGATAATGCAGTCTTGGCTGGGGATGGGGGAAAACAGAGGCAGGACATGGCTGGTGTGGCCTGGCTGGGCAGATCACAGGCAGATCTCCAGGCTCTGGCCATCTTCCAGCAGCACAGCACTGCTGCTTGCATGAGCAAACCCTGAGCAGAGCTGTGGCTGGGCACGGGAGCCACGGCTTGGGACATGCCAGGTCCATGCCGAGCAAACAAACATGGAGACGAATGTCACTCACTCTCTCCTGCTGTGCTCACGCCCCCCCCCCATTGCTAGGAAGATCAGAGATGCAAAAGGAAAACAGAAAGAGGGGAGGAGTGGAAATAAAAAAAAAAACAAAAAAACAACCAAAGCTGTAACTGGGCTTGTAGCAAACAACATCTGTAATTTGGAGGACAGGTATGTTACCACCAAGGGCCCATTACCAGAGCTCTCACACCCGAGAGGATTCTGGTCCAAGAAGCATGGCAATGCCACAGCCTTGAGGCACAGAACAACTTTCCTTTCCCCCTTTCCCTAACACATTGGCAATATCTGATCGATGTTTCTGCCCATCTCTAGAAGATAAAAAATAATTTTTTAAACATCCACTCAAAATAAAAACAAAAACCAAACCCATGCTAAGTCACCTGATGCAGCAAACTCAAAACAGCTCCTGAGAGCATGGGGATCTGGATGGAAACCAGCAACCAGGCACTGAGCTTTGTTGTTATTATCAGAAAAAAAATAAAATCTGCATTTGGCACTGATTCTCACACATACCCAAGCATTTTACTGCAATGAGGAAAAGAGCATTTTTGGAGTCCTCAGTTATGGAAACATTGCATAGAAGACTTAATGGGCAGCTCCTGCTTGGGCATATACCAGCTCCCTTGGCTTATGCAGGAAGATGTTTTCTCCACTAAGGCATTACAGCTCACAGCACACTGCTGCTCAGCCCCACAATTCCACACACTGGGGCTAACACCCATGCCTGGAGGCAGCAAGCCCTGCCATGTATCTCAATGTATCAAATCCCAAAACCTCGCCCTCTTCAATGCAGACACCAAGGCACTTCTGCAGGTGGCATTTTGTATGATCGCACCATGAGAGGAGGCATGTGGGCAAGCAGAGCAAGCATGATACAAGCCAGTAGCAGGGCTCAAATCTGGGCAGAAATAAGCCACCCTGAATCTGTTGGGTCTTCATCCTTTGGAAGCATTGGGCTTGGAAGGTGGCAGTAGCTGTGGGCATGATACAGCTTCTTGCAGCACGGTTGAGTGGCAAGTCAACACACACTCCATTCATTGGCCTTATCATGACAGAGCTGTCACCACACAAGGCTTGTCCACCCACCTACCAGGAACAAGTTGATAGGCAACACCTCCAGCACCTCAAATTCAAAGAGTCAGCACCAAAACAGCCCAATAGTTGCTTCCACAGAGAGCGCTTTGTGCCAGGTGGACACAGCAGTACCACAGCAGAAGCTGTGCGGTATCTACTGAAGGCAAAGGTTCCTGCCCTCAGAAAGCCACGGAGGGAGAGGAGAAGTCCCTCACATGATGCAAGGAGTGGAGAGCAGAGGCTGGACCCACTTTCAGGCAGCCCCCTCACCCATCTGGGTCACATACCCTCCTGCATGCCTTTGATCCCTCTTGCTCCCACAGCGACACGCACCCCTTGCTGGCAGAGCTGCATTAAGGATTAGGTGGGATCAGACATGGGATAATACAAATCAGGCCGTGTTTGCTGCTGGCAGTAGCTGCAAGGAAATAAGGAGCCAGTCTTTCTAGCCAGAGGGAAACGAGATGCTGTTAAACTCTGGACAGGCAGGCAAGGAAAGGAGGGGTACGGCTGAGACCAGGCTAATGCAGCTTCTCTGCCCCCAGGTTTGGATATACCACTGGAGCACCAGACAGCCTTCAGTTACACAGGAAGGGACTCTCCTTGCTGAGGAGCTATGTCTCCAGCTGGGCCTCCTGGTAGGAATCAAGGGAGCAGAAGTAGTGCTGCTGTGCTGCTGGAGGGAAGTCCCTTACATTACTCCTGCAGGGTCTGTGTAACTGGAAATGAAACACAACCTTTTGTTGTCTGGATGGTCCTAAAAGCCCCAAATTGGTGATGCTGATCCCCTTAACATTGGGCATCCACTGGCTTGTTTCTCCTCATGGATCTTTTTCCATCCTTACCCTCTCCAGCTCCAGGCATGCCTCTATCTCCCCTTGCTCCCCTGACCCTTGGCACCAGTCGCGGCGTGCCTACAAACATAAGGGAGAAGATGCCCAGAGGTACATTCAGGCTTTGACAAGCATGCTGGCATGCTGGAGCAAGTAAAAGCTGCAACACCTCATAGAAGAGCAGAAACCCAGTGGATAGAGAAGACTTGCTAAGGAACAGACATGCCACTCCATAGACTCTTCCCAAAATCACAGCAGCCAGTACAGAGGTCCTACCAGCTGTGTATGAGGCAGGCAGGCTTAAGCATCTCAACCAGCACTGGTCCTGATGGCTCTAAAAAAAACCAAACCAACACCTGACTGCTTTTATATTTGATTTACTGCTTGTAAAGGCATCTCCAGAGCACAAGCTCCAGTTGGGCGTTTTCATACTCTTTCTACCTCCGCTGGTGCCCAAAGGAAAAAAAACTCCCATGAGATGTGAACAGCTCTGGACACACTACAGCAGGCTCTCAGCTCTGAGCTGGATGACCTGCCACCGGGCTCATGCATGGCCCTGGGAAAGGCAGGGACACAGAGCCTCAGCAGCAACACTTGCCACAGCCCCAGCAAGCCTGCACACAGATGGCAACAAGACTGGTCCCTGAGCAGCCGGCAGCATATGCTGCTGCTGCTGCCCACATCAACGCAGATGCCTGGAGAGATGCACCAGAAATAACTGGTTACACAAGCCAAGACTTTTTATCCTCTGCAGTCAAAGAGAGTTTTAATCCCAAACTACTAGGTACAGCTGAGTATCTGAATGCACCCCCACTTTTTGCAGCGGAAGGAAGAACATCTCAAGGGCAACGAAATGGACCTAAAAATGAGCTGAGACAAAAGAAGGCCACTGGGAAGTAACCAGTGGCTAGAGACAGCTAGGCTGGTGAACATCTGTATGGCAAAGAGTTTCTGCTCTTGGTCTGCCAGCGACCTTTATGTCTGCTCTAAAATGGGGCAATAATGTTCACTTAAGAGTCTCATGCTGAATTAATCATTGCAAAGTGCTCTACAGTTCAGCTAGGAGAGATAGGAAGGCAGCGCTAAGTACGATCATAGCTGTACTCAGCAAGACTAATGGTCTGTGCTGTGCTATGGCCCTGGTAAGCTGTGTCTAACGCTGCTTAAAGCTTCAGAACAGGATGCAGAGCAGCCCCGGTGGGAGGGATGCACCTTCCTCCCTGCCCAGCTTCCTGCACTGGCAGAGGGCTCGTCCTGGCCAGGCACAGCCACTGTGGCGATACCTGGTTGTACTGCCTGGCTCAAACTGCTGAGCTGAGGAACAGGGTGTTCAGAGCAGCAGGGAAAAAGGAAGACCTTCTCATTAAACACCTGCACGGACCTTTTTCCCGTGTGTCTCTCTGGTCACCATCAAATCCAGGCAGGCTTTCAGCACCCAGAAGATGCTGCTGCAGGGGGCTACACAAGCAGCTGGCATCCAAACGCACTGAACCTGCCCCCGCCAGCTTTCTTTGATGATCCCAGATTTTGTCCAGGAAGAGATGAGAGCTATTTCCTATCCATCGTTTGTCTGCCATTAATGATTTTCCAGATCTCCAACACAATTCCCCTCCTTCATCCCAGGCTAAGCAGACCAAGCCTGCTTCTTGTGGAGAAGCCATCACCCTCTGTCCCCTCTCTGCACCATTTCCACCCCTCTGAGATGGCAGTGAGCAAAAGCAGGCCAAATTTGCTGACAATTCACGTGGCAGCACCCTGCTTGTCCTCACAAGGAGGACCCAAGCACAAGTCACCCAGGAAATGCTGTTCAACAGTCCTGTCCTCTGCCTCGCTACTTAAATGTGACTACAAAAAGACAAGCAGCAAAGGTGTTATTATTCTAAAATACGAATCCAGACTGCTAAAAGGCACCAGGATCCTGGTACACCAGGACAAGATGTTTTTCCCCTCCACAGGGCATTTGGCAGGGGCTCTGCTATTTCCAACACCACAGCTGAGCTCCAGCAGGCTCGCTGTGGCTTATCTCTCACTCCTGTGATGCCAAACAGGAATGGGTAGCCAGCACTACCGGAGAAGGGCTCTGCTGCCAGCACCAGGCTAAGCCCACCAGCCCTTTCCTTCCTGAGACACGAGTGGTGAAGGTGAGGAACAAAATTAAAATTCTTGTCTGTGCTTTGATTTAACATTTTATCTGTACTGGAAGCATCAGGGAAAACACGTGGGAAATGTGAAGCAAGTAAGTACCCTGTCTCAATAGCGGGAGAAGCCAGAAAAAACACTAGGGCATCTAGGGCAAGTTCTGAGAGGCTCATTTTAAAATGTTCCCTCCGCCAACACAGATAAATATTTGAGAAAAAAAAAGTTACATGAAAATTCAGTTGACTCATGAAGAGCAAGCACGTTAAATATAGAAAATAAATTAAATAATTAAAGGGCAAAAGAAATTGGATTTTAGCCTTGCTTTGAGCACAATTTTCATTACAGCCTTACACAGGGAGCTACCAAGCTGCTTTTAAGCATCAAAGTGGGTGAAGTAAGTGGCAAAGTGAGCTTTTGCCATGCTCCCAGGCCACATTTTCCCCTGTGGGAAAGCACAGAGCAGTGGAATTAGTGCAGGGAGCTCCTTCAGCCACTGCCCTGTGCCCCCAGGGCACAGCACAGCTTCACCCAGTGCTCCCCATCCCTTCTCCATGTCTTGATGGGGCAGCTGAAGTGTGGAGACAGTGACTGCTTTGCCTACAGAGGCCCAGAAATTCTCCAGGGGATGTAAACCCACTGGGAATGTGCTATAAGCTGTTAGCCCAGCTGCTGGGCTCTCCCACAGCTGTGGGTATATGTGGCAGCTCTTTGAGTACAGTCCAATTCAAGCTTAAAAAAATTAAAAATAAAAAAAAAATCCAGCTCCAACTAGGCTCAGAAGCCTCGGGACAGGATGAAATTTAGGCTACAGATGTCACAGCCAAATCCTGTTATTGCCAGGAGCCCCGCCCTGCAATTCAAAGGTGCCCTGGCACAAACTCACTCCAAATGCAGCTCCCAGCCTCTGCTGAACCCAAAAATTACACATGGCAAAAAGGGCAAGCTCAAAGCATCTGCACCACTTTTGGGAGCTCAGCGCTGAGCTGGCTTACCCAGTTTTACCAATTCCCAGGCAGAGCAGCAGAGCTCCTTGCTCAGACCAGCGGTGAAGCCCAAGGCTGCCCAGGGATAAAAGAGCCTTGTGCTCTTCAAACCCAAGAAACTATTCCCCAACAGTGAGGAAGGAAAACTCTCGTGGCAAGGCTGTGCTGGCAGGTGCCTGCCAGGGACAGGGGAACAGCAGGGATTTTGGGCACCAGTGTCCAACTCACAGCTTTCACAGCCTGCAAGATCCAGTGGACAAAGGATGTGAGTAGTATCGTAACAGCCAGGGAGAAGATAAGCTCAGAGTCAGGCTCTTTTATTAACATTCCTCTCTTTTCTTCTGACCCTCAAAAAGGTCCTTTTCTCTTCCTGAATTGACATCCTCAGAGTCTCCACTGGAACAACAGTGACAACGCAGAGGTGACCTGGTCAGCCCACAGAGGTAAAACGCGAGAAGCAACTTTAAAACACATTTTTGTGTCTTTTTTTTGTGTGTGATCAGGTGGCTGGAAACCAGCAGCATCAACTCCCTAAATAACATGTGACATCTGATGCTACCCCGCTGATCTTGGCAACAACCCCTTCCCTCTCAGCTACAGAAAACCTATATATAGGAAAACATATATCTATATATATATACATATATATGACTTTCATATTACTTTGCCTTTCCTAAACAGTCCGGTAAGGCATCACATATTTGCTTTTCCCAAGCAGGAGACTGGCACAACCATGGCTAAGCAATGTCCCCCAATTGCTGTGCCACACTGAAAGTGTCAGCCTGTTGCTTTTCCTGCCTCACTTCAACGTGTGTGGCTCAATTTTGGTTTTCATTGTAAAGTCCCCACATTCTGCAAACCAAATGCAGCTGGAATTGAAATCGAAAAGTAAAACCACCCATCAACGAAAATCAAAGCACTGCAATGCCAAAATTGAGTGGGATGCACAAAGCAGGGAGCTTAAACAGGGAGGGAAAAAATGGAAATTACATTAATAGCATGTTTTCATTTGTAATAATCTGAGAGCCTGGTAATGACACTGGAAGGTAAGCTACCCTCAACCCAAGGAGAGGTAGCTGTTTATGAAACCATCTGGGCTGTCAGCAGCTCAAACACCACAAGAAGGAAAAGTGTAAAATGGGCAGGTAGAGCCAGGCTGTCAGCAGCCCTCTGGGCAGGGAGAGGATGATCTGTCCTCCACCTGGCAGAGGGGGAAGAGAAAAAAATCCAGAAATTGTCTGCATTATGGGGAACAGTAGCAGTCTGTGATTTATGGGGTTTGTTGGTTTTTTTTCATTGTATGTAACTTGTTTATTTAGGCAGAGGTTTATAAATCATTGCTTTCTCAAAAGCCGGCACCAAGGAATGACTCCAGGAGAGTATTTCTTTGCTTTTAAGGAAGCCTTGTACAAAAATGATCAGATCTATTTAATGGGCTGTTGAAACAGTGTAATGCCAGCCTCCTACGTTATCATGGTTCCTAATGATTTTACTAACAAAGAGCTGGAAGGAGATCGACTTGGCATTCCTGGCCCCTGCCATTACATGCTGCTCAGACATGAGCAGTATAGCTGAACAGCAACAGGTAGGATGATATTTAATGCCCACCTCTATATCTTGACATTGTCTGGTTTGAAATAGAGTCCTCATGCCACTTACTGGCAGTGAAACTAATAGGATTCTGTAAAGATCAATCCATAAATGCACAGACGTTAAAATGAATGGTTTCCTTTCTGTTCCATTTATGGGAGGGCTCTTTTATGGATATCTATATGCTGGCATAAAAATTGCAGGAACAACTTTCTAAGTCTTCATTAAATTCAAGGGGACTTTTGTAGAGAAGATTGCTTCAAAAGAAACTGCTACTTCCCACAGCAGTTCACTATTACCCACAAACCCAAAAGAGCTACACTTGCTTGTGAGAGCTGCCCCAGCCACACCATAGTCCTGACGGGCACACAGGAGCCACAGGAGGAAAACCAAGGTCAGGGTTAAGATGTTACAGCAAGCCCCCTGCCCAGCACAGGTGCTACTGAACAGAAATGATGTGCTACTGTTCACCCACATCCTAAATGCTGCCCAACACTGCCCTGCCCTGCTGGCACAGGGACTGCTGTCACTGGAAGGCTTCCAGAGTAGAGAAAAAAAAATCATTAATAAAAACTGAGTGCTTCTGGGCAGGCCAAGGTGAATGTTTGTTGACAGCATATTTAATGAAAACGAACAGGGGAAAAAAAATTTATTTCTTCCTCGCCCTACCCACTGTGTCAATGATGGGGGTGTGTTTGGGGGCTGGGTCTTTTTGCAGGAAGCACAAAAACTGCTTGACCTGTGTCTTGAATCTGAAAACAAGTTTATCAGAGCAGTCTGCAAACTGAGAGATTATTCAGATTTCTGCCTCCACAGCAATATTTCTTCCAAGACCACTTTCCTGAAAACCTCACAATAATTTCTGCCCCAGAAGCAAGGTGAGGATGCTGGGCAAACCCCTGCATTGCTCACTGAACCAGTTCTGCATCCCCTTCTCACCTCCCAGTGGTGCAGGCTCTAGGGTTAGCCTTAAGTCCTACTTTGTGGTCCCCAGCTCTGCTGCTGCAGGCAGGGATGCTGCCACATGGCTTCCCCTGGCATCTGCCCTCCTGACTCTGTACCACTCAGATGAAACAACTCTGACGGCTCCAAGGGCTGAAAATAGCGGATAAGAGCCAGGTCAGGCATATACAGTCCAAAAAACCACATCTCCAGTCCCTCCTGATCCTCAGGGAACATAAGCTTCCCAGCTAATGGAGGAGGAGATGGTGACCCCATGGACTGGCTTCACCACTGGTGGCCAGCAACACTGCCACCCCTTGGTTAGTCCACTGGAATTACCTCCGGAAAAAGCCAAAAGGCAGAAAGCCACTAGCTCATCACCAGATCCTCTACCAGGAAAAATATTCCATGGGGCTTACAACTATCTTGAACACAAATTGGGATAAAAGGAAAAACGTACATCCAAGCCCTTTGTATTTCTGCAACAATCCATCTTGTCTCTGTCAGCTTAACATCTGCAGAAAGATGTAGCTCTGCTGTAGGAGAAATAGCCTCTAAGTGCTCCCGGTCATGATAGTTCCCAAGGCACACAGCAGAAGTTCACCACATCTTCCTGGCCAACAGCCAGGCTCACAGAATTGAATTTCATCTTACCCTCTTTCACCTCCTCCTTCAGCCACAGAGGCTTTTGTTCATCTCTCCTTCCTCTTTCTTCATCTCTCCATTTCATTTCCAAGAGTGTGGGACTACAGCAGCACTATTTTTTCTCCATATTCAACCTCAGAAAATGAATCATTCCTAAACCATCCAAACAGACACCTTGCCTCCAACACTGGGCAAGAAGATGCCCTGGCAGCTACACACAGCTCCTCCAGGAGTGATGCTTTTCCCCAATTTTTTTGCCAGCAAGACACCCTCCTGAGTCACAAGACTTTATTTTTTTTCCCATCCCTTTTTCCTCCTCTTACAAAAGCTGTGGCTGAGGATGGCCACGCAGGTGTCGAATCCTCCTGCTGCCAGCCATCAAGTGCTTGATGCCACAGCAGCCTGGCAGCAGTAAGGCCCACAAGTGAAATTCCCCTCTCTCCCTGCAGATAACTTTCCAGCATCCACCTTAATTTCTTCCAACTCAGGACCCATCCCAGTGAGATGCCCAAAACTGAGCAGCATACTCAAGGCAGGGGCACACTCCTGAACTACTTCAGCAGCATTACTAACTCTTCACTTGCCCTTAAAATTTCTGCTTTTCCCCCCCCCAAGAATTCTCCAATGATTTTAGCTGAATTTAGCTAATTTTTAGTTAAATTGGCTAAGATTTTGCTAAAGTTAGCTAAGCAGCTAATTTTACAAAGCATCTCCCATTAAATCTTCCCATGCCTCAAAGTCTCTGTCTATAAAAAGAGACTCATTACCACCGATTTGTCTCTAAATGACAGAGACTTTAAATCACTGCCATACAACATCTGGTTTGTGGCCTATAGGGAGCCAGCAGGCTCAGTTCAGCTGGATAACTACCCACTGGTGGAGATGTCACTGACTCAGCTCCAAACTTCTACCTCCCCAAAGCACGGGCCAGGGCTGAGGGACACCATACGGGCAGCTCGGGGACCTAGAAACTGCTGAAATCAGTGGAAGGCTTAAGCCCTGGGGGCTCTCAGCCTTTCACCAGCAGGAAAGTGCTTAAAAATTCTAAAAAAAAGGAAACCCTGCTAAGGCAGGCAGCAAACAGGGAGGCTGCAACCTTAAGAGCTGCAAAGACATTTGAACAATAATATCTCTGCTCAAACCTTCCCCGCATCTGTAGGCAGCAAGACTATAAATTGGCCTATGATTTAGCTCCATTTGGTGCCCTCTATTCAGTCCTGCCCTTGTCCCACGTGGCGGATACCAGCTTCCATCCTTATCTCCACTATCCATTAGCTACTGTCAGCAAGCAGGGAGGGAAGGTGGGCTGCCAGCGGAGCTCTGCACACATGGGAACGCCCTTTTCCTTCCCCATCAGGTCCCATTGGAGCACCTTATGCCATCTTTAGCACCATGCTGCTGCACTGAGGGGCCTTGGTCGAGGTAGGTATTTCAACTCATAGGCCATCCATTGTTCAGTACACTATATTCTTCCCAATTTTTCCTTTTGTTTCCCTCTCTTTTTTTCTCTGCTCCCCTTTGGTTCACATTACATCCATCATTTATATCCACAGCACCAGCAAGCTGATTTACTGCCTCGATCAATGCAGCTCCAGCATGATCAACATGCTCAGCAAGCTCAACACACAACAGGGACCAAGACGTGGGAACCTGGCAGGACAAGAGGGAGGGACACGGAACAAAATCATCCCACGAACCAAAAGCACCAACAGCACAACTTTGCGCACTCCTTCTCAGTGCAGCAAGTCTGCAAGAACAGGGCAGTGTCAGGGCAGATGGACAGATGTCCTGCCGGGGCACCCCTCGAAGATGGGAGATTTGAGGCTGAGTGCTCTAGGAGCAGAGGAGACTTGGGCAAGAATGTTTTTTTCCTTCTTAACCAGGCAGGGGAGAAACCCGCACTCCATCAGGATCGACTCAGAGCACTTCTCCTAAGCACCTAGTTTGCTCTCCCACTCCTAATGAACAGCGTGACAAGCTAAAAATCAATGAAGGCTCGGCAAACCTTGAGCACAGCCTCCTGCCGGCGCCCAGCCAGGCGTCCCCGCCACGCTGCTCTCTCTAACTGAAACCGACGGGAGCGATTAACCAACAGGTTCGTTAATGGCCACCCCATAAGGACTCTCCTCAGCGAGACCCCGTGAGAGCAAGCCATGGAAACAAGTCGTTTGTGGAGGTGCCAGCCTTCTCCCCAGCAATACCTGCACAGAAAAGAGGGGCTGCCGAAGCCACTGTGGTGCCGCTGGGAACTGGCCTCAGAAAAGTCCCCAGCGTTTCCCTGCAGACAAGGATGCTCGGCTCAGCACCTCTCTCCCAGACACCGACAGGGGTTTCAAAGCCCCTGGCCCCACGAGCTAAATTCAAGTCCTTGTGGCCAGATGGACACTGCATATTTTTGGGCCAAACGGGAAATGCGAGGACACTTCCAAGACAAGCCACCTGCTTGTGATACCTGTGGTCGAGCACAGAAGCACATAAGAAAGTGAGAACACAGACTTGTGGGAGAGAGGGATAGGGGCAGTCCAACAAGTGAAACACAGTGCCAAGAATCTGCTTTTGGCTCTTTTCCCTAAAATACCTGGCAGGCTGAAGACCCTCTCAGGCACCTCAGACTGCATACAAGGGACAAGGCTTTGTTGGGGAAACAGCTGCAGCCCAGCGCCAGATAAGGAAACCCAGGAGCTGAGGCAACAGCACAGGCATGGTGGGGAACAAACACTCCCCAAACCCAACACCATCTGGGAGCAGCTCCCCTGAACACCCAGAAGAGGTTAGGATGGAACAGGGCTCTCTCGTGATAAGCAGCTGCTGGCTTCAGCTCCAAAAGCTGCCCCATACCACCATTAGAGCACCCCCTGCCATCCCCCCATCTGCTGCCCCACCAAGTCTATATACACACATATATATATTACTCAATTTGCTTCTTTCCCCATCTATTCCTGAAAAGAGGACAAGGAGAAGCAGCGTGCACAGCAGTGCTGCATCACGCATGTGCTGCCCTGAGCCCTCCAGCTCCTTTCCCTCGCAGCGCCCGTGCCCTGTTCTCTTAACCTCTCTGCAAGAGGCTCATTTCCCGTCTCATTTCATAGCTCCAAACTGTTCCTCTGTGCTTTGTTTGTTTAAAAAATGTTGTTAAGATACAGCAAAAAAAAAACCAGAAAAGAAGTGTGCAAACAGGAGGGATTTAACTCTGCCTTTGCATCTTCTGGCTGGAGGGGCTTCACACGCTCCTCATTGCAGCATTGGTGATTTAATCATCGATGCAATTCTATTGCAAACAGCAGCAGACAGCAGAACCGGCAGGAGTAATGCTCTCTCCAACAGCGTGAATATTAAGGGCATTTAACAGCCCTTGTAATCACACTGTGGCTCCTTGCAAGAACACAGCCAGGCAGCACGAGGGAAGGCACTGAACCATGCTGCTGGGTTATCAAACTCCGCCGTGCTCCTTACGGCACTGAAATCAGCCCTGCTTACAGAAAAGCAAGCGCTGGCTTCCCCGCACTTTCTCTCAAAACCAAATCCCATGTGGCAAAAGCCTTTAAGCACGTGCTAGGATAAACTCAGTGGCTTGAAAGTCTCCTTCAATGAAAGCCAGCCTCTTGTGGAATTTAGGTCTCTCTAACACGGAGCAAACATTGAGAGCTTGAGCAAATCGATCTGCTGTACCTGTTTGATGCACTGGGAAAGGATTACAGGGGGAGGAAAAGAAATCCTGAGCATGGCATGAGTTTAGCTGTGCCTCAGGACTAGAGATATATCATACTTTTCAGGTCAAGCATTAGTTCATTCTCAAAGGAAAAATGTCCCCAGCTTTTACACTTTGAAAGTTTTAACTCTTTTATTGGATTAATATAATTCTGAAGAGTTCTCTGCGATTTTGACACAGAAACAGCCAGCTATCTATTGCATCCTACTATGATGAAACACCTGTGAAACACAGCAGTCCTGGCCTATGGATCTGAAACACAGCTTCTGGAAATAAGGAAAAAAAAGTGGGAATTCATCTGCTTTACCTTTCAGATACAGCAATGGCTGCTGGTTCTGCATGAAGATGGGGAGAACATCTTGAGACCCAAGCCTGCATTCAGAGAAATGCTGGCTTGCCCAAAGCCACATACACAGCTGGTGCCAATGCCCAAACTGATGTCAATACCAGGAGATCTGCATCAAAACTTAGCTGATCCCAGTTGGTATTTACATATGGAAACACAAAACTGTTTGGCTGTTTCAGCCGGACTAACAACCGCATTGCCAAGAGCTCCCAGCCCCCAAGTTATCTTGGTGCAGCCTGTGCACCAGAGGGAAGGGAATTAGCTACCTGGCCTTTCATTCACACCTTTAATTAGTCAGCTTATATTGATATAAAATTAATTGAAGCAGAATAAGCTTTTATCCTAAATACAGGTGCCCACATGCAAGAATCACTGAGATTAAAAGGTGCAAATCACACTTTATTTAATTAGTTAAAATCCCCATGCTGGACCTGCCTCTGCTGCTGCACCTACAGCGAGGGCCTTTCTATCAGGTCTGCCCCAGTGCTGCGACTGCTATCTCAGCACAGACGTTTATCCACACTCTGGTTAAACAGAAAATGTGCAAGGGTTTGGCTACACAGCAGAGATGTTCTTCACTGCTGGGCAGCGTTTCATTTACAGGGTCAGGATTTGGCAGTGAGAGCCGATCTCCCAAGGATGCAATAACGCACCAAGAGCAAAGAAAGCCTGTTTTACAGAACACTGCCTGTGCCTGCTGGGGGAAGGTTGACCGTCCTTCACCTCCCAGCTGCTGGTGCCCTCAAGTGCCAATGCGTTTTCCTCTTGCTCCCCGCACACAAGCGGAGCTTCTGCCTGCAAAGTTCAAATTGGAACTGACTTTCCTTTGCCGACGTTGCCTTCAGAAGGGAAGGTGTCCTCCCCTTCCTGAGCCGTGCCATGCCTCAGGTGAAGAACAACATCTGAATGACCTTCCCTGGCATTCAAATGCCTGCTGGAGCTCACCTGGCAAGGTAGATTGTGTTTGTATTTTATGTTTCATTTTGGAAACGTTGTGCTTCCTCAGTGTGCAGGTATATCCAGGAGGTCCCTGCTGAGAAGATACATCCATACCTATGCACAGTAATAAAAGCCCCATCACCAGGCATCGTAACACTTTTCTCATCATCTGATTCCCTTTTTTGCCACTTGCAAGTCTAACTTCAAATTTCAGATTACTTCACCTGGTGACCTCTGTTTTGAGGTGCTATTCCTTCTCCAAGATGTGGGGCTGGGATTTCAGATTGGGCAGATGACCATCTCTCTAATGGGCTCAGATAGTTCACTTTCCCCCTGAGAATGCCACCAAACCAGGCAAAGTGAGAAGCCTTTGCAAAGCCTAATTTTGCACGAATGCCTGACATTTCCTAAGACCGCAGCAGCTGAAGTCTCAGCAGATTTCAGGCTCTTTGCAGGCTTATCTTCTCACCTGACCAAACCCTTCACACATAACCTCTGCAAGGGGGACATATTTCATTATTTATTCAGAGCTCTGTAAATACAATTATTACTGCTTGTGAAGCCCTTGGCTGCATGAGAACAGAAAAGTCTGTATAGAAGTATGCATTGTGCTTCATCTATGGGCTCCAGGGTCTGCAGGGAGCAGAAAGGAAACAGTCACTGAAAAGAGAGCAGAAGCTGTCCAGCATGCTGGGTGGGTGCTCTTGTACATCATCACAACAGGGAGGATTCCATCTTCAGCCATTTCCAATGGCTAAATTAAAATGGTGATGGGTATACAACAGCATGCTCCACTTTAAAATCTCAGTCCTGGTTTTCCAGAACAATATTTTTTGTGGGAAGTTAATTATATGGTAAAAAAATGTCAAAACTTAAGAAAAAAAACAAAAGCAAATTGATATTCTTGATATTTTTGCTTCCCAAAACTGCAACTTCACAGCAGTGAACCACCATTAACAGCTTCCCCAGATGTGTGCCATCCCTCTGCCGCAGCAAGCTGTCTATAGAATCATAGAATCAACCAGGTTGGAAAAGATCTCCGAGATCATCAAGTCTAACCCTTCATCCAACACCATCCCTCCATCCATCTATCCAACTCTCCCTCACTCCATGTCATGGCAGTGGGGCAGGGAGACCTGGTGCTGGCTGGCCCAGTAAATACTCTTTGTCTCCTCCACCCCAAAATCAGCTCCTCTCATGCCACACCCAGCAGACAGAACTGCTGGAGCACCGCTGTGCTGAGTGCCCATCCCCAAGGGCTGCACAATTGTTGCTCTTTTTTCTCTGAAGGTACTCAAAGCAGAGATCTTCCTTCAGGATGGGAAGGCAGAACAGGAAAGCTCTTCACAAATCATTCCACAGTACCACCAGGAGCAAACCATATGCAGCCTACACGCCGTACGAGGTTTAATGCTGAGCGTTATATGGATATTCATCCATTTGGATCCCAGTCACAGCAGCAGATGGCTGGTTAATGCATGTTTGAGTCTGTCTCTCTCCAGATTACACTGCATTATGGCACCAGGAAAATGCAAAGGGCATTATAAACACCATGACTCTTCCCTGCTCCTTCTCCATCCAGCTCCACTCTTGTCAAAGGCAGGACCATGCTACATAACAGCCTCCCTCCTAGCTTGGCTCCCACACCAGCTCCAGCAGCCTCCCTGTGTCTTCCTGCTGTCTGCTCTGCTGGAAAACCACCTGCCTTCCCCAACAAGACCGTGAGTTTTGCATTTCGTCTGGGTGAGGTCAAAGTGCAAAGGATATCCCAAAGGATATTATTCCATCCTGAAGGACCCTGAATCAACCCACTGGGTAAAGCAAATTACCTTGACCCAGATGAAGAAACCAGTTTTAAATAAAAATATTTTAAAAATTTAATTAAAAAGTATTAAAAATATTAAAAAAAAAAATCAGTGTTTAATAAGAAGAACTGAGCCAACCATTGAAAATTAGTCTGCTCACACCTGTGACCCCTCCCTCCCGTCTTTTCTCCATCTCACCTAACAACAAGCAACTAAAAATTCAATGCAGAAGAAAGAAGAGATGTGCACGAACTCCCCCAGCCCGGGGGGGCTGCAACCAAGGCCCGCGCCGCTGAACATATTCATGTCTTATTTGTGCGCCGTGTGTCTCCATAATGTGTTATGAGGTGTGTTTGTAACCGGCGGATGCTGACAGTGGTCCTTGAGGAGGAAATGGTGTGTGTCTAAATGCAGGCAAAGCTATTTGGAAAGCCAGGACAAAGCAGCCTTGCTTTCCTGGCTTGGGCCAAATTACATCCTTTGGACTTATTCCTTCAGTGGCTTCAAAAGAAAAAGAATCATCCGTCTCAATTTTCTTGGCTCTGTGAATAATGTTTGGAGAATAGAAGGTGATTTCATAGCTCGTTTGTTTTTGCACTGCATGAACCCTGCTCTCCTCGCATCACTTTCCAATCAGGTTTATTACTGGCGTTTCCACCACAAAACTGAAGAGGGAAAGCTACGAGTCATACTTGAGATGGAGGAGAAAAATAAAATTTAGAAAAGTTAAAAAAAAGAAAGGGGGAAGAAGAATCTCTCTTTCCCTTGTCTTTCAGTCTCATCTGAAAAATGAACCTGTTTTGCTTCTGAATCAATTCTCTTTTGGCACTGCACTTCCCGCAGTACTTTCTGAGACGAGATGCAATCATTAGCTCACTTGCTACTCCAAATAATATAACAAAGCTGGAGCTTGAGATGTTTTGCAGTAAATCATCACTAATTTCTGCCTATGTGTGGTAAGGCAGGGTTTGGTGGGGGACACAAGCCCCACCCTATCCCTCCAGTGCCACCATCAATGCATCTACACACCTGCTAGCAGGGGACAGTCCCCCTTCCAGCATGTAATCTCCTCCCCCCATGGAGGAGTGGCACTGGCACATTGTCCCTTCCCAAAAAAATGACCACCACACCTCTCACTCCCTCAGGGCTGCAGTAAGGGTTAACTACAGATCATACGGGGCTTTCAAACAGTGGGACTGTAGGCAAACTATTAGTATTACTAATGCTGCCTCCATAAACAAAGGGGTGAACTCCTGCTGAACCTGTCACCACTGATCATTTTCTGAAGGCACGTGTTAACAATGAAAAGTCCTCCTCCTCTTCCTCCTCCTCCCAGCACCCCTCTGCCACTGGCACCCAGAGCCTCAGCCCTCCCCCCAGGACACCCAGTGCCCATCCCACAGTGGGAGGCTTCCCAGGTACCCTATAGACTAATCCAGCCTGACCTAGGGCTGCCCACCACAGCAGCAGCTACACAGGAAAAACCTTTATCTAGGCAGCCCCCCTTTCCTGGCTCCTTTGGAAATGCATATGAAGAGTGGAGCAATACTGATTTAGAGGAGCAGAAGACAGGGCTCAAGATCTCTTCCTTGTCTCACTCCTCCCATAAAGCTGACCCCTGCTGAGATTTTGGAACCAAAAAGGCGAAAGAAGATGGGAAATCAATTTAATTGCAGCTTAGTAAGCAACTGCACTAAGTGTCGCTGGCAAAATCTGAACATTTCACTGTGAGAGAAAGGGGGAGAAATGGCTTTTTCATTGCACAGGAAAGTGGATAGAGAGCAAACTCCCCCTCATCATCTGCTCCTCACCCCTTCCTTCTTTAAGCAGGGGGAAACCAGCAAGAAACACACAGCTAATGCCAGCAATCTCCCGCTCGTGCTACTCCAATTAATAGTCAATCCACTGCACCCTTTGTCGTTAGACTACACGTAATTACTCCTCCATGCAAACATCTTCCTTAAACAGATCCTACTTCTGCTTTCTCCACAGATACACTTCCCGTACTTGGTTTTATTGCACCAAATGCTGGGCTGCCCTCATAGATGAGACTTTCCCAGACGAAGTACGTTGCTTTTGTGTTTCCACAACCTCTCCCAAGCTCGCTCTTCCCACTGGCAAGGAGACTAGACAAGAGACCAAAATGCCCAAAGCGCCAAACTAGCTTCCCATGAGCTGTGAGCGCAGAGCACAACACATCCATGGACCCAAGAAAGACAACACCCCATATTCAGCTTCCCAGGGATTTGTCAGCCTGGGACAATAATGCTGCACCTGCACTTATACAGGATTATAAAGCGGTGTCATTTGCAAGGCTGCCTCTCCCAGCACTGCCCTTCCAGTGCCGGAGCTCGCCCAGCTCACACCTGCGGAACCACTGCAGCTAGGCAGAGCGTGCCCTGCATGCTTTGACCCGGTCTCTATGCCTACAACCAACCTTTCAGCTTCAGGAGGGACAGAAAAATTCTAGTCACAGCACCATAAATGTTCCTTGGACCTGCCTTCCCCAGGCACAGCATTCCCATTTATAGCTCTCACCCTGCAGCCATCCCATGTGCCGAGTGCCCTGCCCGTGGGGAGGCAGAGGTCACATTGCAGAGCCAGGGACAAGGGATGTCTCAGCAGAGCAAGAAGCAAACCCAGGCAAGGCAGGCCCTGGGCCATGAGCCCATCAAAATAAATCAGGATGATGTTTTCTTATCAAGGAAAGGAAGAGCGAGGAGAAAACAGTCAGGTTTTTTGAGTAAATAATCCACCTCTGTGCGTATCTGAGGTGGTGCAAGGATAAATAGGAAAAAACATCTTCCCTGATAGTCAACACGTTTCTCAAGCGTGGAGATGCTTCACAACATACGTGCTATGTCTGCAAAACCTCGGCATCCAGACACAGAGCTGGAGACCTCCCTGCTCAAAAAGCAGGAGTTGCTTTTGTCAAGCTCACCCCTAAAGCTCACCCAGGGCTCTGGGCCATGAGCCAGAGCTGCGTCCTCCTAAAAACCCAAGGGCAAGGGCTTGAGCCCTTCCCTGTTACCTACAAGAGGAAGACACCACACAGTGTCACACCAGCTGCTGAGGGATGCTGCAGCCCAGAGTGATTCCACATGCAGGGTGCTCCACAGGGACCTTGATAGGAAAAACAGATTACAAGAGAGACTACGACACTCCTGAACCCAGCTCAGCCTGGGAGAATCACCACCTCCAACACCCCTTCAGAGTGAAGCATCAGGACTTTTTCAACTCATTTTATCCTTCTACAGCACAATAAGAAGTATTTTTCTTCTTCTGGTGCTCAACACCTCTTGACAACAAAACACATACCACCTGCACAGAAATTTATTTATATTCTTACCAGCAAAGAAGCAGAATTCTTGCCTCATATCCCTCCTTCTCTGATACTTTTTTTAAAAGCACCAAGCTAGGACAGGCACCTGTATATCCTGATGCTCACTGTTTTGCAAAGCAAACAAGTCTTGTTCAATCAATATTTATGCCCCCATCAGTCACAGCTACAACACGGAGCTCTGCCAGAATGTAACGGGGGCAAAATTCATTCATTGCAATTACCAGTGAAAAATTAAGAGGTTTTTCATTGACTAGTTATTGTTTCACAGGTTTCTCAGAGAGTGCCTTGATGCGCAGTGAGCAGGTTAATTAAACGAGATGCACGAGGCAGGCTGCTCACCATTTGTCCGCAGTCGGTTTAGTCACCGAGGCGACTGGGTGCTGAATTTGGCAAGACTTTCTCCCCCCGGTCCCGCTCCACAAGGGCACAGGTATTTGCACAAGGAGGTTTGCCATGCTGGAAAACCTCTCTCCCAATCCCACCAGAAGGAAACAAAGTACTTTAGAAATGGCACTCATTGATGCACCAGACCTGTCCTGTCTGGTCCCACAAATGAGGACAGCTCGGGCATGGTTTTCTGTTTCATCCATCACTAAATACACAAGCAGGAGAGAGGAACTGGATTCCACCCCACCTCCTGCATCACCAAAGCTTTGCACATCCTAGAAAGCCTCAGTTTGCTCTTAGAGATTTCAGGGTGGGATTTCAGCAGCAAAGCATGACAGAAGTTTCCCCTTCTCTCACATCCTGGACCTATCCATGCACCCAGACAAGTCCCAAGTCCCAGTCAACACAAGCTTCCTAGGTACTTAACACTGCTTTTTTTTTTCTTGTTCCTGACAGCTTTGCCACTTCAATCCCTTAATTGTCAAGATCTGAATTTCTGCAGGATACACAGTTATTTTAATCTGTTAAGTGGCTCTGCTGCTATAAAACTGACAGGAATTTAATATCTAGAGACTGTCAACTGAATTCCAGGTGCTGAGGCTTTCTAGAGGGCGACGATGCAGAAGGAAATGCAGGCTGGTGCAAGACACAGAAGCACAAAGCTGGCAAGGGTTCCTTTGCATTGAGGTCTGACCCTGCAGGGTGCTGAGCACCCCAGAGCACTTGGAGTAGGCAGCAAGGGTGCTGAGCCTCTCATCATCTCCCAGGAGCCATCCCCCAGCTGCACTAGAGCACAATCAGAAAGGAGTTGCTGCATTGCAAACACTACTACAAGTCAAGCATAACAGGTCACTTTTTTTAATAAAGGAAACTTTTCCTCCGTAGCTTTTCTCTTGCAATCAAGCCCGTGACAGACTCACTTTCCCTCCAGAGGCTGTCAGCTGTGCTTTAGCCATCCATCAGAGGGAGCAAACTAGCATGCAGGAAGGAATGAAGAAAAATAAAAACCCCAAACCCAACAAAAACTATCTTCCTGGGCCCCCCCCGGCCCACACTGGTGGCCTGGAGCAAGGGAGCCCAGTTCCCTGCCAACCCCTCCCTGCTGCAGGGCTCTGCTATACAGCCAACATCCCACTGTGGTCTGATACAGATTCACAAGGTGGAGGAGATGAGATGACCAAGGGGTTGTCAGCCACCTACTCCTCTCCTGCTCCCTTATTAGCATGCCCCGGGGCCACACAGCCACAGCCTGGCACAGGGCACAGGAGCAGCACACCAGCAAAACATCGCTGCAGAGCCAGCTACACGTACTCCTCACGATTAATTTGGGATTTTGCTTGTAATTAATCCCTCGTATCAGTTCCCTTCATTATTCCTTAATGTAATTAAGTTATTAGCCTGCATGTTCCCTCACCCCCCCACCCCTCCCAAAGCAGAGCAGTGGGACTTATCAGAGGGAGGCAGGGGAGATGCCAGGCAGTAGCCTGGATTACCAGAGCACATGCCAAGCCACACCACCTCCTCCCTGTGTGACTTCAGGGGGGTCACTGGCTGCCTGGTTTTCCAAGAGGGTTGAACGATTCCAATTCCTCTGGAGTCAATAAGACCCACAAGGATACAAAGTTCAATTAGCCTCTCTGGGTCCTGGTTTATCCAGCCGGAAAACTGCTGGGACAAGGAGACGGGCTGGAACTAATTAAAGCTTGAAAAGTATTTCGAAATCCTCCGCCAAAAGGCAGGGAAGGCAGAAGGCATCAACAAGTCCCAGCTGATCCATGACCCCAACCAGCCCCATGTCCTTACGCTCTCATCCATCAGACTCTGCTTCCCTGCAGGCTGAGTCCATGGTTGCTAACCAGGCACCCGGCCGGGCCATGCGGGTAATGGTCCCTCGGCAGAGGCAGGCGCACTCCTATGGCTCCTCTTCCCAGCCAAGTCACAGGACTTCATAAAGGGCAAGAGTTACAGCAGTAATAGGGCTTGATCTGCCCTTTGGAAAAGCAAAAAAAACCCCAACAATCCCCAAACCTCAAGCGACAGCAGTAAAAACAGCACCGGAGGGATTGGGGAAGTTGACCCAGGAACAATTTCATGGTCCCAAACACTGCGAGTGATTCTCTTCCGTACCCTACCAGTCCTGCAAGGTTACTACACTCCACAGACATGAGGGAGTCCCACACCCTAAAATCCAGCCTCAACCTGCTCCCACCACTCTGGCACATACCACCAGCAGCTGCAGGCAGCAGGAAGTAGGAGGAGGGAAAGAAGTGACAGGAATTAAGGGGAGCAAGGGCTGCCAAAAAGGGGAGCCCTCTAAGCCTGCCTGCCACCAGGCAGCAGCAAAAGATCCACAGGGATGGATTACAAGGGAATACAGGAAAAAAAAAAAACAAAAAAAAAACCAAAAAAACACAACTGGAGAGGTAAAGCCAAGTTAATTACAATAGAGGGCTGTGCCTACCTCTTCAGGCACAAGCAGCTTGGGAAAGCTCCCAAAGCACTGTTAGACCTGCCCCAAATGCCTGCCTCCACTGCGACCATGAAATGACAAGCCAGCAGCATGTTTCCAGTGCAGTAAGGACTCAAAAACTGCATCAGACCCTCACACCAAGGTCCTGGTCTTTGGAGACTCTGCCTACTCCAACATTGGATTCTCCAGCTATAAGAAAAGCATCCCAAGCCTTCCTTTGGGAAGCTGAGGCCTGGATCTTGCACAGGATTTGGGATTAAGGAAGGGGGGGAAAAGAACCACAAATAACAGTGATGGATGGGCATCCGCACAGCCAAGGGCAGCAGCTCTTCTGTTGGCCCTTGGCAAGCCACCAACAAGCCACAGCCAGCCAGGAGCTTGGGCACTCCAGCCTCCCAGCACTGGATGTGTGCCATGAGCCCTGCCAGGAGACAGGCATGGGCAGGAGGCTGCATTACCAGTTGGAGCCTAAGTAAGAAAGGTCTAAAGGTTAAATCTACATGAGGCATGATATATAGTGTGCATATGTTCACAGAAATACAGCTCAACTGAGAGAGAAGGCAGTGGGGGGGGGGGAACATGTTGGAAAACGCTGCCAGGGAAGTTTATGTGGATTTGCTCTGTGGCAATGTTTGCACTGCTGTTAGCAACTTCCACCTCCTCTTCTTTCTCTACGAATTTGGGAGGACAACTCTTTAACTGCTCAAGTTTTCATCTGTGGCAGCCAGTCCCGCCAGCCAGGGCAATGGGACACACCACTAGGCTCCCCTCTGGACTGCAGCATCCCTGTCTCTCCTACCCAAGTCAGCTCTGCAGCCTTTCAGAGGTGTTAACTGGAGTGACACCACATCCCCATGCTCATAAGCAACTTACAAGTCATACTGCTCAAAAACAGTTTCCAAAGCCAAAAAATGCAATGCATTAAAAAACAAAAAAGAATCTGCACTCTATGGATCTCAAGGGGATGCGAGTGTTTTGATGGAAAATTCAGAAGAAATGAAGGAGAGGCAATTTAAGCAGTCAAATTGCTGGAGTTATGGCAACTTGGCAGTTGCAGCTTCGAAACTCAGGGCCTGATCCTGTCTGATGGGAGAAGTTCACTTCACCTACTGCAGGGGCCAAGACCGGCCCCTAAGAGCATAAGCAACCTGCACCCTGAGGTCGGGGGAGCTTCGAGTGGGAGCAGAGTCAAATGGGCTGCAAAATGGCAGCAATTCAGCTGCAGCTGGTACTAACCAAGAAGCAAGGTTCATTTCAAGGAGAATATAGGAGCCCCCCATCATATAGGGGAGGTCTTCTTTTGCAATTTTTAAGAATGCAGTTCTGATAGAAACCTACTGATGCCAAAGCCTAGTTACAGTTAAGAAAGCACTTGTCCTCTAGCTCTGCTTTCAGTGACTTATTGCCTTTCCCCCGCTTAAATAAATAAATAAATTTATATATTATTATTTATTTTTGGGGCCTGAAATTGCATAGATTCATTCCCCTCTGCTAGGATTGAAAGATTTCCGAAAGGCTGAAAAAACCCTCTTCAATCATTTTTATTTAAAAAACATGGAAAACCAATAATTCCTCAGGATGAAAAATCAAAGTAAGCTTTATGAGTTCTGACTTTTTTTTCCAATCAGGTCGTTAATTCAGTTGCAGAGGTGACAGACACATATAGGAGACTCTACAAAGATGTGGCGAACACTTATAGCTGTCACAAGTCACGGGCCGAATGCTGTTGGGTGTCACTGGTGCAAAAAGGGGGCTGGGGGCTCGCACTCTGCCACAGTAACCCTAATCTCAGAGTATTTTCAGGATCTGGGCTCTAACCCAGATTAACTAATTCAAGATTTACACAGTACAACTAAGAGCAGCATTTAATCCTTGTCCTTTGGAAAGTTAACCCTCGGCTAAGCCCCAGCAGCTCTCAGCGGTTGGGAGAGAACATAGGACCTGCAGAGGACAAGGGACCTCGTTCAGCCGAAGCTGCTCGCAGGTCCCCTGCTTTTCACAGCGTTTGGGCAGCAAAACTCCTCTGATGCACTCGCTGTGTCGAGCGAGATGCTCTTCTCATCTCTCCCGTGCTGTCATTCCGGTGCACTCCGGGGACTCAAACATGACATAGAAAGGCGCGATTGCAAACGCACCCTCTTTCCACCCAGGCTGGGACTCACAGGGCAGCATTCTGCCCGTGTCTAGTCTTCCATCACAACCAGCCACGAAAAGCCGCAGCGGTTTAACCGGACTCGGCCAGCCCGTGTACCCCAACCACGGACCACCTGAGTGCTCGCCGTCTGCTCCCCTCTCGTTTCAGCCCGGGGACAGGATCGAGCCCTTCGTCTTTGGGGCAGAGCTCGGAAACACGGCATGACCCACAGGGTAGAGGAGTCGCCGGTTCCCCACCCCACCCGTGAACAAACCACGCGTTTCGTTTTCTTGGGGCGCGCCGGTGTCCCCGCTCCCCAGGGTCCGGAGCGAGGGATGCTCGAAGTTGGCGGCGGGGCAGAGGGTCGGCACCGCCGGCGGCACCCGCGGCCGGGGGAGCCCCGACAGCCCCCGGTGGAGCGGGGCGGGAGGGCGGCTGGGGCAGACGGGGGGAGGGAGGGAGGGCACGACCGGGAGGGTATGGAAAGGGCCAGACCGCCCCCCCACGCCGCACAGGCACAGAGCCGGCACCAAACTTTAAGGGGAGCGCGATGGGGTCCCGAAAACCGCTGGGAACTTCTTCCCCGGGCAGCGGCGGCGTCGCGCCCAAGTCCCGCCGGAGCAGCCCCGGCCCCGCCGCCCCTTCCTTTCTTACCTCCGGCGTGTGTCCCTCGGGCTCCGTCGCCTCCAACTTCCTCCGCGCCCCGAAGAAGAAGAGGAGGAGGGCGGCGAGCCAGAGCACCCCCATCAGAGACAGCGCCAGCCGCCGCGTCGGCCGCCTCATCCTCGGAGGAGGGAAAAGTCCGGCGGGGGGACAGGGAGGAGGCAAGAGGGAGCCGCGGGCGCCTCCGGGGGCAGCGGGAGCGGGGCTAGTCGGGGAGGAGGGTCTCGCCCGCCCGCCTCGAAGCCGACGATGCGAGTCCCGGGCTGTGCATGCTCTGCAGGGGAGGGGAGGGGAGGAGGAACAGGAGGAGGAGGCGCCGGGAGGAGGGGGGGCTGGAGCTGGAGCCGCTCGCCGGGGAAAGGTGCGGCGCGCAGACCGGCGGGCTGGTACCCCGGGGGAACCGCGGGTCAGCCGCTGCCCTGTCCGCTCCCTGTCCGGGAGGCAGCTCCCGGGGACGGAGACACGGAGCCGGGGGGGAAAGATGTGTGTGTGGGGGGGATGTGTGTGTATAATCGGGGACGCCCATCTCTCTCCCACGCACCGTGAGTGGGTCCGGGCCACTTCCACGCGAAAGGATGCGCGGGGCTGGGCTGCGCCGCGCCGCTGCGAAGTTGGCCCAGGTCGGTCGGGGTCCCCGTCCCGGTCGTCGCCCGGCTCCGGGGCGAGGGGAGGCCACCGTTCAACAACACACAGAGGAGGCTCAGACATGATGGGAAGATTAATTTAACCAATTGAAACAGCAGGGGGATTTCAGGTAGGTGGAATTTAATTACTGGATTTGGAAGAGACGATGTGAGTCTCCGGAGCTGTCAAGAACACTTAAAAAATAAAATCATAATCATCAGCTATTGGTATGCCAGCAGCAGCTTGGCGCCAGGCCGTGGTCTCCTTCAGGAATGGCCCTCAGCTGTCATCCCTGTCCCATGGGATGTTCCTTGCTGGCTCCATACACAGCCCCAGCACAGCAGGCCTGTCCACACAGGGCAGCCAAAGTGGGAATTACGGACCTTGCTAAGGGGAAAAAAACACCACCACCACAACAGAGTAGGACTTCAGAAACGAGTTGCCTCATGCAGCTATCCCTGCTCACCTGCCTGACACTGCTCTTCGGATCTTACCACTGACAAGTATTGCACAAGCTGAGCAAAGCCTTGCAGAAGACATTAGAGAATAAATTAAGTATTGGAGCAGATGTGAGTCATTCATGTTAGTACAAAAACTATAGAACAAACCCCATAAAAACAGGAAACCATGCATAAAGTAACATATGGAATGAAATGGAGATAAGATGTCAAATGCTGGAAAGTCCGATGCACATGTTGTAAACAACCTCTCCTATGCATTTCCCACACACTCCTCCTGGTTTTATTATTTCCTGCAGTTGTTTTCTGTCACTTGCTAATTTATCATTTGTGATCTTCATCCTCTGTCCTCCTCTGATTTATTTCCAGGGCTCCATAAGCCCTTCTCCCCTAACATAATCCATGCCTCTCAGGCCCAACATTCGCCTCTCAGGCCCAGAAAGATGCCCAGATAAAAATTTCATTAGCATCCACAAGAAGGGACATTTCTCTTTCTTTGTTTTAAAGCTGTGTGACTTTGAAACACCTTTACCAGAATGAGGAAATCCAGGTCTAGCAGACAGGCTTAGGCTGAACTTTGTTTTACAGCACTGGCAGTAGCGCAGCCAGGCAGAAGCAGAATAAACCAGGTGGGAAGAGAGCAGAAAACCCTCATGCCCTGCTGAGCCACCAGCCTGATGCCGCATGGGAAGCCCACATCAACCTGAAAATGCAACCTGTTCCCATGGTTCACTTGTTGTGCTGATTAATGTTCCTCAGCCCCACATTCAGGGTAGTTGGACCATCACACTCTGCCACCATGAGACATCTCTGCTCAACCTAGTTAGGACCTACAGGGGCTGCTCTGTTCCCCAAACTGTTGCCTTACACTTTCTCCTAACAGCTAAAGTGGAACACCTGAGCAGCTTTCAGCAGCTGAGGCACATCAGTGGTGCTTTTCACGTAGTTTGTAGTTGTCTTCTTACCTTGTGCCCACCTCAGCTATTGGTCAGACTGGTTGTTGCCTCTCACGTATCTCCTTTGGCTCAGGAATGGCTTTCTGACCAAAAAGATCATCTTGCCACAAGTAGAAAATAGCCACTGGTGTTTTCCTGGCCTGGGACAAAGCGACCTTGGCTGCTGTTACTCAGTGTTCCCCCAGCACATTTGCAGAGGGTGCTGAGCTTTTCCTAGCAGACCTCCCTCTGTGCTAGGAGAGCTTTTCCAGATAAAGGCACCTGGAGGGTGTTATCATTCAAAGCTGGATTAAAAACCTTGTCTTTTTTGTAGGTCAGACTTTTAGTGGAAGTTATGAAAAAATATAGGGGGGAAGTATAGAAAATATCAGGGAAATACATTACAAATTAGATTACAGGTAAGGTAATAAATAGGACATACCTGACAAAAATGCAATCAGATAATAGTTTCTTATTACCTTGAGAAACAACTCCCTCTGCTGAGGGAAAGCTTCACTGGCAGGGTTTGGTGCCATGATGGATAGCCTGCTGTGCCCGGCAGAGAATGGGAAAAGGCCTGGCGCTTACCTGCCGGCACTGCTGCCACTCCAGCAAGGAGGGGGATACTGAACAAATCCCCACTCCATGCAGGTGTCCCATGATGAGGCAAGAGATTCAAGGAGCTCTAGTAATACATACTGTCTCCAAGGAAGTGTATTCCTCCTGACTGTGTGCCTGCGTTCTGAGACAGATAGTATATCAAGCAGATGATGGTAACAGCTATTTAACCAAGAATAAGGCAAGAATACAAATCTGTAGGTTCAGAGTTGTTTGAAGTCATAGACTTTCAGAGACTCATATAAAAATCCTACCGTAATTGCATTAAAAACATGGTAATAAAAAAATCATCTCTTGTATTATTGACCCATATCTTTCCCATTTTTCTAATTTTTCATCTGCCAATCTCAGATGTTCCACAAGTGAGGTCCATAATATATTACCTGTTTTCAACAGAGAAGAATTTAGGGGCAGTACAGACAGAGGCAGAAAAAAACAGTCTAAGAAATGGGCGGTTAGCATTTGTTGGTATCAGCATTGAAAAGCTGATGAAAGTGATTGTTTCATGAAAGCAAAAATAGGAAATAATTTCTGAGTGGAAAGGGGACTCTTCACAATCACAGCTTCAGGTGATGGCCCTTTGGGGTCCTCTGAGGAAAGGGTGGTAGGGGAAAGTAGCTCTCCTTGCTATTTCAAGGGCACCTGTAAAGAACATTTCAAGGGAATCTAATCTCACCAAGTCTACAAACCAGCTTGCCAGTGCTTCAGTGCAGTTTTTACTAGGAATACTCCTGAGTTTGAGTTTGGTTCACATCTGATACACCATCCATGGAGAAAAAACATGCTTCTTTTTCAAGAGGATCACAACTACTTCTGTGGTTTGTTCTGGGAAAGTCGAAACAGGCTTAAACATATACATTCAGGAAATGGTCAGAGAAAAGGATCAAAATCTACCCAGAGCTGGGATGCTGAGGAGTCAACTGAAGGTGGAGCACGCTTGCTGAGTTCTGGCTGAAAAGGGGCTTATAGGACATGGAGCTCCACTGCCAGGGGAGGATCTGGTGTAGTCAGTGATTTGGGGCACCCCAGCTCTCACTGCTGTTCACGGCAGTGCACCCTCCCCAAGAAGAGGTGCTGCTTGCAGTAGCAGATATATCAGAAAGAATATGTTTGTTTGCAAAAAAGAGAGATCGGCTTTTGAAAGGGTCAGGGTGGTAATATGTGGTTATACAGGGTGATGGATTTCATTAAGTGGTCAATGTGGTTTGTGCTCCAGGCTTAAGGAAAGAAGCTCATTCAGAAGTTTCTCTCCCACCCATGTAAGAGGGTGTGCTACCCTCACTGAATTTAACCATGCTGCAGACAGGGCCAGGAGAGGAGGGAGAGCCCATCAAGCTGCTCCCAAATAGCTATTTTGGCAAGTTCTGAGCTTTGGCATGTTTCAGAAGGAGCCCAGCTGTCCCTTGTCACCCAGCAGCTGAGGTGGCAGTGTGGGTACAGAGCCTCCAGGAGAGCAGGCCAGCACATGTCCCTGGCCCAGGCACCACCCCAACAGCCCCAACCTGTTCCCAGAGATGACTCAGAAACCATTTGATACTCTTCTAGGGGTGGAGCTGTGCTTCAGATGTGAACAGTCATGTCAGTGACTTTTCCAGGTGTATATTTAATACTGGAACAAAATTTCCTTTTCGGATCTCTAACTGTTTAAAAAGCCTCTGGGACACTTGATCTGTTCCTAATCAAGTCAATATGGGGAGAAGAAGGGGAGAAGCCAGCAAGTCCTTTGCCAAGGAGGAAGGACAGATTGCTGCTTTGCCATGGGGGTCTGCCACCTCTGCACCACTTGACATCGCCGTGCCTTGGCCCTGTGGCAAGTTGCTGCAAGGGTGCAAGTGTGTACTGAACTGGTGGTTCCCTGCCACAGCTACCATCACACACAGCCCTCAGGGTTGTGAAGAGCAGCGAGGGCTCTCTGCCACCTCAGGCAGTACTCTGCCATCTCAAAAAGAGGCTTCCATGAAGGTTGTTGCAGATATCGTGAACTGTATTCTACATTTCTGTTCCAGGTAAGCTCTGTCTTTGCTTTTGTGCTGTAATGGGAGCCAAAAAAAAAAAACAGACCAGTGCTTATGTGAAAAATGTTCTCCCTGTGTGCCCTTAGAGAAGACTAGAAATGTTAGAGACAGCTCTGGCCTAATACCAAGAGAATTGTAAGTCAGAGTTCTTTTTAAAAAAGCAAAAACTTTAGAGTTGGCTGTCTCCTTTCCCTTGCTGAGGTAACAGAACTGTAGCTTGTCCTACATCTGCAGTTTAAACTGGAGGGTCAAACATGAAGCTGTGAAGGAGAACTTCACGTTCTCCTCTTGGGTGATGATATTGCTCTGCACCTCCTCACCTACTGCTGCAGTCAGAAAGGGAAATGGAAGAGTTCCTGCAGGCTTTTTGCTACTATTAAAGACATAAGCAGATCTCTTCCAGTACCTATAAAGGATTTTTTTTCTTTTTAATTAAACCACAAGCATTATTCTCTAGCAAAGTTTCCACGATGGCATCTCCAGTTAATTAAAGGTTTAAGCTGTCAGGAAATGCTATGCATTAAAAAAAAATAAAATAAAGAGGAGAGCTACTTTAATAGCATTTGTTAATTGAAGCTCTCATCGAGTCAGCTGCAGGAACACAAGCTGTTCCCCAAGTAGACGGGCACCAGCACCATCCAGACATTCGCCTGCAGTTCCTACAAGTCAGATTCCTGCCTCCAGGATAGCTTGCGTGGCACTGATGGATGAGGCAGCACTGAGCTCCCTCACCACTGGGACAAATGCAAAGACTTCTCCATAGTAAGACTAGAGGAGGGTTGGGGGGAATTCTTACCTACCACAAGGTATTGTGTCTTGCATCTTTAGCAACTGCAGTCAAGTGAGCACCCACTTGCACTTGTGTTTAGTTCACATGCTCCCCGGTCCTTGTGTCCTCCATTTGCTGGAACACTGGTTTTTTGGTATTAAATGCAGTCTATTCACTAGTTCACAGCATTTCCAGGTGCCCAATGATGCTAACACAAGCAGGTGTGGTAACAAGGGCCAAAGCAACAGGAGATTTGAAGGGAGACACATTGGCTTCAGCATGTGGCTGGAGAACATATTAGGGAGCACAAGAACAGATCCCTTGGACAGTGCTCTTCACTGTGACCACCTTCAGTACTGTTCATTGGTTGCTTTTGACCAGCCCTGATTCTGTGTAGCTTATTGCTATAATAGAGTTGAGTTTTCTGGATCCTGTCTGTCTCCAGATATCTCTGGTGGTTGTTAGTCTCTGTCTCTCTCTGATGCTCTCTTTTTCTGGGAAAAGCCTGTGAATAAGTGATGGCTGTTGATCCCACAGCCTGGTTTTTTCAGTGTTTTGGCTGGGAGAAGCTGTCTAGCTCCAGGTCACTGCATCAGCTACCCGTGGCAGCCACTGCAAATAGCCACAAAGGGGCTTTTGAGACCAAAGGCACCAGAGGGCTTTATGGGCCAAGTTGCAGCACACAATCAATAAGCAAACATAGCACACGGCAAGTGAATCTTTACCAGCATCACCTGAGCCTGTAAGGCCCTGGGCACCCTGCACTTGTCAGCACAGCTCTGGCAGGACAAAGGTTCCGTGGAGACCCCAGTGCTGCTGTGACTCTGCATGGGAAGAAAAGCTGCTCAGGTGCCTCCCAAGGAGATGTGCTCCTTTGTGCATGCACACGTGTGCACACCTCCCCCCATCCATCTCTGAAAGCGGAGGACCCTGCCAGAATTCAGACCAAAGCTTTTTGTTATTTTGAATATGCTAAATCAGTCCCATTAGCCAGCTGCAGGACTATGTTCCTTAGACACATTGAAGCCCATAATTGTGGTTTGGACAGGTGACACTCAAACGAATAAAGAACAAGTCAGGTGATGGGTGAGAGAGCATATTTGCTAAAATAAAGCTTTGTCTTTAAAGCACCTTTAATGCCTCTGTTCTTTTTTGTGCTGGTGTTAAGCAGATTTCAGAATTAAATTTCTGTTTCTGTGATATGTAAGTGTGGCCCAATGCCAACTGGGATCGAGGCATTTATTAACACAGCTGGCAGTATGTAATATTGCACCAGGCGCTTTTTGGGAAGGAGGGTTTTCACAGCTGGATGGAAAGTTTTAGCATCATCTTCCTCCTATAAAATTTTTCATAGAAAAAATTCTTGACTGTTTATCCCTCCTCTCTCCTGAGGGATACAGAAACTGAAGACGGCGAGCCACATTCCACCTGACTTCTTAGGTTTTTAATCCCATTATTCAGGTGAAGTGTCTAGGAATATACATTGCTTGAAATACAATCCAATGCTTTAAGTATAAAGACAGAATGATTTTTATTTGATCTGGCAACCTCCTGCTCTCAGTGCAAAAGCTCCAAGGGGCTAACAACTAACCCCACAACTCCTTGAAAAATAGTTAAAAACAAGCAGTTACACTGTGCAAAAAGTGTTTAACGTCAAGGTCTGGGCATGCTCCATGTTGATCTTTTCATAGGATCCACTGTGATCTCCTGCATGAGAACACACGTGGTGCTACAAATCTTGCCTATCTCCAAGGGACCAGTATTTTACCCTGAACGTGTTCAGGTGGATTAACATCTCCTCTCCCATCACCAAATCATTGCTGTTGGTTAGAAAGCAAAGCAGCAGCTTGATTTCCCCACTTGCAGGACAAAATTTCAAGGCTGCCGTTTAGAAAACAAAATAATGTTTAATTGCACACATTTGTTTTGCTGTTATTGAGCAAGAACAAGTTAGAAGCCCAGCAGCATTATTTTTCCTTCCCCGCATAACACCTCATGAATGCATTCAAACCTGTTGGATTTTGTTAGTCCCAGAGGGTCTTGTTGAACTAGAACAATCAATAGATGCAAACAGAGCAGGTAAAGAGGCAATCAGGGTCCTAGAAACTTGAAATATTTTCCATTAGGACACCATAATAACTTCCCCTGAACAAGTATTTCAATAGCTGGTGCTACAAGCAAGGAGACATCCCAGGTAGGAGCAGCCCAGGTGAGGAATGAAACACATCTTAATTTAACTGCCCAGAGCAAAATGTGCTCTGGACAGCTAGATGTTCTTCAAACAGCTTGGGCTATCCCATGCAAGAGAGGTACTTCACAGGAAATTCTGCATATGGAAGATAATTGGAGGGAACTGCTCCAGCGTTTCGGGTTCTGATCTCCTCACAGTAATGAGCGCACAAGCAGAGGATGCATATGCATGAGAACATAATTAAGAGTGGTAAAACCTGGAAGATTTTCAAACTCTATGGCAATTACCAACTTAAACACACAAAAAATTAAGATAGCCTTATACCCAAAGGAAAGTTATTATTCAAAGTGCCTTGCCTCATTATTGTTAGCTGGAGCTCAAACAGCAGGGTAGTGAGCAGGGGAGAGTTGCCTTCCATTAGCAGCAGGTGCTCTCCCTGGGATGGAAGCAGGATGCTGACATCGTTCTGCTCTTTCCAAGACATCTCAAACGGTCCCAAAATGCTTTATCGGAACAAAAATAGAAAGCAGAGGGCACACATGACTGGCAGCTTGGGCTCCCCTGTTGCTCTCTGAGCCTCTCTGGTGAAGAGCATTCATGGACAGAGAGCTACCCTGTGTAAATAGATTCACTAAATAAATGTGGTAATTATACTGAATATTATTCTCAGTAGAAATAGCAGCAGGGAAATGATTTGCATAAGAAATGTGGATTATTCATGTAAATGAATGTGTTATTTGTTTATAGAAAAGATTAAGTCTTGTCTAAAGACCTAGAACTCAGCTATACATGAAAGCGAACACTTAACCAGCATCTCATGCCTTCACTGTGCCCTGCCCACCTTTATCAAATTCATCTTTACAGTACTAGCTATGTTTTTCTCACCAGTCAATTTTGCTAAAACTCAAACTCCCCTCAACCCAGGGGATAGTTAATCTTCTCTAGGGAGCCTGTTTGGGTTGCCACTGAAATATCTTTATAGGAATCCAGGCTTTTAATCTTTGTTTTAGCAAGCTGAGCCTAGTGGCAGGAGAAGAAAGGAGTGGTTTCTAAGTTTGAAGAGCTGTACAAAAAGCCTGACTTGGGAGAATGGCTCCTTTAATTTCTCTCCTTCATTGCTGAGTGCAAGGAGGGGCTCAGGTCCCAGGCTGGCTGTCCCTGTGCAGTCCAGAGGCAGCCAGGAGTAGCCTCAGTTTTGGGGGCAATAGTATGTCAGGGCAGGCTAGCATATCCTTGGCAGCCCCCAAGAGCTGGCCTACAGATGGAGACACTGTGTGCCCACCTCCCACGCTCTGTGTCACCCCATGGCTTGCTCACCCTTGGGAGTAATTTCACCCCGTTACCCAAGCAATGCAGAAGGGGTTGAAACCATTGCAACCACCTCTTATTAATATCAGGACAGCCTCATCCCTCACCACAGCAATCCCAAGTCCAGGGTATTCACTAAAGGAAAAACACTGACTTAACAAAAAGAGCAGAAAGGCAGCCTCAGCTGATGTTGCAAGACCTTCGCCCTGCCATTCACCCCTGCAAAACAGCCAGCTCAGCTCCTGGACCCATTTTAGGAAGGGCACAGCCTCTTAGGAAAGCAGCTTTACTGACCATCAGGACACCTTCTCACGGGGCTTTGCCCTCAGGAACCTGCTAACTAGAGACAGCTCTTCTTCTCTCACCAGCAGCATCCTGCGTCAAAAGAAGCACAGCCAGCAGGTCGAGCGAGGTGATTCTCTCCCTCTACTCATGAGACTCTGCTCTCATGAGACCCCACCTGGAGTATTGCGCCCAGCTCTGGGACCGCCAACATAAGAAGATTGTGAACCTGTTGGAGCGAGTCTGGAGAAGGCCATGAAGATGCTCAGAGGGCTGGAGCACCTCTCCTTTGAAGACAGAGAGTTGAAGTTGTTCAGCCTGGAGAAGAGAAGGCTTTGTGGAGACCTTATAGCACCCTCCAATACCTAAAGGGGGCTACAAGAAAGCTGGAGGGGAACTTTTTACATGGGCAGGTAGTGATAGAACAAGGGGGAATGGCTTTAAACTGAAAGAGGGTAGATTTAGACTAGATATAAGGAAGACAATTTTTCCAGTGAGGATGGTGAACCACTGGAACCTGTTGCCCAGATGACCTGTCCCTGGAAACATTCAAAACCAGGTTGGACGAGGCCCTGAGTAACCTGGTCTAGTTGAAGATATGCCTGCTCATTGCAGGGGAGTTGGACTGAATGACCTTTAAAAGTCTCTTCCAACCCAAAGTATTCTATGATTCTATATGGCAGGTAACTGAGGAGAAACGCTCTCAGCGGATCCTATCTTTCATGTCTATGCAATAGCATGGGCTGCCTGAGGATTTGTTGCCTCTGGTTCCTTTAAAAAAATTTGAGAGAGGAAGAATGTTTGCCTCACAGCAGGAAGGGCTTATTTCCTGTCATAGTAAGTTGTCCAGTGACAGCTGTGTCTAGCTCAGGTTCTGGCACCTTAATTCACCAAGGCAATGTGGACTTCTCAGCTTACTTAGCTGCTTTAGCTAGTCAGAGTTGATAGAAGTTTTGATGGTCTTCAAATCTATTGCAACATTTTCATAATTTAAAGAGTAGAGCTGAGGGATGGCACCCCCACATGGCCCTTTCTACCAAATTTCTCTTGCCATTTTTTATTTCCAAGTACTTGTAAACCATAAAAATAAAAAACAAAAATTAAGAATAAATTGCAGTTCCTTCTACTAGACTCAGCAGTTTATTCTTGCAGCATACGAATTATTTTCTGTTAATTTATCCCCTAAATTCTTTATGTGCTTAGTTATGTGTTAGTTTGATAGAGTATCCCTTTCTTTTTTGCATTTCATACAATTAAAGTTCTGCAAAACTCAGCGCTTTAAACTCTTGGAAACTTGTGCACATTGGAAAATATTGATCCAGACGGTAGAGGCTGTGAGTGCCCAAGCCTTGCTCTCATACTCTGCCCTGCACAAGCAGAAAAGCAAGCTGAAATGGAAATTGAGTTCTCAGTAATGCTCAACTCAGCTGTTCAAAAATAATGAGCCCTTCAGATCAAACTCCTTTGGAGATGCTCATGGTAATTTATTGTCCGTATTGGCCCGGTGAGTGTTGGGAGACCAGGAGTCATGGCTTGCAGAGTCCCTGAGGACTAGCATCTTAACATCAGGCTGGCGTTTCTCCAGCGTCGCCGAAAGGCAGGGAGCGCAATGCTGATGGTTGTCCACAAGGGATGCACTCAGCATGGGCATCACCTGGGCTCAGAAAAGGGCTCTGTGACAAGCATGGCTCCAAGTTAAAATAGAACCTCCAGTGGTCTGCCCCAGCACTCTCATGGATGCAGTCAGACCCTGGTGCTGGGACACATGAGTCAGTTCCTGTATTACTTCAGACATTAGTTTGCCAAGCTGGAGCTAATGAACAGCTGGAACTAATGTCAGTTGGGGGATCAGGGAGAATGCCTCAGCCCTTCAGTTTAATTTTTTGGTAACATGTATATATGCCCTGAGAGTAGGAGACAGTTCTTAAGACGAGGGTTATGACTCTTCTGAGATTAAGGTGCAGGTAGGAGGAGTGTGTGATGTTGAGATTGTTTTCTTTTTCCTTTTAAAGGGAAACACAATAGATGGCAATAAGCACCAAGTTGCATTGAAGAGGCAACATGAAATCTCATACCCAAAGGTGTGCAGCCCTTCAAGATATTCACTGTATCCAAAATTGGCTCATGACCATTTTCCACCATCTTTTCTCTGGAAGGGGCGTGCTCATTATGTGCTCCAAAGCTCTGCATCATCTGCTCCATTTTTAGGGTAAACAGGCCAATGGGGGGCTGTATCTAGAGACTTATAGAGCAGGCATGGCCCCAGTTTCTGGAGCAGTATTCCTAGCTAACACTTTGGTTTTGACGAGGGCAGTGGAAAGGGAGAGGCTATGGTAATGAGGCTATCACAGACATAATCCCAGTTCTGGCATTCTCTGGAAGCTCAGAGTATAGGTGCAGAGGAAGGACCCTCCAGCAGCCCCAGCCCAAGAAAAAAGCAGCATTGCTGCTGCCAGCAGACTGAAAGCACCCAGTCAGGGTTGCTTGAGACCAAATTTCTCACTCATGAGCTCCTGCTCTTCAGCAGTGCAGAGCTGCTTTCAAGCAGAAAGTCATTTATGTCTAGCTTCAGCGTATTTATGAGAAGGAAATCCTGCTTTTACCTGAGGAAAAAAGCTACTTTACAGCAGCTACCTCTTTCATTTCACCTCGCCTAACGAGCACCAGCTGAAGACATCCTTCTTGTAGCCACATTTGCTGGAGTGTGAGGATCTCCACATGTTTCTGCAAGGTGCTCACTCTTAACCCTTCCCTCCACATTAGATGTGTGTACATGACAAGTTAGGAAAAAAAAAAAAAAGGTCTTTTAAAATTATAACACTTCGTAGCAATCCACATTTTGGGTCTCTTGAATCTGAAAATTCAATTCCCACATTTGTATGTGGTTCACTGTAAATATTCCATCAAAATGGGCTTCAAGAGAAAACTGGATTTATAATTGCCTGCTCTCTTACCAGAGATCCCCTGTGCTAGATTACGAGTGAAAAGTTTCCTCCTCAACAGCAGTAGCAAAGTCCATTTTTCTTGGCTCACAAAACAGCTGAAAATCTGTACAAAACCCAAGTTTGTTTTCAACCTGACTCTTACTGTGGATTTGAGTTCCAAGGATCAACATGATGGTCTGGCTATAACATTAATAGTGATAAAGCAGACATGTAATTCACCCAACAGTAATTTTGTATGGCACTTTTTACCACTTATTCAACAACAAAAAAGTAGCAGATAAGCCCACGCAGAGAGCACTTCTGCCTGGTATCTGCAGCCACCACAACACCAAGCGTGTCCTTTGCAAGTGGCATCAGTCTCTGGCACTGCCAGGCTGGGTAGAATTAGTCAGGATTTTGTAGGTTTTTTCCTTTATCTGTGGAACGTCAGCTTCCTACATTACATGGCTGATCTGAGCAAAACAAAGGTCTGCCTGCACTGGAAGAGAGCACGATGGAGACATTCATTTCCCCAGAATAGGTAGTGTAACAAATCAATCCTGACTGCACTGATAAATTGAACTTCAAGCTTGGTGATACTGCTTTTCAGGTCTAATTCAGTGTAAGACATAGCAGGAAGGAAAGGCAAAGGCATTCGTTAGCATTTCATTCTGCAAGGAGCTGTTCCCTGAGCAGGGGAGAGAAAAAATAAAAAGATCTTTTTCACCTTCTATTTCAGCACAGCATTGCAACAATTTTTAAGGAAGGCTACAATGAGTGCACAGGTATGTGGGGCAGTGTGTGTGAAGATAGAGGGGTGCAGAAGAACTAACTAGTAATCACTGGCTTCTTGCCAAGCCCCAAACCTTGGCATGGCATCCTAATTTGAGCACCTGGATGCCAGTGAGAAAGAAGTGTTGCTTATGGGAAAAATCTGGCTCACAGCAGTATGGGGATTCCAGAGCCACAATGCTCTGGCACGCAAAGGGAAGAGGAGCTGGTGGGCTGGACTTCAGGAGACTGAGGTCCAGGTCAAGTCTTAACAGAGCTCCAGGCTGAACACAGACAGATCACTCCCCTGGGCAACTGCAGAAGTACTTCTTTTTCTAAGTAGACAGCAAATGCTGCTCTTCTTGTCACATAGCAGCCATCACCCTGGGGACCCAATCTTCCTCCTCTCAGCACTGTGGCACTATAAATAATATCAAAAGGGATTTCTGCCCTTCACTTTTCTAAATCTGGATAAAAATATCAGTCTGTGTATCACAGTACAGATTTTCACCCCTCTTCCACACTGGAGCACAGGGTTACCATCAGCTAGAATCTAGCAGGACTGATTATGGGAGAAAAGTCTCCACAGCCCTCAGTGTTTGGGCAGAAAGCTTGAAACACTGGCCTTAATAGCTCACAAATGAAACAAAAAAAGACTTCAAGTTTACAATCTCCTGGGGTGGGGTTGCAGGACTAGAGAGAGGGTGAGCAAGGGCTGGTGGACACTTGGATTTAGCAGTGGCTTTGGCTCCATATTCTCAGGTTGTCTCTGAATTCCCATCACTTCCCCATGCAAAGGCCTGCACTACTGGGACACTTTGTACCCACTCTGCTCAGTGACTAGTTTTCAGGCACCAAATGCCCCTGGAAACAGGCTTTTCCTTTCAAAAGCTTCAAAGTCCTAATTTTTATGACATGGGTACAATGACAACTTGCCCTTTAGATGTCCACTTCTGGATTGTGGAGTTAGGATTACATGTAGTGCTTAATAATTAAAAACAAACCAACATTATTGATTCTACACAGAGCATCTCATGGTATGATCAAAATTTGCTGGCCAGCCATGATGGTGGTTTGTGCAGTAGCCACTTACATGAATATAATACCTCCCAGCAAAGGATTGCAATATGCTTTTAGGTTAGGCAGGAATCTTGTTGACCCCACTGCAAAACTGGTGAAAAGGAGAGATGTGATCTCAGGCACAGAATTACACTGCAGTGTTTCAACAGCATGTAGACCTTCAAATTTTAATTGATTGCCCAGAAAGAAATACACAGATATACTCAATCTCAAACCTAGATCACATTGGTATCTCTCCAGAGGTGGTCATCCCTAGCTATCTAAGGGGAAAGAGCCCCATGATCTTGCGGTAACTTGTCCCCAGAACAGCTCTTCCCCTTTTGCCTGAAGCCAGATATCAAGTCTCCTGCACAGCTCTTCACTGAAGCCATCACCTCTCCAGCTATGCCTGTTACTCCATTAAGTCATAGCTCCTTTTTGAATCCTGTTAGGCTTGAGAGTAGAGCCTGTCCTGTTGCCATCTCTTCAGAAGCCCTGAGCATGCAGAGTGCACACAGTGAGGCTGACAGGTGCCTGCTGTACCCCAACTGCACACTGAACATGTGCACCAACTATATCCAGGAAACATGAAATACTTCCAGTTGTGTGTGTGTATCTTGCAGCAATAAGCTCTAGCTGAATATTTTGTTTGCAAAGTGTAGATTAGTTCCTTTCAATTTCATCTCAGCCTTATTGTTACACTATACCTCATCATCCAGTTCCTCTTACCAATTCAGGTATTATTTGCTATTCTTGCACCTGCCTTCTCCAGAAAGGACTTTTATTAACAATGCTAGTCTCAAGCCACAGCCTTACTTTTCTTTCATTTCTGCTAGAGCAATACCACCCTCTGCAAAGCTCAGCATCTCCACAAATGCTGTGGTTACAAACGAATGCATCCTTCAGCAGCATTTTAGACCATTTTTCCACAATGCACATTGTAAATGAGGAGTAATATATCTTCAGAATTGCCCAGAAAACATTATTCTGTTAGCAATATAAAAGCCTCACAGTGTCCGAGTAGGTGCCCTTGCCAAAAACATTTTATTATGAGCCAGATAATTCAGTTTGAATTGTACACGGTTTGGTATAATCATTCCAGTAAAGCATTCTTTACAATTCTGTAACAGCAAGTCACATGGCTCAATAAAGTTTATTGCTGCAAATGCTTAGTGATTCATGGCATGGATGAATTCTGTTTCTTTCCTGGATCAAGTAATCAATAGCAAAATAATCTCCCTGCAATTACATTGCTCTGCATTAAAGAGGTGTGAAGTAAATAAGTACAAAATCTGATAGAAAAAACGATGTGTACATTAAAATGAACTGCAGTTTGAAACTGGGTGTCCTGCACCACAGTTTTGCGCAGAGCCCATGGCAGAGCTACGTCCAGCCTTAAATGATTCTTGGTCAGCTGATTACACACATTGTGCAACAAACCCAGTCGGGACCGACAGATTCCCATCCCATCACGTCCAACAGAGCCCTGCTGAGAACACTCTGCACTCACACAGACCTCCCTGCCCATCCCCGTGGGTGCCAGGGACCATCTTTTTCAGAGCGCGCTGGAAAAGCGGGACCTACGCTCTTCTAATCAACCTTTTCGGCTCTTCCAGTGCTGCTCCTGCACACACTAAATCAGTGTTTATAACATCCCCTGCTGAGCTGAGTGCAAATTAAATCAGGGTTATTTAGTTTGTACCATCATGTTCAGCTGCAAGTCACAAAAGGAAGCAGAGGCATGGCATTTGGGAAAGGGCACGTGCTTTGTGAGGGGAGCTGCTGACGGAGCCTCTTCGGGAGCCCAGCAGGACAGCAGCCCTGCAACAGTGCTGCTTCTTCAGCAGCCCAGCAGGATAGCAGCCCTGTGACACTGCTGCTTCCTCAGGAGCCCAGCAGGATGGCAGCCCTGTGACACTGCTGCTCGAGGGGCCCTGGATATCCCTGCTCCCTCTAACCTGCTCTGCTTCACAGATCTGAACCCTGTGGCTCCAGTGACACCACAGCAGGTCACTCACAACAGATAATAGATACATCATCTGTAATAAACAAGTACCAACACAGCTACCTATTTATCTGGTATGAACGGTTTTCTCATAAAAACAGTACGAAAATGATACTGTTTAGAAACAGACTGTTCTGGGGAATAAAGTGCACACTGTTGTTTTTACTGTTTAATGCCTCCTGACTGGGAACACTTTAATGTGGTGGGGTTCCTCTCTAAATATGCTCATGCTATTGCACAGGCTTCAATGCAGTGGTAAGCACATACCTGAACTCAGTCTTTTGCTCATGTTTTCTTTCTTATCCACAGTCCACCTCATTCTTGAATCTCACACGCACTCTAAAAGAATGTTTATGAGATTAAGTCACAGAAAAGTCACAAAAAGCCAGAGGGAAGGCCGCCTATACAAGCTTAATATAACTCCTTCCTACAAAGGCATTAGAGTATGGTCTTTCGTTATATGTTCATTCCCATTGGAGCTCGGTTTCATTTGGTGCCCTGACTAGGCTGTGCACTGGAAAAGAGCCACAAATGTGCTGTCTGCAGGAATGGGAAAAAAAAAAAATTAAGAAAAAAAATAATCAAAAAAGTAACCTGTAACAGGCACTCAGCTCGGAAATTTCCAGTCCAAATAAATGAGTGGTAAGAAGGTGAAAAAGGATCCTACAGATAGATGCATCAAGTAACTCTCTCATGGATTTTGATGTGAACAGTCCTACTTACAACATGTTCTCTAACGCTGTTCACAGCTACGCACCAAGTTTTCACTAATTAGCTACAACCTAAATTTGCCTACATCATTTAAAAGTACATACACATACACACTCTCTCTCTCATCTTTTATAAAAAGTAACTGACAAATATCCAAACAGACAGCTCCTGTATCATGCTACTGAGAACATCCATTCCCTGCCAATCTCCAGTGACTTAAAAACAATATGGGATCAGTTTACCTTTCATTGTACCGTACTTCTCAATCCTCAGAGAAAAACCACTGCCTTTCTGAAATAAATATGCCATCATCACAGAACAAACAGCTTGAGGCCCAGCTCATCTCTTGGTCAAATCAACTTAGGTTCACTTCAATATGTCTATGTTGACTTATAAAAGCAAAAGAGATGGCTTGAACATTTGCAAATCACCTTTTCGAGTCAGGGCTAGGGAAGAGTGCTCATTCAGTGAGTCCCCATCCCTCTTTCCCACAAGCACACAGACTCCTGTCCTCTACCTTGAGCAGCAGCTACAGAACCGGGATTCCCTCTATTAGGTGACAAACTACTCAGGGTTGGGGGCTATTTCTCTCCCAGGCTCAAGAGCCCCATTCCCAAGCACATCCTCTGGGCACTGCCACAATGTATACCTATAACAACAGCAGCAAAACATCAGCATGAAGTAGGTGACCCCAGAAACTCAGCCACCGTGCTCCATGGTGTGACACTGTGCACTTGTAGTGGTTGGCATCCAGCAGTCTCTTCTCGGAAGGGTTGTCTGAAGTGAAATAGGACTTAAAATAAATCCATTTAGTAGTAAAACTTCAGTTCACCAAGTCTGTGGTTATTAGGTCAAGTCTGCTTCAGGAGAAGGCTTTTCATATGAGGTAAATCAAAGGGCTGAACCCAAAGAGTCCAGTGTGCACAGAAAGTTGAAACAAGGCCGACTTCCTCATCCTGGTGCAGGTCTGGTTGTCCTGTCCTCTACAGCACTGCTTCAGGAATAAAGTGTCATCATCATCCACTGTAAAATAATGTGGAAAGTGAGTTGAAATAACCCATCCATCTGAGAGCTCTGCCATATTCACACCTGGACTGGACTGTGGGGCACTGGAGATTTTTTGCTTCCAGAAGGAGCAGAAGACAATGCAGAAGACAATGCAGAAGACAATGCAGAAGACGTAGAAGTCTGAAGCTCCTTGTTGTTTCTAACCTACACTGTAAGTGGTCAGTTAAAGATACCTTTTCTAATGCTACACAACAAAACATGCAGTGCCCTGTGCAACAAAGGAGCCTGCATTTGGCAGTCAGGGAATGGGCTTTACCTCAGATTCCCGGAGATATATCCCTTTGCCATCTTGTGTTAGGTTGCGAAATGCCTCTGCAAAAGAACCAAATGAGGAGCATTAACTTTATAGCCAGGAGATCACCACCAGCCAAGACACTGTCTCAAGAAAAACCTCAAAGGCAGAGAATGTAGGCTATTCTCAAGTCCATGTGAACTTCTCTGTTCTGTCACTGGAATATCCCTGAAGGCTGGAACACTGGGACCAGCTGAATAAAGTCAGGCACATTACTGTCTGCCCACCCATCTGTGAAACCTCAAAATACAGGGGGTCCCAACATCACCCACTACAATTTTGGGACGTGCAAAATGTCTACAGCATGAGCTTACAGACTAAGCATCTGTGAGCTGTCTCATCATCA
>NW_016690218.1:1104082-1205505 GCF_001604755.1 Lepidothrix coronata
GCAGTCCATCAAAGATATATTTCAAGGCTCTCTTCTTCCTGAAAAGGGTATATTTCAAGGCTGTCTTCTTCATGGAAAATGAGTAGTCTTCATCTGTAATTTGCCTACCTCCTCCTACAGAAGGTTGGTGCAAACCTGCAGGGAGCTTAATCACTCTGATATGTACAGCCTGGATGTCTGTAAAAAGTGACTGGTGGAAAGGTAAAGAGAGAAAACTTGATTTTGCCTATATCCGTCCCTTGCTTTAAATTGATTGTTCTTGGTTTATTCAGAAATCCAGTCCTACTAATTTTGACCTTGCCACTGCCAGCTGGAGCAGTGTCAGAGGGGTCAGGGCTTAGCCAGCAGCCCAGCTTGCCTGGCCAGACACATAACACCAGCCTTACCTCCCATGATCTCCACTCGAAGCATGAAGCAAACAAAGCTCTCAAAGCTGATCTGTAAGTCAGGGTCACCATATCTGATTGCCATCAAATTACAGATTTCATTGCTGAGTGAAATGCCTTCATAAAATGGAAAAGAAAAAAAAACAACAGGGAAAACAGAATGAGATGGCAACTCCCAGCTGTACACAGCTGAATATGCACAGCTATGTGTGCACACACAGCTGTAACCATGCACAACCGAGTGTCCTTCAGCCCTTCTCCAACAGCTTGGTTTTTCAAGCCTCCTCTAAAACAATCTCAAACATTAGCCAGCCCAAACAAGACCACTATATAAAGATACCTCCCCCAAATTAAAAAGGGTTCAGATTTGATCCCCTATAATCACAGTCCTGCCAGAGTTGGAATAAAATACACATGGGCCTCATTTGCTCATGGGATATGAGGGTAATAGCTGTAGCTGGGTTTAAGAGCAATACTACCCAAGAGGGTAGGAAAAGAGATGAAAAAGAAAATCCAGAGGAAGCTCAGAGAGCTTCAGTCCCAATGTCAAGCAGCAGCAGCATTTGCAAGGAATAAAAGCATTTTCTATTCATGGCCTGGGATTTTAGTTTGCTTTAGCAGAGGTCTGCCTGGGTTTCTCACTGTGCTTTCACTGACTCAGATGAACTGGGTGAACATGCAGCAAAAAGAGGAATGATATTTAAGATGTAAACGCGCAAAGGAAGCTACAAGACTGACAACAGCCCCCACACAATGCCCAGTAATAGTAACAGAGCTTGGTCCAGTACTTGGACTCATATGTATCATCTTCCATTTCTAGGTCAAGCTTCAGACATTGCATTAGTGAAGTCTGGCACCAGTATTGCCTCTGTGCAAGTCCCACACTTCCAGGTTTGGTACCTGAGCTGTTGTCTTCAGCAGAGGTAGCAAATTAATATGACTTAGATCTGGCCTCTTGCATGCATTCACACAACCCCACATAGCCTTTTAAAATTCAATTAGCAACAAAGAGGAAGGGATTTGAAAAATGGGTCTAAAATAAGCAGACACTTCTGTTTCAGACAACTATCAGTAGGAGACCACACTTGGGCAAAGACTGAGTAGACCATTCCGTGGCAAAATAATTTTCAGATATGTTTGTCCAGCTAAAGAAGAAGGAAGAGATGCCACGATCATACAGCCTATGTGTTTTCCACTTCTCCCAGGCCCTACCTACAACTATCAAGATGTTCCCCAGCCCTAGGCTTTTTCCACTTTTGTGAGGAAGAGGATAAGACTTGTCAAAATGCGCCATGGGCTCACCTGTCTCCTGTACAGCTGCATGCAGTTCCACAAGGTCAAGCTTTCCTGATCTGCTTGTGTCTCCTTTCTGGAAAACTTCCTGGGGGGTGAAGGGAGTATTTTTAAACATAACAAGCCACCCAAAGAAACAACAGATGACACCAAAGGGATTGTGAGCAGGGAGATATTGCAAAGGGGCACAGAAATTATTGTTATACCAAATAGAAAAGCAGCCTTTTCCACAGGACTCTGAATTCCTGGATACTCAGTGTGCCAGTGGCATTCAGCTTAGTGGGAGAATTAAAGTCAAAACATCTCAATTAAACTTTAGGTAGCACTCATTACATATTGAAACAAACAAAACCACAAAAAAACCAAACAAAAACCCCCAAAAACCCCCAAACAAAATAAAAAACTTATAGCCACTCTAACATTTCCACAACTATAACATGAGGATAATGATTTCTTAGCCCACATGCTTATCTATAGCTTGATCCTCCTCCCACCAAAGTCAACGGAATCCTGGCTGCTGATTTCAGAAGCAGCAGGAATCAACCCTTTCCCAAACCAACTCCATTCTGTCACAGCTGAACTGTTATTATGGAGGGTGAGATGTGCAATAAGCAGGGCCACGTGCTGGTGGTAAAGAAATCACAGTAACACCCAGTCTGCCCTACAAAATAATGCTCCAATGGAGTATTATATGAGTCAGAAGTATCACTCATGACAAGGATACATCCAGGAGTGCCAAGATACCCTGGCAGGAATCCAGACTGAAATTCAGGCGAAAACTCTGGAAGTCTGGGGAGAGGGAAAAAAAAAATAATTGTTTTGAAGAGTCATTGAATATCTCTCAGAAAAATGGACTCTCACAAAATTCCCCCTCACTTGAGAGGGCTCAGGTTCCCAAGCCTTTGTGAAACTTTACACCCACTTGAGAAGAAGTATCATTTATGATGATAAAAATATGAGGCAACAGGATGGATTCTACTAGTCTCAGAAAATCCAATATGAGCTCCCTGCAGGCATGTAATACAGAATGAAATATGGTGCACTATCTCCAGCTATTAGAGAAAATGGAAGGAAAAGGACATCCAAAGCTCTAATCCCAAACAGAATTTACTGCATGACCTTGAGCAAAGTCACTTGACCTGAAGAGCTTTGGGGAACAGCATTGCAGATTAATTGAAACTCTTGTACTAAGCATCTCTATCTCCCTCTCTTTCACAGACACAGTGCCAGCTCTGTTAATATAATTAAAAGTACAGGCATTGCTAGAAACATGATGATGCTGCATCAAAGCTTAGCATTCCTGCTTCATATATAAATTACATGAAGAGTAACAAAAATAGGCTCTAATCTCACTGCAAATCATGATTATAGATGATCTATAGCCTCACACTGAGTAAGGGACAGAATCATAACTCACCAATCTCCTCTGCAGAAAGTCAAGATGCTTTAATAATTTTAATCCTGTAATAGCCCTGTTTCATAAATATGAAGCAAGTACTGTAGAGTTTTTAAAATCACTGTCTTAAAATTGATCACTCATGAAAAATAAAGATTCCCTATTCCACATAGTCCTCTCACAGATAAGACAGTGCCTGATGGGTCACTGCAAAAAGTCTGAAGAGCTATCCTTGTCTACCTTTGTAGAAAAGAGAGCACTGTCAAATTCAGCTTAAGTGAAAAAGACATCACATCAGTCTTTTGATTGTATTCTTTGTTGCCTGTAAAGGCTGGATGGAGTATTTTCTATGTTGAACATTAGTTGTTCCCAGTGAAGAAACTGCAAAGGAAATCTGGATTCAACATTATGTCTGTAATTTCATTGTCATTGTTCGGAGAAAACAGCCATTGCAATACCTTGCTGTTGTCTAGGTGGTGTTATTTATAAATAGGAACCAAATTACAAGGTTGTGGAGTGCCCTAGGCTGCCCCTGGCAGAGTGGATGTCACAGTCCTCATAAGAGAGACAAGCTTGGGGCTCACCTGGGTCTCACAAGCATAGGTTACACAGGCCACCTGCACCTCATCCTGTCTCCCAAACACACACAGAGCAAGGAACAGCCTTGTGCATGCATAGCAGGGAAGAATAAACAGGAATAGCAGGCATGAACCAGGCACATGAAGGCAAAGACAAGACCCTCTTCCACCACATAAACGCCTACAGACCAGGCTTTCCACACCTCTGAGCAGTGGTGCTGCCAAGACTGGCAGTGGCACAGGGTAGAACAAGATTTCAGTTTCAGAATCAAGGCTGAGGTCAAGCTGGGTTTGGAGGTCAAACTAAGAGTCTGCATCCACACTTGTTCTCCCCCATTCTTCCAGTTGTTGAAATTCAAACTAGATTAGCCTCACTGCTAAAATTTCTGCCATGTTGATTCATACCCCAGCAAATCCTTTTGCTCTGAAAATCTAACATGGCATCAGAAGAGTCAGTTCAATCAGATTCAAGCCAGTTTCTCTTCCCAGAATGCAAGTAATAGATATAGGAGCTGAGGCTTTTCTCTGAGAGGGTTTATTTTACAGAAACATTGTTTTTTAGTACTTACTTCTCCAAGATATATTATTCAAGATCTTCTGGAGCTGAACAGCATTTATTTCAGGATTCTGTGATATGGAAGAGAATTTTAATTCTTGTTTTTTATTTTTTTTTTTAAGTACTAAATCACTTTTCTCCTACTTTTGTTTTCCCAGCATGTCCCATCTTCATTCTCTGCTTTTCTGGCCCCACTCCAGCCGCTGGGAAAATCAATAGAAAAGGCTCCCTTTGAATATGACAAGATTCTCAGCCTGCAAGAGCTGCAGTCTGCTCTGGGCTAAGTTCTCAGGGCTCTACACCGATCAATGCAGCAGATTTACACCGAGTGAGGATCCAGACCATTAACCTTTTGGCCTTGGTGCCATCTGTCCCATCAATCACACTGTCAAGAGACTTGCTTCAAATATTTCCCTTTTATCACTTACAGACAAAAAAGACGGAAACTTTGGAATACTTCTCCCCAAACTTTTCAAAGCAAAGGTTCCCCTTCATCCTTGTCATATTAAAGTTTACAGGTTTTTTAGAAGCTGTGACAATCGTTTGTTTGGAGGGCTTTTTTAAATGTCACTCTTCAAAAATAAAAGGCTATTTTCAAATCATTGAGCCATACCAGGGTAATGCCTTCAGAAATGGCAGTACTGCCTGCCTCTGTGTGTCCTTGGACCTCCTGACAGCAAAGGACCAACATCTCACAGCATGTGGCATTTTCTAGCACATCTGAAAGCCACACCATTCTCAAAACCAAAATCTTAAACCAGTGGCATAAAGTAAAAGCATTGTTTGTTTTCAGTAACAGTTTCCTTCAAATTATTCCTATTAAAAGTGCAAATCTGTTTTTGTAAAATTGTGTTTGCCAAATATAGGGTAAGATGCTAAATAAATGCAGTGACCTTTTCTGAAAGGTGAAACTCTTGCATCTCTCACCATAGTTAGTGGGATCCCTGATGGTCAATTCTATCTCAAATCAGGCTAGAGAGATCCTTAAAAAGAATCTTTCACAGTAAAGATCATATTTCACCAGGAAAATTAGGGAAAAAGGGAGGTGACGGGACATCTGATACCTACTTCACCTCTCAAAGCAAGTTAGTTGCCATCCAACTTGTGATGAAGTACATATGAGACAAGTGTTTCAGGGGGTGTTATCTCACTGGTAACTTTCCCCAGTGAATGTAAGAACACCCTAAAGGATAGGATGGATTCACACAGCCCATCACTTTGTCCCCAATACAGGCAATAGTAATAAATGTTCAGGGAAAGCACATGAGCCTGGTCAGCTTCTGCAGTCCATTCTGCTCTTTCCCTGGCATCCACATCTGTTGGAAAAGGGATCTGACATTATACATCCCTGCCCAGTCCTTTAGTACCTGTTTATGGACTTTCTGCCCATCAGTTTCCTAATACCTCTTGAGCCTCTTGATATTGTCACATCCACAATGTCCTGTGGCATTAAGTTCCAGGCATTCCCACCCTCTTGTGTGGAGAAGTCTGCCTATCTCAACATTATCATATTGCTAAGCTTCACAGTCAAATTTGCTGCACGGTACACACAGCCCTATCTGCTCTCTGTGGCCCCTCTCTGTTCCCCACACTTCCACATCCAGACCTCCCTTGAGCACCCACATGCTTTTACTTTCACAGAACTACATAATAGCTCTGGAGGAGTTTGTTCTGGCAGCTCATACAAGCACCTACCTGTTCAAAATGCCTTGTGAAGAAATCCTCCCAAATCTTGCCTTCATACTTATCAACAATTTCCTTTAAGGTATTTAAAAAATATATTAATCATTAACTTGCAGCAGAAAAATATTGTCATCCAAGTTATTAAAGATAATTTCCCAGAACTGCACTCCATCCCCTGCCCTTCCACTTTCTCCCCACCACTGCAATCAATGCTACACCACTGACACAGCCCACTGCTAAGATAGCTCCCCACACCACAGAAATGCTATTTCTTGGAAAGAAATACTCAGATAACACTCAGTGGGGAGAAACATTCCCCCCACCCTTCCCCAAGCTATGCAACAACAAAGGATGTGGCTCACTCTTTGTCAAGAAGAGAGAGAAGGGCCTCTGTCTTCCTGTATACAGCACAACAGAGGAGATGAAAGCAGGAAAGATCTTTTTATGCCAGGGGAACAGACTATGCTATAAACTCCCTGGCACAAGGTGCAGACATGCATGCACTGCCACTGAGCTCAGCTATTTCGAAAATAGCCTACAGGCTGCTGCATGGGAATAGTACTGCTCAGGTCCCATGATGTCTTCAAAACTTTCAAGGCATGAAAGGAACAGGGACAAGTGCAAGAATGGACCTTGAGCCTCCAAAAAGCCATGAACAGGAAAGACTGCAGAGCCAGTAAGATGGTGTCACTAAAAGATGTTTGCAAAAAGGCAACCAACTAATGTGCTTAGCCAGTCCTCCACATTTGTCTGCATCTGTCTGCATGGCCCAAAGGACTCCAGCTGTAAACCCAAGCAATGCTTTCAAAAGTGCTGAAACACAAGCCCTGACATTCTCACTCAGCCTGTCCCTACAGCAGAGCAACAGTAAAAACCCAACATTCAGAGCAGAAGACTGAATCACAGACCTCCCACTCCTCTTATATCCACTCACCTTAGAGAGGATGAAACTCGTGTTCCCACCCATTTCCCTGGAGATGCAAAAAAGCAGACCTGTTATAAAGGTATCCCAGAGTTGTGTGTTTGTCTTACCACAGGTGGCATCCCCCATCCCCAGATGGGGCCCCAACCTGCTATTGCAGGTTGTTTTATTCTCTGGTGTTACAGCTGCTGTAAGGGAAGGCCTCATGTCCATACAACTTCCAAGGGCTGCCAGCATTTGAAGTATTCAAAGCACTATTATGCACAAGCAACTGTCCTAGCACTGCCAGAAGGGTCTCCTGGCACATTAATGGTGCATTAAAAGCTCTTGTCCTTCTCACACTCTCAAACATGTCCCTGCTGCAAGAATTTTGTGGGCCTAGCTCAACACCTCTCAAAAGGATAAAGCCAAAAGCAGTACTTCAGCCGCTGAGAATTCTAAGGTGGGAGAAACCCACAACCAGCCTCTCTAAAAGAGATTATGCTGCTTTTTGCAGAGTAAAGTCTCTATGCTGCTCCCATTAGACTAGAAAGACCAGACTATTCCAGAGAATTAGATGCTGGCAGAAGGGCAGCAGCATCTCACCGAAGAACATGTTTCCTGGAGAAGACCCGCAGGATGAATTCAGACTCTTGCTGAGGCTCCAGCGTGGATGGGACAATCACATAGACACCAGGCTCCAGATGGAAGTCATGAGTCACTTCCCGCTCATCAAGGAAAACTTGGTGCTTGTTCACAGGCTGATGTCGGGTGAAGAAAGCTGGGGGCAGTTTTCTGTTGCTTTCCTGGTACTGTTCAGGGAAGAAAGATAAGAGACGTGTGTTCTGCAACCAGCTGAACAAATGCACAGAAGGTATGTGGAGGATTCATGGGCATGGCATAGACAGCCTGCCCTCACACCTCAGATTGTTTTGCAGGTAACAGAGCCCAAAGGACTCAGTCTCCTCCCAGGACATGGTGGTTCTCACTTATGCAACACCCCTGCCCAATACTACTATGACAAAGAACTGGGTTTCCTGCAATTTATCAACCATGTAAGAGTACTTGTACAGAACAGCAGTGAGGACTGGAGAGGAGAAGCTATTCCTGTCAAAGTGGATACTGCAAAAGGCTTTTCCATATTAAGAGAAGTAACTGCAGGCAGGAACTGCTCTAGACACTGCTCTTCGCTAGCCAGAACACCCATCCTATCCCATAAGGACCACACACTTTGTCCCCAGTTTGTCCTTAGTGCTAGAGATCTGGTGCCAGAGGATTTTGGAGTACCTGTGATCTGAGCCTACTGCAGGCACAACCTAAGACCTAACCCTGACTTAATGCAAGAGTTCTTGATCTGCCTGACACTCTTTGCTCTGCAGGCACTTTTCAGCAACAGGAGGATGGATAAAATGTTGATCCAGGCAACACAGAGCTCATTTTTAATGCCACTGAGTGCCTAGTACACAAGCAAAATAAATAATCCTGCTAGCTAAAACCACTGTCACCTTCTGATCTTGGCTGTTCCTCAAAACATTTAGTCATTTTACTCTGCAGCCTCATGGGGAGATGCTATGCCTCTTCCTTTGCCAGTATTTTTCTTACTAATAGAGCAATCTTTCTTCTGAAAGGTTCAGGGTTACTCCTCCTCATGCCCCTTATGTTAAATTCAAAGTTTTTATATTCCAGTCAATACTGGGTTGACAGTAGTTCTAATACCTTAGATGCTCTCGGCTTGCCATCTCTCTGTATTGATCTTGGCAATCACTACAAACCTGAAATTAAAGTCCTGGCTGCCACCATTCCCACTCAGGTGTGACAGAGGAGTGTGCTAGGGCCACACCCAGACCCACCCCCTCTGCCAGCAAGTTTACTTTACTTGTAACCTTGATAGCGCACAAAATATTTAAGTCAGGAAGGCATGGCATCTTACCTCATAGTTACCATGCTGGAAATACAGTAACTAGGAAAACAATTGTGCTGCCCTAACCATACACCTAAATTAGTTCTTTGCCAGCCCAAATTTTCATTTAAGAGGTGTTCTGAGCAGTAAGAGAGTGGAAGATAAGCCCTTAGAAGGCAAGAGGAGCTAAACCTTTCCCTGTTAACACTGATACCACTTCTAATGCCTTTGAAGACCCATTATAGGACCTGAACAACCCATGTCCCCTTTTAAGGCCCCTGAGCCCTCCTGATATGGCAGCTTTTCAGAAGAGTCAGTGGATAGCTCTGTATTAGTAGTGCCTTGCTGTGGTGCTTCACTGAACTCAAATACTCACTGTCAGCTAAGGAACAAAGGCAAACACACCACCTTCAGTGTTGTCTTAATTGCTGCACCAGCTCAGGTGCCCCAGCAAACAGTCAGTAGTGGTGACAAGAGACTCACCTGTAGGTGTACCTGCAGGAAGAAAAGAAACAGAGCAACTGTCAAACAAGTTTGCTCACATAACATAGCCATGTCATTCCTGGGAAGCAAAGCAGATACATACATCCAGCTGGGGTCTTTGCCTTCAGTCCCTCCACCCAAAAACCCTTCCCCACAGTCACCTCACTGTAGCTGTGCAACCTCACAGCAGCAACGAGAGCTTGGCTCTCAAGGGTGGCTCTCAAGGCACTAGGATAAGCAGAGAACTGAGGGGATATCCACTTATCCCCGGATACACAGGGAACTAGCAGTATGCACACACAGACCGCTGCTACATCATGCTAGGAACACTTCTCAAGCACAATTTACCATAGTTGGAAATAATCTGAGGGCAGAGCTCTTCCTGCCTCAAAGTAAGGGCACTCCTGGCACGTTCTCCCAGCTGTTGCACATACTCTCAGAGAAAGGAAAATAAAAAAGCGTACTTTGAAGGAAAAGGCACTTCTCACTGCTCTGCAGGGTGACATGCAGCATGCTGGAGAGGCAGCAAGTGGGACACAGAGCTGTGCTGTGATGTGTGAGGAGAGTGGGTGCAGGCAGAAGGAAAGAGCACAGATCACCCTGGGCACAACAAAACTCTTCATCTGCAAAGCGCTACAATTTACAGGGCTTGGAAGTTTTCCTATGTGGTGAAAGCAAGAAAAGCAAAGCAATTCTTCACACCTTGTAGAGTAAAAATCCAATGAAAAGGTGAGGAGCTCGGTTCCGGTGTTTGCTGCTGTGTTTCTGCATCAGGGATATAACCACATTGCACGAATTCAGGTTTTTCTTACTGTCTTCAACTGGTAAAACATTCAGCCAGTACTGAGGGTTCATCCAAAAGTTGCCTAAGCAAAACAAGAAAAGAATTTTGATGTCATTTTCCCTCACAAAATTGATTGCCAGCTTCCCACATGATGCCTGGCATTGGACTGAATCGGTCACAACTAGTCTGTACCTCCAGACGCCACAGGGATTTGATTTCGGGGTGCAGTTCACAAGTTTAGCAGTGTAACTTATCTAAAACAGTAAAACAACCCAGGAACAAGGAACTATATTTCTGCTTACATGCAACTAAGAGCTCATGTTTTTTATAAATGTATCACTGTTCCTGCATCACCTCTGGTATATGGGCTAGCTGACTTCAGACCCCACCTGCTCTGCTTCCCGAAGAGCTGAGCTTCTGCATTTCCCATTCACTTTACTTAAAATACCACTCCCTGGAGGTGCTGAGGATGCAAATTTTAACAGACAAGTTTAATGCCCTAAAGCAGAACAGTGCTGGCAATTGATCCTGTGATTCTGCAGCTCATTTCATGCTATAATCAACTCACTGCCCTATGTTTGCAAGTGATGCATTTTCTGTGATAGCAGAAGGCAATCAAAGTCCTTCAGCTGCTTATTTTTGATGTTGGTGTGGAGGCTTAAGCAGGAAGCACATATTTCTGTTGTCAGTTTTATGCTAAGAGGTGTAAGGTGCTGGTAACTGAGTCAGCAGAGCATCCAAATGTCAGAGTCATCCAAAAGAGCACCCCTCACCATTACAGAATCCCAGACTTCCTCCTGCTGTACTTCCTTTAACCCATCTCCCACTCTTCAGGGAATACATCCACTTTTTCCCATCTTCCTGGCTCATCAGGTCTGGAGTTAGTTTACAGATCATCAGATCTACAAAATGAATCTTAAAATCTCGCAGAGACATCCTGGGAAAAGAGTGCCAAGAGACATCTTGTCAGCAGTTTAGTTTAGTCCATATGGCTCATAAAAAGAAAAGGAAAGGGAGCAGGGAACTTCGAAGCCGCACCATTCTGTGTTACATATGGTAATGCTCATATTTTATTAGGTAGTAAAGAAGAGAGTGTCTGCTCCAACAGCAGCATCTAGAAGTAGCAAATGGACGACTAAAACTTCAGCAAAGGATAGCAGCACAGAGAATAAAATAACATCGCCATCAAACGGAATGCAGTGAAATTACGGGGCAGCAACATTGCCACCTCGTGGCAGAAGCTATGGAGAAATCACGGACAAACACCAGGCAAGCAAGAGCTTCCCAGAGCTATGTTAAAAATAAAAGGCAGGACAACAGCTCCTGAAAGCTGCCCTTTTTCTCCAGCAGCCCCAGGAGTCCTGCTTCTCCCTCGCTCCTGCCACTGAAAAACCGTGCATCCATGTCAGCACAGCTACTGCTTCTCATGTCATCAGGCAGAGGGGAACAAGAGAGCAAGCGTGGGCTGGTATGAAGCAGATCACCTATGCCTCAGCCTAAGTGCCAAGGTGCTGCTTCATCTCCAGGTGCAGCCCCAGAGCTACTGGCGGAGAGGAGAGAGGCAAGACTGTGCCATTACCAGAATTCTCCATCCTCCTTCTTTTTCCTCAGCAAAATCTTCTCCTTCGGGCTCAGCAGCTCCCACTTGTAAGAGCTAAGGGGAATAACATGAGATGACTAACCAAATGTGGCCTGAAATTCAAGGCAGAGTACATTGCTCTCCTCTATCAAAAGAAGCCAAATACCTGTCCCCACATATCATCATGTTTATCTCCCACTAAAGAGAGGCTCCTATGCCTTCAGCCATATGAGGCTCTCCATGACCACTCTGGGTCCCATGAGATGTAGCTAAACGGCTCCAGTTTTCTCCAGCAGAAGCCACAAATGCTCCATTTCCATCAGCCAGTCCACTCACTTGAACATGCAGCTTCCAAGTACTTAAAATATAAAAATTTAGACCTGCTTTGTTGGTTAATTTTCTATCAAAGGGGACATAATAGGAAGAGTGTTTGGCATAATGAATGAATGACTAGGACAGCACAAGAGGCAGCTGGGAGTCGTTTCAAAGGCAGGCCTACAGTATGTTGCTCATTATGCTCTTCAACAGGAACAGCTGGTGTGTTGTCATTATGTGACAGACACGCATCAGAGAAGTTACAGCTCTGCAGACAAGGTGAAAGTCACTCACATTCCCAATAACCTATGTACTCTTCTTTCCTTTCTACCCACATGAGTCTCATCAAACAGAGCCTGCACAGGGAATGAAGTGAAGCTTGGAAGAGAGAAACATGCTCCACTTTAAAGAGGAACTGGACATAAGTTTACAGTTGCCAGTGGTCTAGAATGCAAAACACTGTCTTTCGTGGATCCCAATTAAAAAAAAATCAGGCAGCTGCAAATATGGGGCCCATTTGCCTCACTGGTTGCTTCTTCTGATCTCATACCCAATTGTATTCCTGAAACAGCCAGAACAGAGGAATCCTTTGCAGTCAGCCAAACTCCTGCACTTTGTAGCCTGTGGAGGACTTTGCACAGGCCCTCCCATGATAAATGACTGTGTGTCCTGAAACATGCTGTTTGTTTAGAGCCTCCTGCCCAGCTATCTGTCACTTTGCATGCCATCCAGATCGCAGCAACGTGGTCAGCGTCTGATGTTCATATTATGTTTCCTCTGGTATTCAGTGAATGGAAAACGAGAACTGATCTTGTTGAAGCTGTGTGTGTGAAGTGAGCCCAGCTACGTAAGCACTATTTGTTGGAGACACACAAATCTATTGAGTCATTGGTTTGACACCAGAAGGTCTTTGCGAGCAACTGTTAGTTATCTGAACGCTGCCCTCAGCATTCATGCCTGAAGATGGCAGCATCTTTCCTCCAATAAACTTTTCCTCCCCCTCAGCATCATACCTTTCCTTTTTTAAACTCACCTGTCACTCCAGTCTCCTTTCCATTCAATTTTCCCCCATGGATTTCTCAGTCTCACTAGGTTTTCTGGTCCATATTGACAGGTCACCTGCAGAAAACAGTAACACTGTACTTATCAAGGTCTCAGCAGTTCTCATCTGGTTTAAGTCATTGTTCTGTGTCAGATATTAACAATTATTTTGTTTGTTCTAATAGATGCCAGCAAGTATGATGATAAAAATCTATGAATATGCAACTCAGAATGCTGGCAACAAAGAGATTCAGATGCTTCATCTTAACATTCTGAAGTGATACCAGAGAAATAACAGATTCCAAATGTAGAGGTTTGACTGTAAATTCCTCTTCCTTTCCAACATCTGCTCATTTTGCACTCATGTGGGGGCAAGACTGTACTACTGTGAAAGCCAAGTCCTACCACAGTGCAATGGCACAGCACAGTGCAGTCCCCCATGGGTCACCACATAGGTCAGTGCCTCCTGAACTGGGATGCCATGGTGGGAGAAGAGGGAGCCAGGCCAACCAGGGACTTTGTTGGCAGCACACAGCAGAAAAGCTGCCTTCACATTGGTTCCAGATGCTGGGTCAGTCCCTTAATGCTGCCTGGCTCTTCATCCCATCAGAGGAGCCAGAATGGCAGACATGTCGCTGATAAACTCCATACCTAAAACCTTCCTGCTCCTCCTGTGGGAGACACAGATGTATATCACCCAGCTGACAGTATTCCAACTTTCCTAGTATCTCTTGCTAGAGGTACTGAACATACTTTCATCAACATGTCCAAAGCCCCACAAAGTCCTTTGCCATCCTTGTCAACCTGCTTTTAAGGCTGGACAAGATAGTCATCCACCAACCCAGGAGGAGAAAGCTTGAGTTTTCTCACAGTCATTGGGATCTATTATTTCACTGTCCTTTACCTCTAGACAAATATCTTAGGGGGACTCTCAATGATACTTCTGCAGATCAGTGGGGTCCACCTGCACTCCCTGCACAGGGGCCCAGTTTGGTTCCCTTACTCCACCATTGACTCACATTTCCATTTGCAGTCTTTCATATTTCGGCCCTTGCATCTTTACTTCTCTATGGCCTCTCCTTTGACTTCAGAGGAAAGCTTTTTATTCCAAGTAAAAAGCATATCCCAAGTTTCAGCACATCCTCCCAGCAGCCCCAAAGTCCAGTCCTTTCTTCCTTAGCAGCTAAGAGGCATTTGTGGGTGATGGTCTCAGCAGAGCCCTATGAATCATTCCCATCCTTAGAGATATGTTGATCCATAACCATTGTCCTTTATGCCAAGACCTTGATACTAAAATGGACACACTCGAAAGTGAATCTTAACAAAGCACACAGACTCTTTTAGCCTTAGAAAAGAGCACTGGGGAGGAGATACCATAGTTGGTCTGATTAATGGTTGAACCTATGACTGCAATAAAAATTGCTGATATCCAAATAAACCTGGACCCAGGACATTAGGGCTAGTCTTACCTTTCTAATACCAATTACTGTGTAGGCATGGCCAGCAACAAGCCCATTCTTCAGGACCTTTGTTGTCTGTATAAAAGGAAGAGAAACAGAAGGAAAATAAACCTTTTATTCTACCTATATTTACATGGCAGACTCATACCAATACTAGAGACCCATACTTGTGTCAGCAATGACTCTCAAAACAAATGGAGAATGGTTTGAACTGAAAATCAAATGAATACATAAATTGAAGCTCTTTACAGCCATATTTCGCAGTATGCTTGGAACTGAAAGATTGATTGGGAAGGTCCTTTCCTAAATTGTGGATCTTTAGCTAGAGACTATCTCACTTTCAAAACGTTCAGGAGGTTAGGTTTTGATTTTCAGAATATTAGAGTTTCCCAACAGCTGAAGCGTTAGCATAAGGCTTGGAAGCCAAGATTTGAGCTTATGTTCTGAACCACACACCTCTCTGCCTTAGCTGTAAGTTTATTCCGTGTGTGTCTGTGCCTCATTGGACAATCTGTAAAAACGGAAAATTTATTTAGCAAAAATGGGAAAATACAGTAGGACCTCATTTAAATAGAGGTTCTGTGATAGATATTCCTGAACATAACAACAAGGATCTAAGAGCAGCAGGGAATCAAGCCATGTAGAAAGTTTAACATTAAGAATGTGACTTCTATAGAAAGTCACGTGTGGCAGCTTTGATACATTTTGAGTCACAATGACTAGCTGAGCAGCAGTAAAGAGATCTGGAAAGGCTTTTAGCTGTAAAGCCATTTGACATCACTCCAAGTCTCACCCCTAAGTGTGTTTGACAGCCCATGAGAGATCTGCTGTAGGTGGCTCTTGTCAGGATACCCCACAGATCAGGAGGAGCTTCTGCAAGCTTGATCCTTGTATTAACACCTCCTGTAAAATCCACCAAGGCTTCTGAAACTTGCCCAATCTGCAGATCTTCATAGGAGCCATAAAGTCTAGCAAAAAATGACATCAATATATTCTTTGGATTATAGTCACAGATGACAGGTTGAGGATAGTGTAACAATGAAAACATACAAAAACAGTGTGCAAAATGCAAAAGGAAGGCTGTAACTCATGTTTAATTTTAGGGGAATCTTTGCATTTAGGAAGAGGAGAATCTAGAAAATTACCTCCAAGACTGGCCATACTCTGAAAGGTACTCTTCACTCATTGTCATCCCTCACTGCTCTGTAATGAGAACATGCCTATCACATCTTTGATAATTCTGCCTTAGCAAATGTTGCCTGAATTCATCACCAGACAGTGTGCTGTATCTAAAATATAGTACCTTGAGAGGCACGCTGTCTTGAGAGCTCAGTCTCCAATCTGATTGTCTTTACCATTGCAGTGCAACTTTCTCCTTTTCTCTCTTTTTGTTCTAATGCTAACACCAAATGAAAATTACTGCACTTTCTCACCTTTACTGTGATCTTTCTCTGAACGTTAACTAGGATTTTTCCCTGCTCTGCAGAGATTATTTCAGCCCAATATCAACAAACTCCATCAGTTACGCCTTATTGCTTTCTTCTTAGTCATATACTACCACTAAAGTTTAGCATTGTAGACAAAACACTCTGGAGAGAAGCCACTGTTCTCACCGTGACATATGACTTGTTACATGCCTCAGCTTTGGGGGACCTGAGAGCAGGAGCTTCTACCAAAACAGAGTACAATGCTTCAGCAAACCTCCAAAATGAAAATCCTTGGAGGTTTCTCACACTGATAATACATCAAAGGAGGCATCAGAAATCATTCACCTTTGAAAATCCTTATCGGTGGCCTTCGGCTTCTCTACAGTATTTACAAAGAAGGCACCAGCACAGACAATACACTGCAAACAGTGATAACACTAAGAGGACAACCCCCCACAACAGGTCTGTTTTCACACCTAAACCCTGGGATTTAAACTCAGGGCCCTGGATTGGTAACAGCTACTGCAATGGCAGCTTTTACTGGGTAATAATAGAAAGATGAGAACCACTTATTACACTTCAAATATAGCAAGGCCTACAAAATGCATTTGTAAACAAGAACAAACTGCGTAGGCACCAACCGACATATTTTAGAGACTATTTGCATAACTTGGAATGAGTCACTTACTTAGCATATGCCTTCTCCAGAAGGGCTCCCCAGAACACGTTCTTATAGACTGAGGAAACAAAGACCAGCTCCCCCGCCTCGTTCACCGGCAGGAGATCATCAACCACCACGTCAACCCATTCTCCGAAGTGCCAGAACTGTCAGGAGAAAGGAATGAGCTGATGTTTCCCTTAGAAGGGACCTCCCCTTGAAACAACAGGAAAGGCAAGATAGCCTAGCTGTGGGCACAGAACAAGCTGCTGTGGGTCAGTGGGACGTGGGACAGAGCCAATTCCTCAGCTCCATCCGGCCAGAGGAGCAAACAAAGTATATATCAGGTGTACAAGGAATAAGCAGGGAAATAAGCCACAGTTGGACTTCTGGGGAAGGAATTCCTAACTGCAGGGTAGCACAGTTGCATCAAGAGCGGGCAAAAGGGTAGAAGACTGGAGCAGATGTGCTCAGGTCTGCTGACTGTTGCCACTCTGAAGAAAGGTTTTTGTCTGTGTTAAAATAAGGATAGGGCACAGCTGGAGAAAATGGACAAGTGGAGGGGTATTCTCAGAGCGACTTGCAGGTGATTCACTGCCTGCACTGCTTTGTGGAAGGGGTGATGGGCTGCTCTCCAGGCTGGGATACCCTCTGGCCACTTGCCCCTGCCCAAGGGGAAGCACATATATCTAAGGGTGTGACACAAAACATAGCAGAGGATTCCTGAAGATCCTCTGCAATCTGGGGGAGCAGCTGTACCCGGAAGTGGAAAATGCCAGCATATTTCCTCTCAAAGCTCTGGTTTTGTGGCACGACTGCAGCCAAGATGTCCTGGTGGAATGTCAGGGCTTCCAGGGCCGCCAGGAACCAGCAGTTCTCTGCGCCAAGACAAATGGACACATGAGTTGGCTGAAAAGCGAGAGCTGTCAGCCAAGTTCAGGAACACCACCAAGATCCTAGCAGAAGAGCTGTTGTGCTGATGTCTTTACAATTATAACAAATCATACGCAGAAAATTAGACAATCCAGACGTGTGCTTTACTTAACCAAACCATGATTGGATTATTATTGTTCTCTCGTGACATTTTCATTTGGATACTGTTTGGTTAAATAAGAAATTTAGCAAGCAATAACTGTCAGTGGAAACATTCTGGTTTTTACTGACATTGTGTCGGGTTTTTTCTCTTCTCTATAAAGGCACACTATTAAAAAAAAGTTTCCATTTTTCTCTGAAAACATTTGCTTTTCAGAAAAGAAAAATAATTTCCAGTGGATCTCACATGCAAAACTGTACTTATCAAACTTTATTTTTAAGGACTTAAAGCACTTAAGAAATAATCTGGTCCCACCTCTACCTCTTTTGCAGGTGACAATATATCCTTTTACTTTAGGCAACATAGGCATAAAATTATTTTTCTAACTTCAAGGCTGTGAAGAGAACACACTCATACAAAGTATTAGGTACAAAGACAGCAAAAGTCCTGCTTCTGTGGTCCCTGTTCAATTGTCAAGCAGCAACACCACAGACCAGTAAAAGCACGGGATCACTTCCTATTAGCATGCACAGAAGCAACAGAGAGTGGTGAGTTCAGCTTGTGGAGGGACCTCTCATGCCTCAAATCCCACCTCAAAGCTTGCCAGTTTTTTTACTGAGGCTATGCCATTTTAATTGCTTCATCCACACCATGACAAGTGAAGGAAGGAGAAAGACACCTTCTATTTCCATGCCAAGTTTTATACAATCAAACTTCCATGCAAAATGTTATCTTCTATAAGAATACTTAGATATTTATACAAATGAGTTTCCTTACCCACCAATCCTTGGCAGAGATCAAGTTGCTTTCTGTTTGCAGCATAAAATACTGGACTTTTGTGCAAAGCCTGGAAAGCACACACACACAGACAAAAAAAAAATAAAAAAATTGTTGAGAGTCAAGTAAGTAACATCAGCTGGTTTAGCTTGAAAGTCAAGGATTTTCTGTGTGCAGAGCTGCAATCTCATAAGATGGGAAATACAGTGAGTTCCTAGCCTAGGATGTCAAAACCTCATGGACGTGTGACACAAAACATTCCCTCTGCCTTTTCAAAGCTTTCAAAATACTTATGGTCCCTTTGTCCCAGCAGACACTGTTCTGGTTCAGGTATAAATCTAGTGTGATGTGCTTTGGCTAACCTGACACCAGCCTGGGCGCACACTTGTGCTTGGTCTACACTGAATTTGGTCTCCAGCATAAGTCACTGGTGCTCACCAGTTGCATCACCATGGGTTTCTATGAACACCACACTGAGAAGCAAACTCCTCAGATATGCCAGTCCTGCTCCTCCATACAAGTTTCAGCCAAAAGAGATTACGATGGCAGAGCATAACTGTTCAAACTTTCAGCTAACCTGACTGACATCTCCTTGATTTGACTGACACTTGGGCTACAGACTGATGGCTGCTACAGAAATTCCTGTTTCTGTGACAAGAGCGGGTTCAGAGAGAAATAATGTTACTTTTTTTCCGTTCACAAGTGCCTCTGGGGTTAAATTAATAACCTAAGTGTCAAACTTACATTTCACTCGAATGACCCAGAAATTGCTCAAGCTAAGTTTCACACTGTTGGCTTCCCCTACAGGCAGTAGCAAAGAAATGGCAAACCCTCAGAAGGCAGTTACAGTAATTAGACACCAAGCCCTGTCCTTGGTGAATTTGGGTGTTCAGTTTGCAGGCCATCAGTCATAGATGCAGCAAGCTACAAGCCTGCAGGGTGAACAGAAGAATCTCAGCATCTTCTCTGCAGCACAGGGACTGAAGGATGCACAGCATCCATCCTCAGAGAGCCTTTGCTCTGCTAAGTTCAGCATACAGAGCAAATGGCAGCCTTCTTCACAGGGCAGTTTTAGAATCATAGAGTCATAGAATATGGTGAGTTGGAAGGGACCCATCAGGATCATCAAGTCGAACTCCTGACCCTACACAGGACACCCCAAGAATCACAACAGAGCAGCAGAACAGTGCATGGAGAGACAGAGGTTTCAAGTCCATTCCAATATGTGTGGGATGGAGGGACACCTGAAGGGCTTTGTAGAGGCTAGGACTCATGCTGACTTTACTCCCTAAATCCGTCTATGCTGATATAGCTGCCTCAGCCACAGTGCCCAGCACAACCCAGCTCAGGCCCCTAAGAACTACACTCTTCCTCCACCTGCAGATCCTGACTTAACACAAACCATCTGAAAGACTGAATTATGTATGAAACTCTAAGAATGAGGGCTGCTCTTCCCAAGCTCCCCTGCTTGCTTTGCAAAGATGCCTCTACCTTCCTGGTGAGTTTCATGAGTTTTGGAAAAACTCAGCTCTTGTGAGAAATTGTTTAAGTCTGACAAAGCATGACAGCTAGAAAATAACTTAGCTTGGAGCTGCTATCTGCTACTACCTGGCAGGATTCCCTTACAGGGACAGTAATACATGGGTTCTGAAATTCTCATGTAATTTTTACACTGCGTTCAGGAAGATCTGATTGTCAATACTCTGTGCAGTACCTCAGAAAGAACAGAACTGCCACTGCCAGTAACGGGCCTTATCTAACTGTGCCAGGACCCTGTCTTGGCCTCTTAGACTTGTTATCTATCCATTTGTTATGAGAACTTGCTCTGTGACCTTGCAACCAGCTGTCTCTTGCTATGATGTTCAGTTTAAGCACAGGATACCAGCAAAGGCCTTGGAAATATCAGCACAGGTAGAAAACAAAGCCCCAAAGCTAAAACCAACTCACCAACTAATGGTCAGTTACTGGTTGTGGTAAAAGCTCAACCCTGAGAGCTGGGAAAACACTGGTCTAAGTACAATAGACTAAACAGTTTAGCAGGGGAAAAAAACCCAGCCCAGCAAAAGGATAAGGCACCTGCTGCCGCTTGGGAAAGTAGCAGCCTCCACCGTCAAAACAATAGGTGCTCCATAGGAGAGAGCAGTCAAAGGCTAAGAACTGTCTAGAATCTCAGATATCTTCTAAAAGGTCGGGATCTTGAATTTTGGAGAGAGAAACCACTGCCATGAGTACTGTCATCACAGAGTCATGGTGGGATCACCATAGCTGTGAGCTCCAAGGAAACCAGCTCCACCTGCTCCCTTTGCCTGCTCTCCCTTCCTGCTCTAAGTGTCACTGGATATAAACTGAATGAGGCTGGTTATGATTTTGGCCAACAAATGCTTCAAAGGCAATTATGAAACCGTGTACCCCAGGTTCCAAAATGACACCTGATACAATAAATGTAATCTCTGGAGAAATTAAAGTACACCTAAATTAAAGTCTAAGGGTAGTCTGTTCAATGCTAAAACTATTTGCTGGCTATCATCTGTAGTCATCCTCTTACACTACAGTACTCACTGAAAGTCACTTACGTGTGGCCTCTTCCACTGTAAATTTCGGGGTAGTTTTTTTAGCAGCGGTCCTGTTCCAATAGAGCTGATGTGAGCAGGGAAGTTGTCATCTATGAACAGGCATTTGTTCTTCAAGCACGACTCCAGCAAAGCCTGGTAGTTCTGCTGGATGGGAGGGGTGTGTTTTTGAAAGATACTCCTGCCTAAAGGCACAGGTGACTTATTTTTTTTCAAGCAGAGCAGAAAAGGCATGGTAATGTCCCCAATAACACCAGGATAATTGTTTTCCACTGAGGATTCTGCAGGGATCTCACACTGCACAGTTCTGCTAGGAACACTCAGTTTTCTGGGATGAGGTGTGTCCTCTTCACAAGAATTCCTGATAATTAAAATAAGTATAAAAAGTCATTTTAATCGTGGCTTTTAAAATTTTCTCCTTAGCCAGCAGGGGTGGGTAGGGATAGTAGCACTCTCAGAAGAAGTGGGGACCCACCCAATTCTAATCTAGCACCTATCACTGCATCTTCAAGGTTTTACATTGCTGTGGATCTGAGCAAAATAAAAATGAGTGACCCCATTGACTTTTACTAGGGCTTTGAAGCCATACACATGGCTATTCTCAGTCTCTCTCTGGACTATTTTAGGCTCTCCAGGATATTTTCACAACATGTTGCAACATAAATGATAGTCTTTATTCAATCACATTCTGGCATGAAGATATTTCCCCTCCCAAGAAAAAAAAAAGGCGCTAGATAAACCAAAGACTAACTGAAAAATGGAATACATTAGGTGTTACAAAGCCATTACTCACACACCCTCGATAGTTATTTTGCCCTTTTTGCCTCATTTTGGAGAATGATATGATCTCCCCCAAGAGATCACATTCCATCTTGCTGAATACCACAGATTCACACATGAAATGGCATGCTGAGGTATTTTTTTCCTTGTAACATTCAAGACAGATGTTTCTCATCCCCCCACTAAAAACAACAAAGAGCGATGTCCTAGCCCTTTTTTAATATTGGCAGCTATGTTAAACATTAGCATCAGCCTTTGCTGCAAGTGGTGGGCTCCTGGAAGAAATCATGACTAAAATCTCAGCAGGCAAATCACTGCCATCAGTGGTAACAAGGTGATCATAATCATAGTTATTACAGTGTTTTCAGTTATTACTATTACATAGTTATTACTGTTTTCAGGACTGAAAAAATTAATCGGTATGCAAAGTTTAATAAATTGTTCACATGGCATAATGATATAGTCTTTGGATGGCTTCCCTGCAGAGGAGGCTCTTTGAGACTCAAAATCACTGCCCCAGGCACCTGGGAGGATGCTGGTCTCAGTTAGGAACCAGTTGATTGTTACTCCCATCGAAGTTGAAGGTCACGGGCATTCCCTGTGAGAAACCAAAAAACTCCAGATTGAGCTGTCCTCCCACACAGAGCTCTCATTTGTTATAAAACTACCCTACAACTGATCCACAAGGCTTGACCCTCAAAGGCAACCAAGAAAAAAATCTTCAAAATATAGCCCTGGAAACAAAAATTCAATTTTCTATTGTACAGTAGACATTTCAGACCTGAAAAAGTATTAAGTGCCTAACAACTTGCTTACTTTTTCTCCAGATGAAAAAATACCGTCTCTACCTTCAAATCCTCCCTTTTTACAACCTTGGCCTTCACGGCTGCGACAACATGAGCAACAGACAGAGGTAGATTTAAGAGAAAAACAAGAGGAAGAAAACAGCCTGGAGAACAGCTGCATTTTATATAGATGGAAAAAACATGTATGAAAAAGAATTTCTCATTTTGCTGCTTTCCAAGAAAAGAAGTGGAGACCAATTGGCATACTTTGAGCTACACTGAAGAGCAAATATTTGAGACTTGTTTTTTGGGTGTGCAGAGCATGCACGAAGCTTGATAAAATCATTTTAACCTTTTACCAGTTCTCACTTCACTCTGGCATTTACTTGAAAAAGAATTGAACTTCATATACAGGCTTTGAAACCCAGAGACAGTATGAAAAAACCAATGCTTTCAAAAATGGAGGTTTAAATCACCTGAATATATAGCCTTATTTCCAGTAAATTCAGCCAGCACCCCTGACTGTAACGGGGTGTAATCAGAGTTAATGATGCAGCTACTCTGTATGTTTCGAAAACCTCCCACTGAACCTGCCTGTAGGTGTGTTGTTTTAAACTCTTTTCCAAATTACCTGGAAGTCTTTGAACAAAAGAGGCAATGAAGCATTTTATGTGTCATGAACAGTGACTTCTTAGACACCTACAAGGTGTTGCACTTGTGTTTGGCTGCAGTCATGTGTAGGAGCAGCCACCAGGTACAGTTGTATATGACTAGCCAGGGTATACCTGGAAATCACCAGTACAGCACTCAGCAATGGTGCTGACCCAGAATGAATCAGTGCCCTACTGTGTCCTCCCTCACAGCTGGAGCAGAGTGTGTGCATGCCTCTTCCACCAATTAAAGTTTCCAAGGGAAAGCAGCCAAGTGTAGCAGACAGTGTAGCTTCCATTTAAAGCTTTAGATGGAAGCCACGAGCCAGTAGGTTAAATGGATTTGATTCTGTATTCCTTGCATGTTTCCCTAGTTAGCATGTTTGCCATCTGATGTAAGTCCTTGCACTACATTAGCATCCTATGATCTCCCCTGATCTTTCTCAAGATCTTGTAAGCCCCATCCCTAAGTCTTAAACTGAGAATCTGAAGTAGCCATGGAAAATCCTACACTTTTAGTAAAAGTAACTGGAGCATGCGTGAATTCTCTCAGAGACTCTTACTCACTCTATGAGAGGATTTATCTCAGGCAACACTGGGGCAGTGGGCAATTTGAGGGCTAAACCTGGAGCTGACAGAGCTCAGCCCAGCTTTTCAGATTTAATAAAGACAATCCAAATCTGGGCTGAGAAGCTGCTCCTGATTGCGTGGAACAGAGTAAATGTTTGCATGCAAAATAATAAATTTTAGGGTGAGCAGAACACATTATGCAGGGCCATCTTTTACAACCATTCTTGTAATACAGCAGAACATTAGCTGCAGAAATTAGTAGTCATTAGTCAAAATGAAAATGTGAGTGTATTAGGCTTTGTTAATCTTTATTAGTCTCTAAACAACAGTAGTCTCTATATATAAAAACAGCACTTGCAGGTACAACCTCAAGTCTTTGATTAAACATAGTGGTGCATTGGGAGAAAAAAAACAAAAAACAAAACCAAACCAAAACAAAGCCAAAACAAAACAAAACACAAAAAAACAAACAACCAAACAACCAAACAAAAACAAAAACCCAACAAAACAAAGCAGAAAAACAAAAACAAAACCAAAAAAACTCAAAGCTGACTCCTGCCCTTCCTATGAGCTTTTAAAGCAAATAGAAATATCCTGAAAAGAAGCACTGAACTATGTTTTCTCACAAAATGAATGAATAAACAGACAGGTAGATGACATTGCCCTGAATTTCCTGTGCTTGGATTATTGGCCCAAAAGTTGATGAACACCTTCTGGTGCTGAGACTTTCAAGGCCAAGCAGTGAACCTGCCCCAGAGCCTCCCACTGATCTTAAGAAAAAGTCTATAGCAAAAATGCCTGGATGGCTTTCAGAACTTCAAACAGTACCTCTCTGACCAAAGATAACTTTTAACAACTCTAGTTGAGAATTTAAAATATATATTCTTTGCTGCACTAATTGTCCAAGCTATATCAAAATCAGTGGAAATATGAAAATCCTATTTAGTCAAGACCTGTCCTTCAGCACTTAAGGTTACAGCCTATTCTTAAGGATCCCAATCATAAGAGATTCTGACTGCTTACAACTCCCATTAGAGACAGATGAAATATTTGATCTCTGCAGAATACTCAGTGATCAAGTATCAGCTGAATTGGCTCTAAACAGTAAAAATGAGGAAACAAGGGTGCACAAAATCTGGGATAGCTAAAACACCAGCCTCTGTTCCCAACCATTTGGCAGACAGAAGTGTTGGAACTGTGACATGCAGGGCAGCTGATGTGGCTCATCCAGCTGCTTTAAATCACACCAATTCTTCTCATGTTTGCTGATAAAAACTCTTTGCCTTTCTCCTGAACACTTCCAGAGAAAAGTACAGCAGCAGCTGCTGCATTCAGCACAGCAAGCAGCATCGTGTAACTAATACCCCCATCTGATCCCAGAGGACAGCTTCATCTTAACACCATACCACGGTGACAGAGTTATACTCCTTTCAAACCCCTGGAGAATCCTAACTCTGTACTAGACCGAGATGCCTGCTGAACGCCAGCACCAGATCCCTCTTACATAGCATTTGGTGTTTGATGTCCTACCTTCTCCAGGTGTGTCCTCACAGCAAAGGATAATTGTTCCACTGGTAGTGATGCCTGTTGCTTATAAATAGTATATATGTTATCTCTAGCTATGTGTGTATTTATGCTTCTGCGTGTGTGCATGCTTATATATGTCTCGCATACGTAACCCCAAGAGCTTGTCCTAACCTATCAAACACTGTGGTAGAAGCAGGAGGCGGGGAAAAAAAGCATATTGAGTAATGACAGAAAATTTCTAAATAGTTTATGCAAACTGTTCCACAGAAGACATGAAAGAACAGGTCAGTCCATCACGCAGACTACCATTTGACTCACCCATAGCTTCAGTGGGCAGCAGTTTCCTTGTTTCACTATTCAAAGCACAATACTCCAAATCTCTCCATATATGACTGACAAGGTAGAACAGGAAGATATGTTTAACCGTGTCTTAACATATTTTAACAGGATTTCTGTTTTCAGGTAAGTAAAAGTTCAGAGGAAATATCCTCAAAAACCCATTTCTACTCAGAATAGATGAGGATATGACACTTTGCCAATAAGTAAATCATAACAATATCTGCAAAGAACACTGATGTAAGATTGAGGGAGGAGTATGTCCTATAACAAAGACAGCCGAAACCATTCAAGAGTTATAGGAGAAACTGCCAAGTTTCTGCACTGCAAGGATGGTGAAGGGCTCAGAGGATTTTTCTTTCCAGCACTATTACAGACTTCACATCAGTCAAGTCCCCTACATGTTTTCTTTGCTGTACAGTTTCAAGGAATGAATTTTCTGGAAGCAAGCATGCTTCCCACCCACTGTATGTACACTATCCAAGCCCACATTCTCCACTTGTGGAGGCACATCTGGGTACCAGCACCTTGTTCCATTCCAGGCAATGAGGAGGGAAGAGAAGCATGGAGAGAGTACGGAAAAGGACAGTGTGTGTGTACCAAGACACCTGGAAGAATGGTGGGAGAAAGATAATGAGAAATATTTCAGAGGAATATGAAGCAGCAGTGAGGGCAGGAGGGAAAGGCAGCAGCTTTCTGAGTTGTAAAGGCAAAGCAACGAGTGAGGAAAGGGATAGATTATGCTGGAGACAATTTTATATCTCTATATAGGCCATATGTCTATATAGGCCATATGTCTTTATATAGGCCATATGGCAGGCAGTTGAGAATTTTGATCTAGCTGAACCAGAGGAAACTTTCCTTCCCTTACTTATCAAATTAGTCCATTTGGTTTAATTCTGGGGTCCCGCTGTGCCTTCCTCTCCCCTCTTTTCTTTCTCACACCCCTGGTTATTCCCTGTTGCACCCATCGCCACCTGAACTTTTGGCACTATCTACTCAGGTTTCATACTCAGTAATGAACAAACAGTGGCAGTAACTGCACTGGCAGGAAGTTAATTTTACTGAACTACACTGCTCCCACAGGCTTCTTGAAACTGTTTAAGTGTTATGGACTGAGTCACTGCCTCTTTTCAAATTCAGTGACTTGCTAATGTCTCCATCCTCAGATGTTCTTTTGAAGGAAGTAAACCTGTCCAACCTAAGGCAGCAGATAAGCAAACACACACGTCACCATTTCACGTGAAATGAGTTTCAGTTATACAACATTGTGTTTCGCCCCCAAAAACAAAGTTTCATTCTGAGTGCAAATACTACACAACTTAGTCCAGCCTCACTGACTTTCAGCAAAGTGGAAGTGAATCTTTTCCAGCAAGCCACTCTCTCCTGGTCAAGGCAAGCATCCAGCTCAGTGACTGCCAGCCCTGTTACCAACAGCAGGGACACTACTGAGAAACTACAGAACTTAAAGTTTAATCCATCACAGCTTTAAAGATAAAAGACAAATTCAATGGTAGATGACAGTTGCAGACCCCCATCGGTATTAGATACAGGTATGCCCTGAGCACTGCATTAGAGTGACTTCTGTGCAGGGGAGTCGAGAGAGAGTCTTTACATTTGAATGGCTAAGAAACATGCAAGAAAAACAACTGTTCTTCCAGCAGTGACTTCAAATGAAAAATCATCATTTGGAAAAAAATATTTAATTGGTTTTGTTATTTTTCTACTTGCAAAATTTAAAAAATGTAAATTATTTTAAAAGAAAACTTACTAAAGATTGCACTATAAGACCAATCTGTCAAACAGAAAACCATCCATTAAAAAACCCGTTTAAGAAATTAAAAGGTATAAAAAATGAAAATGGATTAAAACTTTCAGTTTGATTCTGGCAGAAAGAAAACCTAATTATACTCTAAACTTCCTTTCCTAATTTTACTTCCCTTTGTTTTTGGCAAGCTCTATACTTCAAGGTAAAGAGCATTCTTGAGGAAGTCAGTCTCAAATAGCTAAGAAAACAGAATGAAAAATAAATAAAATTGTGCAACATTTGTGAGATACCTAAAGAAAATCTATAAAGACTGCCAAGTTTTGTTGTGATCTGCCCCGATGATAACAAATCCAAAGGAATGGGACTCTATTCAGACAAGGTAAGGAAACATTTTTTTTTTTGCCTGTTGGGTACACATATTTATGATTAGTGCAATTTAATGATTAATATCCTCATCTTGTAAATGGGGAACAAGTGTGCTTGTACTATACCTGTAGCAGTCGGCTCCCACAGCCTGTACAACAGAAACCTTGCCTTGCTCCCCCATTCATTGTATTCAGGAAGGGCATCAAGGTGGCCTGGGGAGATTTACAATCAAAGGCTTCCTGGCCTGACCTTTACTTGGCTCCGAGGATAACACAAGCAAGCACCAAAGAGACTCCATATATAGCTGTAGAAATGCCAGAGTGGCACTGGAGGAGCACAGCCCTTAAATGGCAGAATTATCTAGAAGATGAAAGCGATTTTTTTCCTACAAAATGAGCAATTCTTGCCAAAACACGTTGAATTCTATGGGGCCTTTCATTTTCAGGAGTTTTCACTGGAAAGGAGTCATCAGATCCTTAAGGCCAAATGTCTCTATTTATAAAACTAAATAAATGAGGGAAATTAGTCTTAAGGAGGTTTTAAAACATCAGTTCCACTTTCAGATTAGCTCTAGGCATTGGCAGGAAAGCAGAAAAGCCTGACCTTCAGAAAATACAGTCAGTTTGCTATGTTCTTCCAGAAAAAGAAAACTGGTCCCTGGAGTCATCCCTTGCACCTCATGGGTCAGGCCATGCCACAGAGTAAAGAAGTGCCTGGGATCAGCCAGGAGGAGCAGCTGGGAACAGCCAGGGAAGTGTCTGCTCCTGCAGCCAGAGGCACAGAAATGGACCTGGATCGTTTTCCAGGCACAGGGCTGCATGCACCTCCATGTGTCCCCCCACCCATAAAAAAAAAAGCTTGAAAAAATGCCATGAAAAAATGCCATGAAAAAAATGCACTACTGCCTCTGCTTGCACAAGCTCCAGGCTCCTCCCAACCATAAATGGCTGGGAAAGGGCAGGAGTCTGCCACATGGAGGGACAGCTTCCAAAACTGCCTCTTGCCACATTTCTCAGACCCATGGGATGGACTCAAGTGAAAAAGCCATTAGGAAATATTCTAAGAAAAAAACCCTGCTCTGCGCAGTGGAGTTGAGGAGAGCCTGGCAGCAGGGCATTGTAGCTGACAGCTGGCCCTGGGGACATGAGGAGCCACAGGCTGCTGCTGGTGGCTGTTCTGTCAGCTCTCATTGCTGGAGGAATAAAGGAGAGGGGACAGCAGATAATCTGCCCGTCTTAAATGTGTTAAAGTGTGCTTAAATGGTGAACTCCTCCAGGCACAGCCAGAGTTGCAAGCACCCGGGAAGCGAGGGGCAGCAGCAGTGCAGCCAAATCATGGGGCTGGGGAAGGAAGAGTTGAAGAGATGACTCAAAGGGGACCTTATCAATGTGTATAAATATCTACAGAGGGGAGTGCCAAGAGGATGGAGCCAGGCTCTTCTCAGCAGTGCCAAGCAACAGGACAAGAGACAATGGGCAGAAACTAATGCACAGGAAATTCCACACGAATATGAGGAAGAACTTCGGGTGATTGCACACTGGGACAGATTGCCCAGAGACGTTGTGGAGTTTCCCTCACTGGGGATATTCCAGAACCGTCTGGACACAATCCTGTACCATGTGCTCCGGAATGGCCCTGCTTCAGCAGGGAGGGGGCACCAGGTGACTTGCTGTGGTCCCTTTCAACCTGACCCCTTCTGTGATTCTGTGAAAAGCTGGAGGTGGCAGCTCTCAGAAACAGCCAACTCCGTCTCAGATTTGAACTCGCAGATCTGGTTAATTTTAGTGGATTTTTAAGGTTTATTTTAAAGTGAGGTTGAGAAAGGGAATAAAATGGCGGCCGGGCCGCATAGCCCCGAGGCGGCCCCCAGGGGGCGCTGTGGGAGCCGGCCCTTCCCCGCAGTCCAACATGGCGCCGCCCGGTGCGGCTTCACCCGCCGGGGAGAACGGGCGGCGCCTGCCAGGAGCCGCCGACTTCCGGCGCCGGCCCCTTTCCTAGCGGGCCGCCCCTCCGCGCTATGCCCACGCCGGGAGCCGGCGGCGTGAAGGGAGGTGGCGCCCGCCGGTGCCGCTCGGCCGGGGCTGCGCGGAGAAGCCGCTCCTTCAGCCTCCCGCGGGGACTGTTTTCTGGCTGAAACCGCCGGCGCAGGTGGCGTGAGGGCGGGCGGCCCTCGCGTGTGGGCGCTGGAGGGGAGCGAGGCCCGCCCGGCCTGAGGGGGATGCGCGGGTAGCCCGCGCCCGCAGCCAGCCCAGCCCTGCCCGCCGCCCCTCGCCCAGCCTCGGTGGTCGCTGCGGAGCTGGCGTCAGGCGGCCCCAAGATGTTCAGCTGGCTGGGGACCGACGACCGCCGGAGGAAGGACCCCGAGGTGTTCCAGACGGTCAGCGACGGCCTGAAGAAGCTCTACAAGACCAAGCTGCTGCCGCTGGAAGAGCACTACAAGTTCCACGAGTTCCACTCGCCCGCCCTGGAAGATGCCGACTTCGACAACAAGCCCATGGTGCTCCTCGTGGGGCAGTACTCTACCGGGAAGACCACATTCATCAGGTAAAATCCAGCTGCCCACTGCCTTCCCGCACGGGCGTGCCCGCACCCTGGAGGCCCGCGGGCTGTGCTGGGGCAGGACCTGTCTCTGATACCTGTGCTATGCCTTGATCCCCCTTCTGTCACCCCCTTCGTGTCCCTGGTGCTCATCGACAGGTTTTCATTGAAAAGTCCCCTCCGCTCAAACGCGGAGCGTTCCTTTGCAAGCACCAGTGCTCTAAGATGTCCCATAAAACACCGACGTGGCAAAAAGTAGCCCAGGGCAGGGCTGAGGAGTGCAGGCAGGGCATGAGTGTGGAGATGTGAGTCACTTGGGGCCCTCTTGGCCGTCCAAAGTGCAGAGGCTTGGGCAAGGCTCGCGCGGGGTATTCCCGTGGCTGCTCGGGCCGGGTTGGCCCTGCTAATGGCCATTCTTTTCAACCTGATGTAGCTTTTGGGTGGTGAGGCAAGCTAGGGGATCCTAAAGTGGGTGTTTCGGTTTGCAATGGCCTCTGTCTCGCCCCTGGGTCTGTCTGTCTCTCTCTGCCCGGTGCCCAAAGGCAGTGCTCAGAGCCCAGTTAGAGAAGTATGTGTGCCTGTGCACAGGGGAGACCTGCCCATCTTCAGGGCTCCAGAAATGAAGTCCTGCTTTAACTGTGTCCTGCTCTGCTGAGATGCTGGGAGCAGCAAGTTCCTTTCTAACTGTAAAGGAACAGCAGCTGCTAGCAGCTCTTTCATTTCACTGATAGAAAACTGCCACAGAGAGGGTTAAATTTTTCCAGCTGGACTTTGTTGCAGGGATCTCTTTTCAGCCATGCTGCTTGTTCAACTTGCAGCAAGCCTTTCTCTTGGGATCATAGCTGAAGCTGCGCTGTCTGTGTTTCCTATGTGATTCATAAGCTAAGCGTTAAATTCCAGCCTTTTTCTGGTGTGGCTGTGTTGAAATCTGTGGAATTACCCCAGTGTAAATCTGGATACAAGCCACAGGCAGCCAGCCCTTTGTTCTACCAGTATTTCTTGGTGGAGGAGGGAGCTGTAGAGAAAGGTGAATCAAATTGACTGTACCTCTTAAGGACTGACCTTGAAAAATGCAGGGTTGGTTTGTTTTTTCTTTATGTACTGTAATATTCTTGCCACTAAATGTCCTGGCCAGAAGCCAAGGACAAAATGCATTTCTGCTACATTGGGGTGTACCTGGCAAACAAAGTGTAAGAGTCAAAAGGCCTTTCTCATGTGAGTGGGTCAGATAGATGGTGAAGGGGTATGAATGACCTAAAGAAGCATTTGGCACATGTTTGGAAAGAGAGTTAGTTACTCTTCTGAAAATTAGGCTACTTGGATAGCACAGCTGTCTGGTTCCACCCTAGATCTCTGTTCTGTGACTTGGTACCAAACCTGTTTGAAAAGCTTTTTCTGTCCTTCGGGTTACTGATGCTCAGAGCCTGAACATGAGGAGGTTGCTGAATTCCTGATGTGGCTGTCTAATTAAAGCATCTCTTCCTAATTCCTCTCTTTGAATTGCCAGCATCAGTGTTTCCCTGCAGTCTCACCTGCATGCTCTTGTTAGCAGAGATTTCCTGGATTTGCTTCTCTCTGTTCAGTCAATTCCTTTTCCTGTAAGTCTCTGCTGCTTTTGCAAGTTCAGGTGCTTAAAGCATGTTGTAGGCATAAGGAGAAGATAGGGTTTTTGCTCTGCTGTCAGCAAGTGGATCTGAGCCTCTCTGACCACTGCATTTCATTCATGCATGTGTCCTCTTCTCCCAGCCTTCTCTGGGCACAGAGCTGGGATGAGCCTACCCAGAGTCAAGCAGAAGTGACCGGGAACTTCTGCTTCACAAGAGTGCCAAATGGACCTGAGAAGGCTTTCCAGGAAGGCAGAGTCTTCTTGTTTAAAATAGTGCATAAGAAGGTGAAAGTTGAGAACTCTTGGAGAAGCCCGGGGCCTCTAATAGTAGGAGGAGTGTGAGGGTCTGTCACTCCAATATGTTGCAAATCAAAGTTGGGAGGTACCAGAAAACCACGTGTTACTCCTGATAGGCTTCCAGCATGAGTTTGCAGGCACTGATCATTAAAGAGCTGGGATAAGCACCAGATTAGCACCAGGGTTATTGTGGGAAGGCAAGTGGAAGCTAAAGCTGAGAGCGGGGAGTTAAAGGGGACTGGGGGAGGAAGTGGGAGAGGGGACAACCATTATATCTTAGCAGTAGAGTGAAGCAAGAAACAGCCTCTGGACGTTCCTTCCATAATCTCATCAGGATGGGGTTAATTAGTGTTATCCTTATGTATCAATTCCACTTTTAAATTGCATCCTGCTTGTACTGCCATGCAATTTAGGGAGATGACTTATTGCCACTAAACACTCATGTCGAATGAACTCAGTCCCAGTTCACCTGGATCCCAGGACACCATTTAAAAAAAGGGATAAAGAACCTTAGTCACCCTCCTAAGGGAGGTCTATCTTCCATACATCTTCACTTGTTTTGGGGAATCTGGGTTGAAACAGGGAGGGAATTCAAGGCTCTGAAGCACCTAAGCTGCAGCATCTTGCAGCGAGGCTGTTCCCTTGTCAGGAGGTGACGGCAGAAAGAAGGCAGTCAAGGTTAGCAGTGAGAAACATTCCTAGAGGCTGAGCCAGGGAACAGGGAGGTGCGTTGTGTGGGTCAAAGCCAGTGAAGCGAGACCAGAGCACTGGCTTGTTTTCAGTGGAACCAGGCGGTTCTCTCTTCTGCTTACACTGACACAGAACTGAGTCTTATTCTGCAATGTGAAAGATGTAGCATTGCTAACTGCAGCTTTTCCATTCCTTCTTCCTGCTGTATCATCTCTTTTTGTACTCACTCCCATTTCTCTCCTTGGGATGCACTTAGCTGAGGCTTTTCCACAGAGCTGGGGTCCGAAAGACTGTCCTGGTTAGGGCAAGGCAACACCTCTACGTGGGACTATGTGACAGCTACAGCAGGATGTCACTGGAGCCTGCCTTTATAACGTTATTGGTTTTTATGTTTCCTGTAAGAGGTGGGAGTGCAGGACAGAACATTACTCCTCTAATTAACTTAGATTCCGTGGTCTTTTCTAAAAATAATTCTGGCTCTACTCCAGCCATCCTGCTAATAAAATAAACAAGCCTGCCAGAGCCATACTAACTGTCAACATGGTTTGCTTTTCTGGTGTAGCCACCCCTTCCTCCTGGAGCTAATAATTTACACGTCCTGGCCTCTCTACGCTGTTTGTCACAGGCTGCACGCAGAGCTCTGGTGTGACCTGCCTGTGTGGCCCTGAGCCTTTCATCTCTGCCTGCACCAGGCAGTTGTCACCATTTCCTCCTGCTCTGCCCTTCTTCCCTTTCCCGCTCGGCATCACCTCTGCTGACACACACAGCAGCATCCTGCAGGGCTCCTGCATGACTCATCACGGGCAAGCAGCCCCTTCCCCCACATCCTGCGGCATTCCTGTCCAGGGAGCCCGGCACCTCCTTGCCTGTCTCCTATGCTGCTCCAAACCTTCCTGGGAAAGGGTGCCCCAAACCAGGCTGACTCTAATGCAACTTTTGTGCCCTTGTCCCTCATCAGGACCAGGCGTGAAATAGGCAAACAGCATGATGCTTCCACCACATAGCATGTCCAGACACTTCTCTAAAAGCAGATTGGTCATAAAATAAACCATTCTCACCTTGCCTGGGGCTGCAGGCTTCCCTAACCTGCCTGGAGGTTACTCCCCCAGGCCTTTGAAGGTGTTCAGCAGCTCAGCGTAAGACATGCAGCACTGGCAGGGGAAATTGCTTGCTGTTGGTTGGTGTTTTCCACAGCATTGTTTGCTCTTCTGTGCCAGAAATCCCCACAAATGTGACAATTGCATGTGTTCTCTAGCTTGCCTCTGGTAGCAGAAGCAGCCTGTGTTGCTGCCGAGCAGAAATGCCTTCCCCCCCCATCAGGCAGTGTCAATAAATCCCCTTGTATTTGTCCCATGTACAATGAGATTCTTGTGCTGCCAACACCCTGCTGCACAATGTACCCGAGTCTCCCAGAGAGGCCTCACTTAAAATAGATACTGTGATACTGGGCAGTGCAAATCTTCATCTCTCTGATTTCATACCACTTGTTGCACATTAAGTCAACTAACCCTGGCTTGTAGCTACTTCTGTATGAGAGTGCTTTTGTTGGGATTTTTTTGCTTCGTATTCTTTTAAGTCTTACACAAGAAATAAATGCAGAAATGCTTTGAAACATTAGCAGAGTGGAGCTGCGATAAAATTCTTTCAAGCAGCCTGTTGGGAGGAGTGTTGCCGTTATACACAGCACTTTTGGTTAGACTTTCTTGGAAGCTTTGTCTATAAATAACAAACAACCCCCCCTGACTGTTTTCTACTACTGCTCAAAACTTGTCATATTACATGTGCATCTCAAACCTGTAAAAAACAAGCAGGTGGTTGTTACGGCAAGGCTGCAACCTGACATTGGAAGCAAGGGGCGTTTCTCAAAAGTGCTTCACTTGTTGCATTTGGCAATTGTTGTCACTACCTGTTTCTTTTCTGTATAATATTTGCAAGGGGAGAACACAAAGATTATATCTATGGATTTAGTAAATTCCCATCTGTATATCATTAGTGCTGTATTTAGGTCATAAAAGAAGTGACATACAAAGCGGGAGCAGAGGAGAGCCACTGGCAGCCACTGGCAGCGACTGGCATGGCAGCCATGTCCACTGGGCTCAAGTGTTTGAATTGCCATCCAGGAGGCACAAGTTTAGTTTCCAGAGTCTGGCCATGTGGCTTCTAACCTAGCAAATGTTTGTTCCAGTGTAAAAGAGCTTTCCAGGGAATGGAGCCAAGAACAACATATTATAGTCTACAGAGCCCTTGGTGGGAAAAGAGTTGTGGGGTGGTTCAAGCTAGAGAGAAGTTACTGTAGCTGCCAGGAAGGTGTACTGTGATCACCAGCCAGGGAGATGACACATACCGGCAATACCTGCAGTCTGCTTTTCTTAGGTAATGACTCACTTTTATAGGGAAGTTTGAGAAACCCCTGCATAGGGTTTAGATAGATAGGATGTACCCACCCTACTATAGGAGGTCAGAGGGCTGTTCCCTTCCTGGAATCCTTCCTGGATTATTTCAGTTTTGTTGGGAACTGCTAAACAGCTGCTGTTGCATCTCAGAGTTGCTGCAATTAAGAGGAATCACTTCTGGTGGAATTCTAATGAACATGGGACTTGGAAATCACTTTGGATAAAAGATACAAGAAAATACATGATAACACACCAATAAAGGAGGTCGTTGGCTCCTAAGGGAATTATGGATATCATTGCTGGAGTTACTCTAGCTGCAGCAATTCTCTTCCTTGACATGTACCAAGCCAGATAAGTAGCAGTGACTTGTAGTATGTCCTGGGTGTACCTTTGCTTGTTTTACCTCTAGATCCAGTTGATTTGGCCTTGTCCATTGGGAAACTGAAATATTTGCTGACATGGTGTCAATAAATAGCCTGTCTGAACTAGCGCAATTTTTTTTGTTGTTCCTTACACGCTGGATTGTGATTAGCTATGTTAAAATGATGGTAAAAGCAGGAATCCCCAAAAAGTTATCACAAGCCTTCATGGCAATGGTCCTATAGTCACTCACACAGGGACTTCCCTCTCTGATAATACTCACCTGAGTGAACCAGTGCTGGTTGTTAAACACACTGGCCTCAATCATGAAGAATTATCAGCCCTTCTCCCATTTCCTTTTCCATATCCCAATAATCTACTTCTAACATCACAGCAATTCTGTGTCAATCTTTCTACCTACTAAAGGTTAGGTCAAAGCAATGGAAGAGGAAGTGCTAGCTACCTTCTGGCAACAAGCAACACACTATTCTACTAACTTCTGTAAACTGGTAGTCATTTTATTCTTCATGTAACTATCCAGAGCTTATCACCAGCTCAGGTGCTCTGACACCATCCCGTACCAAGGGCTAGACCAGTTCTAGCTATCTTTTGCAAGCCACTTGGACACAATGCTCGGGATCAGCAGGGGGGATGTTTTCTGCGTACAGACCTGACCTCGGCAATGGCATTTGGCTCCTTCATGAGCCAGAGGGAGCTATCCCATGTACATACCATTGACCCACCCTGATTTTGGCTGGGTAAGTCAGGATGTGCTGCCAGAGTCCTATTCAGAGTCCTCCAGCCCCATGGGTAACTATCTTTCCCTGAAATTTGCCAAACTGTACTTTCAGATAGGCTGCCAGAGGCTTAGGAAATAATAAGGGATGTTGTGCTTACTGTGCTATTTAGCTTGATGACAAATATCAGAATACACTCCGCCACCCACATGCATAATGCTCAATCTGCTTGAGCAGTTTGTAAGTGCAGACCTGTAGCTGCATTGCAGAAGTGCACAAGGAGGGAGGCTTGAGACTTGAACAGTCAAGTACAAGGGAAACTGGCATTTGAGTGACTGATTTGGACGTGGGGCTAAGCACATTAGTTGGATGAGTCTGCTGAAATGAGCAGCAGTGAAGTAATTGATATTGGCACCAAAGGCCGGTAAGGTTTCAGGATTAAGTCTGTGATTGCAGTGAACTGCTGGTTTTACTTTGCTGTGCTAGGGCTGTTCCAAATGTCTTGAGGATTGAAGTACACAAAATGATGCAACGTGATGAGAATCTCTTCCCAGCAGCTATAATCATCTCAATTTCTTAATCCACCTTAAATAAACTTTAAATGTGGAGATCCGAAGTAGAAAAGCTACCACGACATTTATCAAACGATTCACTGACAGGGCTAAAAATAGTCTCAGCAGGATCCATACTCTTGAGCTTCATAATTACACTGCAATCTTCAGTACAACTCATTTAGAACTCAGGCAGCTCAGGTCTCATGCCCACACCCTGTTTTTTTGCCTACAGGTACCTGCTGGAGCAGGATTTCCCAGGGATGAGGATTGGACCAGAGCCTACAACTGACTCCTTTATAGCAGTTATGCAAGGAGATGTGGAAGGAATCGTTCCTGGAAACGCATTGGTGGTGGATCCCAAAAAACCGTTCAGGAAACTCAACGCCTTTGGCAATGCCTTTTTGAACAGGTCAGTACTCAAGAACTTACTTGTTCTGGAGAGTAAAGCTAGAACTTATTGAACAGCATAGCTAGTAATTTAAAGGGGTAAGGCATTGCACTTCTTTTCCTCCCATCCACATGGCTGATGCAAAGCCATTCCAGTCCTACCAAGTGCACAGAAGTCACTTACTGAAGGGCTGATTAACAAATTCAAGTGAGGTAAAACTTTATTTCACTTGAACAAACAAAACAAAAATGACATCACAGCCTGTTAAGCTCATCCTATAGGAGTTTAACTTCATTACAGTTGCTCTCCCTTGCTTCAGTGTTGCTAGCTTCTTCCATTCTGCAATCAGTTTGGTCCCTTGAAACCAAATAGTCCAACCATAGTCCCTGAAGTTGATACAGGAGTAGAACTGGCACACAATAACTACATCTTTGCTTTTTTGCATTGTTAAACATTGCTTGAATGTCCTCCTTGCAACAAAACCAGGCTCTCTTCATTTCTATGCCTTATACATATAACCTCAGGTGCAAACTAATGACAGCTCTAATGTCTTTCCCATAAAAAAAAGGTATCAGGGGCTTTGGACAGTGGCTCTGTGACATGAGGAATGTAACCTTTCTATCCCCTAGACCCAGCCCAACCTGGGATATAGGCCTTGCAGGAAGCCAGCAGCACACACCCATATCCTAGATGAGCACAAACTGTGCTACAGCAGGCAGATGGGAACAAACTGACTACACCCATCATCAACGCCTTCCCTGCTAACACAGTGTGGGAGACATTGGAAACATGGCAGCTGCTCAGCCAAACAGCCAGGAAAGCTGGGCTGGGCTCTGGCTCCCTTTCTAACTTCCAGGCTTAAGAGAGTGTCTGTCCAGAGGGCGCAGCATCTCCTACCAGAACTTTCCACAGGAGTGCTGCCATAGGCTGCAGCCAGATAGGGAAGGGACCTGCAAAGAAGATGGGAAGAAGCCTGATGAGAGAAGAGGGACTGAGCTGGAGTCACTGCTGTGCAGAGAACCTCCCAGGGGACTCTGGAAGCAGCATCTGATCACTGCACAGGGCCATCAGTCAAATACACCAACATGGTCCTGCACCAGAGAGACTTTGAGAAGTTTTGAATGTTTTATTGGGTCCAGAACATCTGTGTCTGACCAACAGTTAGGACAGGTGAGTAGCCACTCCCTACACCAGGGGAGAAGGGTGATTCGCCCTAAGAAAATAACAGGCCTCCTGCATGGAGTGCAGAGATAGTAAATGAAGAGGGCATCATTGAGAGCAGCTCTGCTGAGAGCCAAGAACAGCAGTACAGAGAAGCAACATCAGGCCAGGCATGGGGGGCAAAAAAGCAAACGCTTCTGAACTGGACTGATTGATGTGTCCTGAATGCAATTTGCTCCTAATACAGCAAGGGATCTCTGCATCCATTAACCTAGTTCACTGTATCATGCCGTGTTCTTGTTACTCTTCTGCTACTCTTCCTTCTCTTGAGGAGGGAGTCAAGCATGTGCCTGTGAGGACAGCAGGGCAGAGGGACACAGCAGTGATTCAGCACCAAAGTGCAGTCCTTTTAGCAATGCAGGGAGTATCCACAGCAGCTAATGACACCTTTTTGTTGCTGACATTAAAAACGAGGGGGTAATGATTTCTAAACGGACAGAGGAAGACACGGTAAGGACTAGCTCAGCACTGTGAGCATCACAGTGCTGAAAATGCAGATGGTAATGCCCAGCTAACGAGGAAATTAAACACATGCAAGAACTGACTCAGAGGGTCAGAAATTTAGCAGATGTAAGTCCTGGTGCACCCACTGGACTGGATCAAGCCACCCACACGTACTGCAGCTGTGGGGCTGGCTTCTTGGCTGGAAACAAGCAGAGCTATCTCTGCCTTGCACGTATCTTGCTTCTGCTGTGTGTATGCCAAGGTCCTGCCCTCAGCTAGGAGGCTATGAGCAGGGAATTTGGAGAAGGGAGCTTATCTCCAGGAGCCACCCCTCCAAGCTGAGATAGGAGTGGCTGTGGGCAAGTCCATCTGCTTTACCCCTGGGAGGTTAAAGGTAACGCTTGACTGCACCAGTGGCAGGGAGCAGAGCAGCACAAGGCAGTAGCATTCACACAGGCCCAGCTGGTGTTGGCTGAGAGGTAGCAGCCCACTGTGTCCTGTGGGATGCAGAGCCTGCTGCTCCAGGAGTGAGCATCTACCCTTAGTTGGAAACCCTGCCCACCTCCACCAGAGACTGGGATCTGCTGCCTTCCAGGAAATAAGGGAAAAGTGATAGAGTCAGGATTTGGCTGGGAGACCAACAAGCAAATGGTGCTGCTCAGAGCCTGTCTCCTCCCTCCCTTCATTCCCAGGAGATGGAGTGCCTGCCCATACCTGGGAGATAGGGCCAAGGTAGGGCTGACAAGCTGCCTGAGGCTGAAAGGATAGCAGGTCTGCAGAATCTTGTCTCTTGTCTGCCTCTCCTTGCCCCAGGTGGTTCCTGGGTATTGAGAGGAGGGCTTGTTTTCCGTACTCCAACTGCTGGCCAAACACCAGCTCTGGAGAGATCCCAGCAGAGAGATTACAGGTTGCACCTTGTTATCCGGTGCCTTGTTTGGCACCAAGGGCCTGAAGCAAAATGAGGAATCTCAACCATTACTTTTGTATCATATTGACGGGATTGGAGAGCCTCCCATCCCCAGAGTCTGTCTTGGGAAGCTAAGGTGGTGTCACTCCTGCTTTTGTGTTGTCAACAGCAGGAGACATCATGGATAACAGGTTCTCCCTTCAGCCCTGTGCTCTGCCTGTAGAGGTAGTGAAAGTCTGATTTGGCACCACATTCTACCCTTCATATGGCCCCAGACAGAATTAGGTCATGCTCCCTGAGGTCCTGCAGTTCTGCTGGGACAGCAGGAAGGCAACAGCCTTAACAACCTTGCCAACAGAGCCAGAATGCACTCACTCATGCTGGCCTCTGACCTTATATCTGAAATCTCCTGTGGAGTACTTTTCCTAGAGAAACTGGTGGAAAATCCCCTTGCCCAAGGCATTTAATATTATAGCATGAGGAATAGTCAGGGCTATAACAATGGAGAACAGACCTGGGTTGGCAGGACAGGGGAATAACGTGACCTCCTGAGCCTTTTGTTCTCTGCTGCTATGCCTGGCACTCAACAGGATAATCAAGCCAGTACCTCTCTTTGATATGAGGTGTTACACATTCCAAAATGCACTCTGTTGCCACCTGCCAAGCTGTAGGTGTGAGAGAGAGAGGCTGTAATATGTGGTCTGAAATAGGTGACAGTTTAGGAGAGAAGACACTCTTCTAACCCATGAGGATTCACTCCTGTCAGAATCCCTCGGAGTCATACAAGTAGAAGAATTGGGGGGAGGTTGTAGCACAGCCTAGAGGAGTTCAGAGGTGCAGGGGCTTCAGCAGAACCAGCTGCTCATCAGAGCACTGCAGGGCCCTGTCTGCCATGTGTGATAGAGTGGTCATTGTCCCAGCCCCCATCCTTTATGTGTTTATGCTTCTTCCCACAGTAACGTGTTTTTTATGCCTTGGATGTCACACCACCCTATTAATATGCATACACACACACATTTATAGCTGCCTGGAATGCCAGCTCAAAAAGGCTGTCCGTGAAATGCTACTGGGAGCCACATAAGGGGATAGGCTTTTACTGTCCTTTGCTGTTACTGGCAACTGAAACAGATGAGCTGCAACCCACTAAGCACAAAGTGACTCTTCTTAGGCAGTGATTTGCATAGATACAGGATGGGGAGCAACTAGCTAAAGAGCTATTACACAGAAATGGACCTGCAGAGGGGGGAGCAGTAGATTACAAAGTGAATGTTAAGTTAACGTTGTCATACTGCTGTTAAAAAAGCAAACATTTTACTGAGATACATAAACAGGACTGTCATATGTAAGAGATAGGGAGCAATCCATCTACTCTGCTCACCACTGGCAAGGTCACAGCTGGAGTATGTCAGCTTCTGGCAAAATGCCTGAAGAAATATGTGGAACAGTTTGAGAGGACCCAAAGGAAGGCTGCTAGGGTCTTCAGGGATTTAGAAATGAGCTACAAAGGCAGCTGGAGAGAACTGAAAGAGATAGGAGAGAGAGAAAATACAACCACCAAACTGTTTTCTACAGAGGAAAGGCTGAGAGGAGGCAGGATGACAGTAGTATACATTGTGACGAGAGGGGAAAAATAAATCGTTTTCCACATCTACTAAGTTTGTGACTGAGTGGCATTGTAGCATGGTAATTGTAGAGTAGACATTAAAAAAAGAGGGTTTGCTGTAAGGATTATTGGGTATTGGAGTAGACTCCCAGCAAGTGTTGGTGAGTTTGTGTTGTTACGGATTTGAACAACACTTTAGACAAATACCTGATTGATCCTACCTTGAGGTAGACTAAGCAGCCTCTTCAAGCTGCCTGTGCTTTAGTATTTCAGTGGTACAAGACTAGCACACTTTTTGTCTGTTTAAGATCAGATTTGAAAGAGAACAAAAGTCCTACAACATTGCTGATTTTTTTTTTTCAAAACCAAGTTATTTCAGTTCACTTGAGTTCAAGACTCTACAGGGAAATGCTTAAATGAAGAAAAACAAATACCACTTCTTGCTAAAATCAAAACAGCACATTAATGAAAACCCAAATATTTTCATAATTCACAATTTGGGGGCCCTTGTAAGAAAACCTGCCACAGGTCATGTCTGAGCCCCATGTTCCAGAAGCAGCAAAGTAATCAGACAAAAATGCTTAGTTCTACCTTCTTTTTCATTTCTTTAAGTAACAGTAGCTCCAAGCTCAACTGAAGACTTGCAAGATCAAAGTCTGGCTTGTCCTGTGCTGCCTGTGATGTTCAGCACATCATAAGTACCTTTTGCCTTTTTTTTTTTTTAAACACATTTATTTTCCACACAGGTTCGTTTGTGCCCAGCTACCTAATCCTGTATTAGAGAGCATCAGCGTCATTGATACACCAGGAATTCTTTCTGGAGAGAAGCAGAGAATTAGCAGAGGTAAGTCCCAAGTTCAGTTCTCTTCCAAATGTTAATAGTGAACACCAAAGGAACTCTTCAAACTACACAAGCTGTAAACAGAAGCAGTAGTAGGAGCCTCTAAGAGATGGAACATGACTTTGCAAATGGAGTCCAAAGAGACATTGTTAATCTCCTGCAGAGAATTTAAATGTGTTCAGGGAAGGTTGCTGAGAAGGTCAGCAGTACCTGTGTCACAGTCCAGTATTTCCCCGTGGAAGAGATTTCCATCAGAAAGAGTCAATTAATACCTCTCTGCTTTGCAGAAACACTTGCTTTCGGTGACTCATTGATGATTCATAGCTAAGGCTCCCTTTGTAATCAGCCTGGTTTCTTTCCAGCTGACCTCACGGGTTTCTTGAACTGTCCAGGCTTCCTGGACTGGATTGGGTGTAAGAGCCATTGCATCCAGGTTCCCCATTGCAATGGGGAATCTGGAAATCCTGGGGACACTAAATCATAAAATGGTTTGGGTTCAAAAGGACTTTAAAGATCCTCTGGTTCCAACCTCCTGCCATGGGCAGGGACACCTTCCACGAGACCAGATGCTCAAAGCCCCATCCGACCTGGCCTTGAACACTTCCAGAGATGGGGCACTTACAGCTTCTCTGGAGAACTTGTTCCAGTGTCTCACCACCCTCACAGTAAAGAGTTTCTTCCCAATATCTAATCTAAACCTACTATCTTCTGTTCAAAACCATTCTCCCTTGTCCTGTCACTACATAACCTTGTAAAAGGAGCTGATGAATAGCACAGTCTGTTAGTGAATTCCTGAGGTCGGTCTCAGACTCACCCTCTGAAATGAGCAACATCTTTAAAATCTGTGCTCAGTTTCTTACTCTGTAAGGTAATAGTGGCATAGCTCACATTTCTGGAAGGTTCCTTACATAAAGCTGGTAGCTATGCACTGAAAGAAAGCTAAGAGTACTAATCTCAGTGTTCAGGTTTGAGAAGATCAGTTCTCATTCGCACTCCCTATTAACAATGCACAATTAAGGTTCAGCAGCACAGGCTCTACCCAAAAATGCTGAGGCCTTTCCCATATTTCTGTGTTCTGTCCCCTAAGATGACTCATGACTTCACCAGTTTTATAACACTCTTTTGCATTGAAATTGTTCTTGGAAATTTCCTTTTCTCTTTTAATTGAGCAGCCACCTTACACAGAGCCACGTCTTGTTTGTTTTGCTGGGATCTTCCACCACAGGGACCTTAGCTAAGGAAGCATCAAGAAAGCACAGCTACAGTTAGTTGAAAACTCACATTAACCTTTTTCAGCATAGGTCTCTGCACTTCTAGGGGATCATAAATTCCAAGGTGCGCCAGCCTTCATGAGAAGGTTGGAAAATATGCTGTGGAAGCATTCCTCCCTTCAGCAGAAAGTGTTAGAGAGATAAACAAAAATTTATGTTACATGGTGTAAAAATTTTCCAGTTAAAAAATACCACTGAAAGCAATGAGTTCTCTTGTAGAACTATCACAGTGAAGCAAATTTGCTTAGAAGGAAATATTTTTGTTATTAAAAAAAAAAAAAGAAGAAATTGAAGATGAGTCAGAATAAACCCATTTCAAGCCCCTTTCCCACGTCTCCTCACTAATTCAAACCTTGACATATATTGCAAGATTTTCTTACTTTTCAGCTATTTACAGAACTAAAAATATCCTTCTGCAAAATACATTGGCACTTCTTGCTCCTCCTTTTGCAAAAATTTCTGTCAGCTTTCCAGTGGGCCTTGGTGTCCCATTCTACAGCCTGTCTGTCTGACCTCGGTGCTGGCAAAGTCATGGAGCTGATCCTTGTGAGAGCAATCACACGGCACAGCAGGACAAGCAGAGGATCAGACCCAGCCATCACAGGTTTATGAAAGGCAGATCCTGCTTGACCAACCTGATCTCCTGTGACAAGGTGGCACACTTACTGGATGAGGGAAAGGCTGAGGATATTGCTTAGCTAAACTTTAGGAAAGTCTTTGACACTGTTTCCCACAGCATTTTCCTGGAGAAGCTGGCTGCCCATGGCTTGGATGGGTGCACTCTTCCCTGGGTAAAAAATTGTTTGGATGGCCAGGCCAAGAGTTGGTAGTGAATGGAGTTAAATCCAGTTGGCAGCCAGTCACAAGTGGGGTTCCCCAGGACTCAGCAATGGGACCAGACATGTCTGATGATCTGAACAAGGTGATAAAGGGCACCCTCAGTCAATTTGCAGATGACACCAAGCTGGGCAGGAGCATTGGTCTGGTCTACTGTCAGGTAGGCAGGCTCTGCAGAGGGATCTGTAGATGGATCTGAATCGATGGGCCGGATCAATGGGCGAAGGCCAGCGCTGCATTTACAGTTGGCCTCAGTGATCTTAAAGGTCTTTTCCGACCTAAACTGTGCTTCCTGCAGCTACTCTGATAAATGCCAGCAATGTCAGAACATGCTGATGCACAGCTGTGCACTGTTAGGAAAGTCACTGGTGCACTCTGACACAAGCCAATAATGCCTCTCCAAACATCTGAGAACAGCTGAGGAGGCTAAAGGGGAGTCCCAGTTCTGTAAACTTTTGCACACTATACCTGTTTGTAGAGCTGCAGACCTGTCTTAACATGTGAAACAAGTTCTTCCTGGGCAACTTTTCTGCACCTAGTGCAGTTAAGTGCACTAGGGGCAAAAAATTGGCACATTGCACGTTGGCCCTGTGACTACAGTGTGTGGTCATTCAACCCTTTTGCGAGGAGGCAAGAACTCCAGATGGAGCACAGCCATCTCCTGGTCATTCTGCCATCCCAGGAATTTTCTCTGCCACATCTCCAGCGAGACAAAGGGGCTGTCACAACTTGTCAACTGACCTAATCACAACAGTTAAAAGTACAGTGTAGGTGGGGGTCTCACTTTGTCACCATTTGCATCCAGGACAGACTGAAACTGGTCATGTGGGCCAGGTCAGATGACCTTTCAATAGCTACAGGGCAAGGTCCTCATGTGGTTTAAATCAACACAGCTCTGTTGAAGCTGGGACAACTCCAGCGATTTCTGTCTGCAGGGAGCAGAAAGAGTCAAAAGAGTGTTGAGGTGCTTGTGTTTAGGAAGGGCTGCTGCCAGGCATTGCCTTGAGCTTATCTCAAGGAAGCTGATGTTTGAAAGGGAGTACTCATCTCCCAGCTCCTATGGAAGAGGAATAGAAAGAAGTGGTGAGGCTGGCACCTTTGCCACCAAGCTTACAAGCCAGCTGCCCTCGGTAGCAAGTTGATTTTGGAGGCAACTAGAGCAATAATGTGGTTTTTAGGCAGAAAACAAGACAGTGCTAAAAACTGCTCACACAACAAAGTGCACCTGCTCTTCTATACCTTCCCAGCCTGCTCAGATTTCACTTAGGAATGAAGCAAGACCTGAGGGAGTCTTACAGAGATTTCCCAAGAGACTTTGAAATTTCTTAACAGCTGGAAACAGGAGAGCTCCTCTTACCTGCATTGCTAGTAGGTTTTAACACCCTCAGACTGGGGTACCTGTGAAGCAAAATCAGTAAAGGGAGTAGGTAGTGAAGCAGCTTTCTGTCACACATTTGAGGGGAAAAGTAAAGATTCAAAAGATGTGGCAGGCTTTCCCAGCCTGCCCATCCCATGAGAACCAGCAACATTTCTAAAAATAGGAAATTCCTCTCAGTGGGAACATCACAAGTCGTCTCCTTTCCCTTTAGACGTCAGGAGCATTAGCTAATCTATACGGTGCCAGTTTAGCAGAATACCATGCTATCAGATCTTAGCAATCCTTGAAGGCCACCTTATACTCCTGAATTTCAAAGCAGTAGCTGTTCCTGTTATTGGATCCATGTTTCAAGGAGCGGGAGCATGGAAGCTGAGTTTAAAGGATTGATTCAGGGGCCACGTCCAGGTTCTGAAGCTTTGCATTTATCTGAACTGAATTCTGAATTAAATTCACTGCCTCATTTGTGTTAAAAGAGTGACATGACAGATAACACAGTCCCTTCCCTGCTGGACAGACAGGATGTGCACCAGCACCTGGTGTTAGTGCTGGCAGCTCTTAGCCTCGGACAGCCAGCAGCAGGGTAGCAAGCTTTCCTCCAAGGAATGTTGTATAATCCCAAGAAACAGCTCTGCACTGGCCCTTTTCCAGAACTACATGACCATAAGAATCCCCATCCCCCCACAGAGCAGACAATGAAGTTTCCCAGTAGCAGACCTGCAGGTTTAGGCCTATCAAGTGACTGAGGGTGATGCAGTCTGTCATAGCTCAAGTCCACATCCCTTTGGCATGCAGTGAGATCACCAGCATTGACACAGCTGTTGCTCTCAGGCTCTGGTAAAAAGTGTAGCCAAGGAGCTGCCTGCACTGATTTCTCCTACTGAGCTCCTGTGACTCATGCACTGCTTTGTGGTGGGCACCCATGGTGTCACAGGTGTGGTAGTTACACTCCCTAGGGTATACTGGTTTCATTTACAGCCTTGGTGGGATGTGTTTCCAGGATGTCATGGCCCAGAGCATCCTGCCCTTTGCTGCTTCTGTATTATCCTTACCTGGAGGTCAGCTGTTTCTCTTCTGGTCTCTTTTACATACTGGGGCATGGATCTGTGGCGGCCTGTAAAGAGCCAGTCGTTGCCTTGTCTCTTGCTCTGTGTCCTTCTCCTTTTTTTTTATTGTTTCTAGGGAGCATGAGGCAGCAACAGGCTGCAGCAATGCCCATAGGGGAGGTGTTTGTACCAAAGCAGCACAGTCCAGTCTGCTTTGACAATTTGGTAATAATATGGATGCTATCCGTTTGCAAACCACTGTTCTGGTGTCACATAAGGAGCCCAGGCCATCCTGCTGGGAGAGAAGATGAGAAGGGGATGACTGTGCTGAAATAAATGAGGACAGAGGGGAGGACCACAGATCAGGTCATGCAGTACAGCAGAGCCAGGGCAGGAGTTAGGGACTTCCTCATAATTCATCACCTTGTGCAGTCTGCCATGCTAATTGAGCCACCTGGCAACAGGAACTCATGTGCTTCAGTGGCAGTGCCATCCCCGGGAGGCTGAGCCCTAACACACTGCTGACCATCCGTCTCGACCTACATGTGCCCTGAGCTGGGCAGATCCAAGTCTGCCAAGTTCAGTGATGCCCTGGACAAGTTGTATTTGATCCCTGTTTTGGGGTAGTACTTCCTGAATATATCCTGAACGCTTATTTCATCTTCACCCTCTATATGTCACCTCCTCCTTTTCCTGCATTAACAGTGAGCACAAGGTCCTAGCCAGGAGGTAAGGACTGGCAGTGTCATTCTCCATCTGCTTTCTTTCCAGTATGCACTATTTCAGTGTTTTTCCAGCCTTCTACCCATTCTGCTGGCTGCAGTGCAGCCTAGGCATCCCATAGCCAAGGGAAAAAGTCCGTTCACACTAACCTCGCTGTGTCTCCCGGGAAGGAAGAATTCCCAAATGACCAGCAGCTTCAGCACCAGGGATGCTTAGTGACTCACCAGCCTGACAGCAAAAAGAAAAATGCTAATAGCAAGTCTTGGGCAGGGCAGAGCTCTCAGACTGGCTGTGTCTCAAATAGCCATGATTGGAAGGGAAAGGCAAACACCAGGGGAATTGATGTTCTCCCACTTCATGCAATGCTGTTTAGGGTACACTGGCAACGAGAAAATATTTTTTCCAAAGAGTTTTGTCATATGTGCTAGCAACAGGGTGATACACAGCTAAGGCATCCACCCTGATAGCCTCTAAAAGGGAAGCATTTCAAATATTTGCTATACTGCTCCCCACCAGTGATGTTTGCTTATATTTTGTATTTCATTCTGCCTGGGAGGGTAAAAGTGCACTGGTTAGTTTTGACTTCCCAGTTCACCTCTATTACTGCAGTGCAGTAGCTGCTCTGCCAACTTGCCTGATTTTATCACAGTCTCACTAACACATAATGTTCCACTGGAAGGCTCAGCTCCTATAGTCACACAGTTCTGCACTTCCTCTTAAGAGCAGCATAAAACTGAGCAGAAAATCTACACTTCTCATAAGTTTTATTTGTAGAAATACATGAAGCCATGAGTCTAACTCTTCTGATCTGAAAGCAAGATTAAAAAAAAAAAAAGTCAAGATTATTTTGGGGTTTTGGGAAAACCATTATTTTGTTTGGGGAGAGGGTCCGTCTCCATGATTTCAGTTGGAGGTGCAGTTCCAGAACTGGAAGAAAAAAAAGTAACACAAAACAGCAGATTAAATGGCTGCAAAGATAGAAAGGGCTGTGCTGTTTTGTTGGGGTGTTTTAAATTCTTACTAACATACAGCAAGTACTTAATTTGTGTTACTAAACAAGTCTGATTTTTAGAACAGCTGTTCAGCTTGTCTATGCGTTGTCCACTGTGCACTCCAGAAATATCCCAAGCATCTATTTCATCAAGGAAAGATAGTCATGCCCATCAGCATCTCATCAATTTGCATTATTTATGCCCATCATGAATTCTTTCGGCTTCCCAAGTAACAATGGAGAAGGAATGTGTTTCCTGGCCACTGACGGCTGTCAGTTACTGGTGGCCATTTCAGGCCTTGTTTTCAAACATGATTTCACCCAAAATTAAAATGTGTGTACTGGGAGAATTCAGTTTGTGTTTGAAAGCTATAGTAAAAAAAATTCCTTGGAATCCCAGCTACACGTTAATGCTGCTGTGCACTGACCTCTCTGGAATATGTGGCCTATATTCAAATGCCTTCTGAGGTCTCAAAATCTGGCTAGGAATTGTCTTCAGCGTTGGCTCAAATACCAGGAGACGCTCAATCCATCTGTCACAAATGGCAAAGCTGTAAACTTGTAGAGGGGACAACTTCTGCTGTGTGTACATAGAAGCTAAACAGGCTGTTATAAGGAAACTTAGCTCTGAACAATACTCTCATCAGTTTTACCTCACCTGATTTGAATATGCTTACTGAGGATTCGTTCAGTTCCCACTGACATAAAGCAAGAGGCTTGTCAGGCTCCCAGTCTCTTCCCAACCCTGAAGCTGTTGCAGTAAACAACATGAAAGCAAAAGGCCACACAGTCTGCCACTCCAGGTACTGGTTAATGTAAATGTTAGCATTGTTCCTGGCTGAGAGCATAGACAGATCTGCCGTGCTTTGAGTCCTTTTGCCTTTGCTTTGGAAACCCTAAAGTCTCCAAAACGTATTTAATGTTTCCACTAGTTCTTGGTACAGAGGAGGAAGAAATGCAGAGCATTGGCTGGATGATGTAGCTCCCAGTGCTCTGAATCAGCAGCTCTGGGACAGATTATTTCTTTGAGTATAAGTAAAGGCAGAGGTGATCAGCAAGCTGAGGCCTGCTCTGAAATTATGACATGTAATAGTTCAAAGAAATCTTTTCATCCCAAAGGACTTCTGTCTACTTCACAACACACCCACAGATATGCATTACAGGAATCTCTTTATATTCCCTTGGAAGGCGGCCACCTCCAGAGAGGAGTATGGCAGCTTTTTACAAAGATGTTTTGGGATGAGCTGCAGCGAGGTGTATCCAGTACCCATCCTTTGCTTTTCATCATCCCTTCTGTCCTCTCCTTGCTGGCACTACCAGCTCCTCACCGTCAGAGAAACTTGCTCATATCATTGTTGTTCCACTCAGTCCCAGCACCCTTCTCTCTCCATGACACCATCACTCTTTGGGTCTCACAAGAGCCATCCACTCAGCTTCCCACTCACTTTGTGTGTCCTCAAAGGATATGTCACTTTCCCCTCCCCCACTCCCCTCCTTTTCTTCTTCTGACCATCGTGTGTGACCTTCCTTCTCCTTTGCTTACAGCCATCTGTCACATTTGGGTAACACCTGCCCCTCCTGGCACATTCTCCCCCGCCACTGTGGGCTGCCCGCGTGTTTTGCCATGACATAAGTCCCCTTCCCTGGACTTTGAACAGCTTTCAGGCAGGACATCACTGTGAGCAGTTAGACTAAGCCTCAAAACCCTCTTATTCAATTATAAAAATTCAAATCAAGGCATTAGTTCCCTGGAATCAGCATTCATTTCATCTCTGAAGAGCTGTTCCCTCTCGAGGATAGTCAGTGTTTACTGTGTCAACTATCCCATCTTCTGATGTTGTCCTCAGATGCACAGAGCCAGTCTGTCAGTTGACAGATAGGGACACATCTATAAAACTCTGCCCTATAGAGTGGCACAGTCTGGTAAATCTTCAGTCTCTGGATAATATCAGCTTTAGAAAGATGAGAAGGAAGCTCCCAGTGACTCAAATTTAGCAGGAAGAGGTGAATTGCTAAAAGCAACACCAGGAGTGACAGCAAGCTGTGAGATATCTGGTGCAAAGCAGCAGCTTTGTGTTTTTCAGCATTTCTTGATCTTGCTGTTCCCATGTGATCCCACCTGAACTCCACTACCACAGAGTCTGTGGCCATGGTTCCACAAAACAGGAAAAGCAGTAGTGTGCATGCTACCAGACAAAAAACCAGCACAAACAAACAAAACAAACCTAAACCAATAAGCAGTGTAGCTACATGGTGAGAAATGCTGAACCAATGCATGCCCACTCGTTGGTGGTTTAAATTGTATTTAAAATGTTACAGCCAGGCAGATTTTGTGCTGGATCAGGTATCATCCATCTTCCCACAGTCAGCATAAAGACTGTATCATGCCATGGTCTGACTTGACAGAAGTGTAATTGCATAATCCTATCAGATCTTGGTGAAATGCATGCTGTCAGGTATTCCAGTGGTGCACAAACGAGTATTCAGTAAGCCAGCCTACCTTATGGAGTCTGGGTGGCAGGGTGTCTGCAAGATCATTTTTTCTGTAGGCTGAACTCACTGACAGTCCTGCTGACTTGTCAGCTTTGTGTTAAATCTATTGAGTCCTTTTCGTGCTGTCAGAAGGAAACCTGTCCCATGAAAAAAACGTCTGATGGGAATAAAACTGTTATCTTGTCCTCCTAGTACTGTATGGTTGGGATTAATTTTCTATTCATGTTCACCTTGTTTGGAGGTTGTGAAAGAAGCTGCGTCAGTGATGTTAGGGAATGTTTAAGTATTTTTCAGCAGGAATGCGAGTACAACAAACAGACAGGAATTACTGAACAGAAAATTCTTCCCTTAACAGTTCTATCTGACACATCCCCGTAATAATAGTTTTGCATTTATGCAGCTTTGGCAAGCAGATGGCTTCCCAAATGCCCTGTAACTTCACAATAAAACTGTGCTGTGTGTGTGGACAGCTTCACCCATCACTGAAACGCTGCCAAGTCAGAGATAGTAACTGGCTGCTTTTGTGAGAGGCCTTAGCAACACCCTACAACACTGAGAGAGGCGTAAAGAGACATAATGAATTTGCAGTGGAATGAGCAAGGGACACTATGAAAACTCCTAATTTGACTGTAGATGAAGATCAGCTCATAAACTGATAAACACACTAATAAACTGCCAGAAGGAAGAGTCAGGCTCTGTGCATCTGTGAAATCAAAAAGGGGCAGAGGGAGTAAATTAAAGCAAGGATATAATGCTTAGATTTAGTTACAGAATGAGCCACCTGTGTTTTCAGGTGTTGAGCACCTCCAGCTTGCCCTTAGAGTTTTACATTGTCACTCTGCTACCCAAATGCTTTAGTAACAATCTACTCTTTTTATACACTGAAAGCAAAACTAAATAATCAACCCTACTGCTGTATCATGTATGTAGCAATTCTCTAAGCACTTGTCTGTGTGAGAAAACACTACCAGTCAGTGACTCCAAGTAGGTATTTGTAAACAAAGGTCTTGTCCCACCTGCCCTTTCCACACATCGTGCTACATGTTAAGGAACAATACAACACTCATGATAATTTTCCTGTCTTTTCCTCTGAAATGTTCTGTTGCTTAATAACAAAATACATACACTTACACCTTGGTTTTCCTGCCAAGTACCTCCACACAGGAGAATGCAGCTGTGATTATTAGAAGTGCACACAAAGACATGTTTCTTACTCTGCTGGGCACCAACAGGAAAGCAGTCTCACACGTTCCCTGAGTGCCAAGGCAAGTGGGACATACAAGGGGAGTGTGTGGGCTGGCCTTTGGTCCCAGCATGGGATGTAGATGAGTCCATGCTGTTTACTGCTCTGAAACATCACTAAGTGTTACTCCCCAGGGCTTTGTTCTCTCGTTAATGGAGATATGCAGGACAGCTGTCAGGAGAATATCTCTGAACATGGAAAGAAGCTCAGAAAGAAAGTCTGCTAATCAATCTAGACGTTTAATGAAGTCCACAGGGACATTCAAGACTCACTTTATGTTACTGTTGCAGCTGGGAATACACAAAAGGTCTGAGCAGATATTAATTTCCTTTTCTTGCTGGGTAGAGAAACATTTTTTTTTTGTTAATAGGAAAGGGAGGCTCACAGAATAGATACCTTCTAAGTGTTACTGTGGATCCAGGCTTGATACAAGATAAAAATCATCAGAGCTAAATACCTAGATACTTTTGGAAAAACCTTGAGACCCAGGCAGATCAAAGGGCTAAAATCAATCTCCCAAGTCCTCAGTTAATACCAAAACTACTGTACCACTCTTTCTACAGCACCCTCTTCTTTTAAACGAGTTCCCACTTTTACCAAATCACTAAAAGGTGGGCTGAATGTCAGTTGCAGTTTCCCTGCCTGATCCCAGCCCCTAAGTGAGCCTAATGGAGACTGTTCCTCTACTGTCAGAGGGAAAACATTTATGTGATCTGACAGGACATCACTAGCATTACAAGGTATCCTAGAGAGCACGATTCTGTTTCCCCTCTTGATTCTCCCAAGAAAGTAGCCAAAGTACAATTCAAACGTGTGCCAGATTGACAAGAAAACATCCCAGTCGATGAGATTTGACAAGATTAAATGCAGAAACATCTCCAAAGTCACTCTGACTCATTGCTTCCATGATGAAAAAGCAAGCTGTGTTGCTCTGCGTATGAGGAATAAACTGTCTTGCCATGCCAGATGACTTCCAGTACAGCCCCAGCAGACCTGAGCATTAAGTGTGTGTTTAGCAAAGTTTGAGGGGGCGTGGGAGGTCCCTGTTTGCAAATTCATTGGTCTGCTTGCAGAGGGACAGCTTACAGTCTGAACCCCATCCAAGTGAAATGAGGCATCTTCATCCTGCTGCCAGCCCCTCCTAGCACAGGTTGGGAAGGAGTCAGCATGCTTAGCTTTGCAGCAGATATGCAAATGGTGAGGTGGGGGTGAGCTCCCTACAGCAAGAACACCTAAGGTTAAAAAGCTGAGGTTAACCCAAGTGTTAAAAAAGGCTGTTAATATCTGAAAGCAAACGGGACCAAGTTTATTTTAGTCTTAAGAGTCTGACTCGTGACTGTTATTGAGGTCAGACACGTGGACTGGACAAGATACAGAGCTATCAATATGATATATTGAATGCTCAGCAGGTCTTTGTCAAAGGTAATACTAATTCTGAATTCTCTGAAGCTCTCAGCATCAAACATAACAGCAAAGAGCCAGGGCCCAGCATTGCTTACTGCTGCTAGAGAAGGCAGTGCTGTCCTAAATGAGCAGAGGACACTGGTGAGACAAACATCTATCTCTTCCATCTATGATTTCTGTAGATCCTCTGGAAAACAGCAGGACAAACTGTCCACATCCAGGAGCACACACCCACACCCCACTACCCCCTGTTCTTGTAAGGAGCAAATGGTAATTGACCAAAGCAGAACACTGCCAGAAATAACCTTTGCATTTGTCCTCAGTGGCAAAATGTTAATATCAGCTGAAGAGAAAGTTCACACAGGCTTTAATCTTGACTTGGCAGCCAGGATTGCACTCCAGTTTGCTTAGTCAGAAGGGACAAAAGGCCAGTGGCAAAAAGCAAGATCAGAGCTCAGCTCTCCTCCCTTCTGTAGTTCCAATCTAATGACTGAGATGCGCTGGTTGCCCTCTAGGTTTTGGAGGGGACAGAAAGAAAAATAAAAAGAAAGGATAGGGGGAGGAAAAAGCACTGAACTAATTATCATACATTTACTCATGAAAGCCAAGATTAAAATAGTATTTTAAAGGATTCGAATGCAAATAGCATTTGCTCTGTCCTGATTTTCCTTAACAGAGTGCAGCACTCTGGCAACAGAGATAACCCCAAATGTTGCACAGCATAGGAGAGCCTGACAGAGCAGAGGGAGAGAATGAGCCAGTCTCTCACTGCGGCTTTAAAGAAGGTGAAAAAAACACCACAGAGCTAGGAAAGAAGGACATTTTGTTGCTGTCATTACTACTGTTTTAAGGACACATCTCCACACACCCTATTTATCATGCCCTCTATTGCCTAGAGAATGGACATTGTACATCCATTATCCTTAGTCTTGAGGCATGTGAAATTTGAACCCACTGTTCCTATCTTTAGTCCACCTCTCGTGTTCTGCTAAGCATCAAGCACTTAGCTAAGTGAACACAAATCATTTGGGTTTGTGCACATGCAGCAGGTACGACAGGATGATTATTCCGGTAAGGCAGGTTATTTGCATCCCAGGTTTTGAATTGGATGCAACAAAGTTAGTCTCACACAACCAGACAAGAGCTGAGAATTATTAAGTGGTAGAGATATGCATCTCAAACCAGTCTGGGTGCAAGTATTGCAATTATCCAGCTTTCTACAGCTGTCGTAGGCCATGCTGGTGGCCAGTCACACACAAAGTAGACCTCTCTTGTTGCCACATACAAGACTTCTGCAACAGCCCTTTGAATGTAGCAGTTGCCTCATGATATGCATTTGAATGAAGTTCAAGACTTCTTCAGGTGATCTCTTAAAAGATGAGAGCTGCCCTTAGCTGTGCACCTCATGAGCATTTCAGTGTGAAGGACAGGGCCTCATCTCCACCTTCTTTGGGACAAGAAACGATGTTTCATGTTCCTGTTATCAAGCTGGTCTACTGGGTAAACTTCCTCTGCAAGCTTACCCTCTGTTAGGCACAGGTATAATTCAGGTACAGCAAGTAGGCTTCTGTAGTCCTGTGCATGTTGCATCTCTTCTCTTCCTCCACCCCTTGCAGGTTACGACTTCGCCGCTGTACTGGAGTGGTTTGCAGAACGGGTTGACCGCATCATTCTCCTTTTTGATGCGCACAAGCTGGACATCTCTGATGAATTCTCTGAGGTCATCAAGGCCCTGAAGAACCATGAGGACAAGATGAGAGTTGTTCTCAACAAGGCCGACCAGATAGAGACTCAGCAGCTGATGCGGGTGTACGGTGCCCTCATGTGGTCCCTGGGAAAGATCGTCAACACTCCTGAGGTCATCAGGGTCTACATTGGCTCCTTCTGGTCCCATCCATTGCTCATCCCTGACAACCGCAAGTTGTTTGAGGCAGAGGAGCAGGACCTGTTTAGGGACATCCAGAGCCTGCCCCGCAATGCAGCCCTGAGGAAGCTGAATGATCTCATCAAGCGAGCACGGCTGGCCAAGGTGAGTGTTGGCATGGAACCCTGAAGCACTCAATTTGGGCTGTCTGCAGCACGCAGGCTATGGGGAAGTGGTTTTGGCCAGTTCAGCCTGCAGAGCTGGTGGATCCTACTCCTTTTCCATCCCATTTAACTTGGGTTCAGCATATTAGCCCTGTGCACTTCAAGGAAGAAAGCACCTCCATTGCTTGGTGCATCAATCACGGCAGGCCAGAGCAAGGAAGGTGACCACAGATCTAAGCAGGTAGCACTGGAAGGGATCTAGAAAGAGTTGCTCTGTGGTAACAACTTGAGAATTAGAACCAATTCAATATATCAGAATCATACATCGAGGAAATTGTTAAGCTCTGGGTCTTTTGCTTTAAACTTTCTTATCCGAGAGAGATACCTGGCTTAGATAGATGCAGGAGGTCGAGACTCACACAAATGATAAATAATCCTGCAGTATGTCTGAAAATTTGAAATGAGCGGAATGAAGCCCCTAAAAATACAGGGAAGAGCCCTATACCAATTGAGAAAAGATATCAAAAGATCCCTATAAAGCTTTCTGTTCTTCATTTCTAAGAGGAAATGATTGATTCACCATTCAAAAAAACCCCAACAATGTTTTATAAGTTAAGGACTAGTATTCATACTAAAACATTAAACAAAGTCTAGAGAGCTCCAAAACCTGTATGTTTGGTTTGGACTGGAAAGAAACTATTCCCTGGAAGGCCCTGCCCAGTGGAAGACGAAAAATTAAAGCAGCACCACTTCTTCCAGGAAGTGCATTTGAATGTTACTGTCTGTATGCCCAGGACTCACAGTGTTTGCACCTTGTCTCAGCACAGCCAGAGTGCACAGTTGAGCAGCACTTAGCACTGGAGCAACAATCCACAGGCACAGGCAAGCTGAGGAGGTGAGCTTGCTCTTCAGGGTGGGACAAGATGGAGTTGAGTCCTGGGCACAGATACTCTGCTGAGAAGAATTTTTCTGATATGCTATTTTACACTTGTCTTCATTCCATATAATTTAACTCCCTTCAGGTCCATGCCTACATCATCAGTTCCCTGAAGAAGGAAATGCCCTCAATGTTTGGGAAAGACAATAAAAAGAAAGAGCTTGTTAACAACTTGGGAGATATTTATGCCCGAATTGAACGGGAGCATCAGATCTCACCAGGAGACTTCCCTAATCTGAAAAAGATGCAGGTAAGCAGGGGCATCTTGGCCAAACATCCAAGGAAAAAGCATTAGAGTAACCACAGGGAATACAACAGAGCCACACAGACATTGATTGTTGCCACCTGTAAGGAAAGGCCTGCTGTAATGTTGAAATGGGCTTTGAAATATGTGCGGGCTCTATTTGGGCATGATCACTTCTCACACACAGAGCTCATGTGAAGCTGCAGCTGCCTTCATTTCTCAAATTTTTGCCTGTATAGCACTTTACAGCAAATGGTTTCTTCTATTTTCTTTAATTCCAGGTCAATTTGAAGAATTTTCAGGCCTAAGAATACTTTTAATTTATATTAAAAGGAAAGCTGTGCCCTGAAAAGCCTACATATACCCCTCTCCCCAAGAACTATACTTTTTTTTGTCTTCTACTTCACGCTTTGTTTCTAGAAAGAGAGAAATGAAGGTGTGAAAACTTAAAGCCCCTTTTCTATTTTAAGCAGAGAGGCAGGCTTTCTGTTCTGCAGACCTGAGACCTGACCCAGTGTTCATGCAAGTCAGAAACTTTAAAGGACCTTGGATTAGAGCCTTGTATTGTATATTCAAACAATGCTGGACAGTGCTGCATTGCTGCGTGGCTTCAGTCCAAGCAGAAACCTGTTCTGAGTTGCCAGCTGTCGAGGTTGCTACTAGTTACCTATGAAAAACACAGCATTTGCCTTTTTTGTCTTTTTTAAAGTATATTTTTCATAAATTGTTGGGAATGAGATCTATGGAGTGTATCCAACAGGAGATATCATTCACTGCTTGTTAAAATGTGTGCTTAAGCGTTTAAATACTGTACCAATCCATTAGGAGCGAATAATGTGGATTAAATGAGTAGAGGGTGAAGGATAAAGCTGTAGGTCATTTTGCAGTTAGAAGAGAGTTCTCTGAAGGCCCTAGTCAAAGCACATTTGCTTAGCTGTGAAAATTACAGAATCTGAGCCATGTAAAGATGTGCTCATCTCTTACAGACATACTGCTGTCTTTGTGACATCTGAAAGATGCACTGTATGATGATAATAGTCTTTTTCCAGAGTGGCATCTCCTTCCCAGAGTGCAGAAGGGGGAAGGAGTGCAGAACACTGGCTGGAGGATGTAGCAAGAGCTGCACAACTAGTTTGCCTTGAACAATTTGGTCTTCAAGGAGGCTGTTTCTGTGTGGCTTGGAAAGGAGTCTTATTTGCATATGTCCATCATTTGGGCTTTTGAGCAAACTGCTTCCCCTCTCTATATCACATCAGCCCCCCTTTGTAAGCAGAGAAGGTCATTTTCATTAGGACTTAAAAGAGGATTTAAGCAAGAGCAAGGTGACACCCCATCACATGCTGAGATACGGGGGTGTCAGAGAGGGAATGCCAAGCTCCCCACTCCTCTGCAATAGCACTTTTTTTGAGCCAAGCAGCAGACAGGCATCCCACTCTTCGCCATTACTCCACAGTGCACAGCCATGTCGCTCATCTCTTGCTATGTTGTCCTATTTTAAGGATCAGTTGCAAGCGCAGGATTTTAGCAAGTTCCAGCCTCTGAAGAGCAAGCTGCTGGAGACCGTGGAAGACATGCTGGCCAACGACATCGCCCAGCTCATGGTGCTCGTACGCCAGGAGGAGTCACAGCGGCCAACCCAGATGGTGAAGGGAGGAGCCTTTGAGGGCACCTTGCACGGTCCCTTCGGCCATGGCTACGGCGAAGGCGCCGGTGAAGGCATCGACGATGCCGAGTGGGTGGTGGCCAGGGACAAGCCCATGTATGACGAGATCTTCTACACACTCTCGCCTGTCGATGGTAAAATAACTGGTGCCAATGCAAAGAAGGAGATGGTAAGGTCTAAGCTGCCCAACACGGTGCTGGGCAAGATATGGAAACTGGCTGACATCGACAAAGATGGCATGCTGGATGATGAGGAGTTTGCCTTGGCGAATCATCTCATTAAAGTCAAGTTGGAGGGTCATGAGCTGCCAAATGAGCTTCCTTCCCATCTCCTCCCTCCATCCAAAAGGAAAATAACAGAGTGAAAGCAATGTTACAGGGGAGAGGGAAAGGGAAGGGGGAAAAAAAAGATCTAGAAAAACATGTTTACTTAAATTATACCTTTAGATGTGAGATCACGTTTGGATTTATACCTACTTTGCTGTATGAAGAACAAAATCTAAAGCAGAACAAAAAAGTTCAATCCTTCATGATAATATGCAATTAACTCTTCCAGTGTACTGTCCCTGCTTTCTAATGTGTAGTCTGTAAATATGAAGGTAAAGAAAGGACACTGCAAGTAGGAGACTCAAGCAGGAGTAGAAGAAAACCTGAAGTGGGCTGCATTTTATGAGAGTGGAATAGGCACTAATAGAAATCCGCTAACTGCCAGTATCACTCCTGAGCTTTGGCTGCACCTGCTGCCTTTTAATGGGTTGCACAAACTTCAGGAGACTGAAATCTTGAAGAGAAACCACAAGGTCTTCGAGCTATTGGCCAAACTAAAGAGCACTTCCTAATTAATGTAAGCCCACACTAAAATACTAGATACTAAACCCAAGAGTTAAGAATTTTAAGAACCTTGATTCACTGTTAGATGCAAATTTTCCAACATTCCCCTGTCCTTAAAGAAAAATACATAAATAAAATCTGAAAGAGCTCTGAACTGGGTAGCTGGAGTTCCTCATTGTTCACTGTGGGATAGGCACTCAGAGTTCCCAATCGTCACTACCTCCCATTCCATCCCCAGGGGAGATTTGTTCTGCAGGCATGGCCAAGAGAACCAATCTCCAAGGGAAACAGAGGGATGGGGCACTAGAGGCGGACATCAGGTGGCTTGGAAGGGAGGAACACTGCTTCCAGGCTCACTGAACGTTTCACAGCCAGTGGATAGTGTTTCCTCTTTGAACAACGGTGGTGTCTGTTATCCCTGTGAAGTGACGTGTTTACTCTCATTGTGCACACTGAAAGCTACCAGGCCCCATTCCTACTGTAAAGATACAAGCCCCGCACTGTCAGGTAGATGGGCCATCACAAGAGCAGAGAACACAGAGGGGCAGTGGGCAGAGCTTGCTCTGCTGCCTGTGCCTCCACAAATCTAGCCAAGATGTCAGCCTTCACACATTCTCCTCACCACACAGTAACACTTGATCCCCTCCAGAACCTCTACCTTGAGCCAAGAGAACTTCCCTACTTCTTTCACGCTCTTATGAAATTTTTGTTTTCAAGACCCAATTTTAGCAGAAATTCCTCAATTTCCTATTTCATTTCCTAAACACACACACGCGCGCACACTCTTCTGGTTTTTGTTGTTGCTTTGGAGCAGTGTGTTGTTACAATTCCTATTGTCACTTTATATAAGCTGAGCTCCTACTGTGATGAAATACCAAGATAAGTATAACTTATTTTATATCTCTTGTGTTCATATTATATAGAGAAATATATTCTGTGTATGTAGGATGTGCTTATTGCAGTACATTTATCACTTGTCTTAAAAATTAATGCATTAACCTTTTTTGTACCCTGGTCCTAAAACATTATTAAAAAAGAAAGGCCAGATGTGTCTATTTCTTTACATAGCAAAAGGAAATGCAGCTGAAAAGAAAAAAGCTTATTTTCATGTGCAACAGAATGAGGAAATTGTCCTTAACACATTCCCAAATGTGCATGTATAGATCAGCCCAGCTGGACACGGGTGTGCACTGCTGAATGCCTGGTTGACAACTGCAACATCTTCCTTCCCTTTTGGCAGTCACATCACAACCTCCATACTTGCCAAAGCAAGTGGAATTTGTCCACAATTCACCTTGTTCAATGTAGGGAAGAGATAACAGCCAAATTTCAGTAGAAAAGGTATATATTGAAAGAGTTGCTTCCTGCCACTTACAGATGAGAATGCTACAGATTTATCAAGATCTGGAAAGGACACAAAAAACCTTAGTCTTAAATCTTGCTGACTCTAATTTTACTTCTGTCTTCATTGCCCTTTCTTTACACGTTCATTACAATGATAGCTATCCCCAGAGTGGGATAGTGAGAGGCACAAAGACAGTGAGAGCAGTTAGGATAGTACTGGAGAAGGATTGGAAAGAGGGCGTGAGCTGTAGTGGTTGGCAGAGTTTCCATTTAGCAGCTGTACAGGATGAGAGAGGGGTGAGAGGAAATCATAGGGTGGAGAGCAAAAGCAGTAAATGGAAATTGAAGGAAAAGTCAGCAAACTCGATGTCACTCCAGTTCGACTACCCAGTAACCTCCAGTTTAACTGTCATTACAGTGCACACATCGGCGAATGCTGTCCAGGTCTTTGTGTGGAATTTGCATCCGACTCCAGTAGAGGCACAATGCTGAGGCTGAACAGAGCACCCTGAATCAGCCTTATCTCTATGTGGGCATGACTTTCTGATGGCCACAGCACACTGCTTGTGCCAATCATGTCATGTTGAAATTTAACAGCTTCTTAAAAAGCAGAAAATTAACCGTTGCTCTCAAAGGGCATGAGAGGAGGCGAGGTCTATTAGTCTTTCTTCCAGGATAGGAAGGTGCTTGTGTAGGCCAAACATTGTAAGAGGAATCAAACAGCTTTCAGGGCACAAAGCCTTTTGTGCCGGGTTGTGCATATGAGTTCAGAACCCAAACCACTAGCCTGTTGTTAAAGCATGTATAGTAGATTAGTTTTCAGTGCGTTGACTGCCGCTGTGCTTTACCCTAATCTCAAAAAAGGGCTCACTGTTACACAGGAAACAGATTGTCTGTGTTGCTGGTAGCAGCAGTTACCCCCACACACTGGCGAAGGTGTGCCAGCACATGCCACAGCTCCTGCCTCTGCTCTGCACATCATGCAGAGGCTCCTGCTCTTCATCCCTGCACCAGCCTCTCCAGGATGTTTCAGCAGGATTCGCTCAGAAGTGCCAGCAGTCCAGCGGCACGAAGAGGTCTGCCAGCACAGGTCAAGTGCACAAAGCACCAACGCGACACTGCGGCGTGGGAGTTTGCTTTCAACACTCCCTCGGAAACCACTTGGCACTGTCAGTGCAGCTTCCCCACTCGTGTTGGAGGGGAAAAAACAACACAAGCGTTTTACTGACGAACACACAGTTACTTAACATGATTGCACTGGGGTTTAGCAACAAGGCAGGAGGCGAAGTAACCCTGTTACAGAGGGAACAGGACAGCAACTAGGGAGGCTGTGATTCCAGTGAGGCAATTTATGAATAGTCCTCTTTAGTCAGGTAAATTCATCCAGCACGTTTTACTTTTGCTAAGCTCTTTAGAAAATCAAAACAAACAAAAAACAAACAAAACCCACACAAAAACAAGCATGGAAAAATCCACGCCAAACCTCAAGCGCCCTAAGGTTCTCTATACAAAAATACGTGGAATCCTGTCTCTCCACTATGGCTGTGAGAAGGTGTCTATATTTCTCCATCCCCTTCCCAGAAAGCAGCTGCCCATGCACACACCCCTTTTTTTCCCCTCTTCCCGTCACAGTTATGACTCTATGGGCAATCCCAGCCACCTGTATTGTTTCTCACATCTGTGGCAAGGACATGCTTTTCCAAGCCCACCAGAACCTGGGGCGCTGCACGCAGCCCTACAGCCGGTGTATGTTCTCGCCAGTTCACAGAGCCACGCTCCCAAAGGTCGTTATCTGTGTCCAACAGCGCTTCCTTTTTCCAAGAGCAGTTCTCGATTACTGAACAAGGTTTCCCCAGGAGGTTATACAGAGGAATCTATTCATTTGCTCATGTCTGTGAGTGGGGGATTTTGTCATGTGAACATACCACTATCACTCACTTCTCTGATCCTTTCATGTCCCTCCCTACCCATCCTCACACAGAAGAGCTTCCTCAAGGCCAGAAGAACAAAAAGGCCATTTTTTTTCTTTTTTTCCCCTCCAAGTAGGAACTTCATTTGGTCTTCTCTCTTTCTGGGAAGGATCTAGAGAATAAAAATCTGTACCTCCATGCTATATGAGCTAATATGAGTTTTTTTGAAAATTAAATTCTCTCTACTGTGGAGCATGACAGGCAGATTGGATCAACAGTACTATACAACCATTTATTTGAAGGGAAGGATAGTAATTACACTAAGTTCCCTGAATAAGATTTCACAGGAGGTGTGTAGCTTAGCAAAAGGCAATTAATTCTGGGAGCTGGAATTTAGCCAGTATGCTGGAGTTCAGAGGGATTTTTAATCAAACAGAAAAGGTTAGAATCAGTTTTTCCATCATCTTAAATTCCAACACAAACTTCATACAACAATGAAATTCAGATTTAGACCTGGAAACTGTTCTTTTAACTTGCTCTCCTTATTATGCCTTAATGCTTTGTCCATATGAAGGCAACCTTTGTTTGGGGAACAAGAGTTACAGGCCATTTAACCATACATAGAGTGACAGCGTTCCTACAAGCCCTGCTGGAAATGTGGACAAGCTTCTCCAGAATTCACCTCAGAACATGCTACACCTCTTGTGTCATTCATAGCTTCCACTTCTGCTATTGTTTATTTCATGTTTCTCTTATTATAGGGACAAGCTATGGCTCCACATTTAGGCTTTGTTAAAATCAAGGGACATCATAGACTATTTAAGCTCTTCCTAGGCTCAAAAGTCCTTAAGTCCTTCAGAGCTTGACAGATGGGTGGGAACACTCATGGAGAACAGCACTGAATTATTCCAGAGGAGCAGCTTGGCTATAGCATCCAAGTTATTTTTGTGGGTTTTCATAACATAGCATCTCTTATTTTTTGGTCTTTCCCTTTCCTTCCTTGTGCTTGTGAGCCTTTCCCTCCTCTTGCCAGTCTACCCTAGAGGGGGGGAACACAAGATTTAGTTTGAAACTTGACGTGCTATGAAGTTCAAGACTAGTGCAGGCAACTCAGTCACTGTGTAGCTTTCCAACTCCTTCAGGCACTGCATGTAGAGTAACGAAGCCAGTATTTAAAGCAGGACTTATAAACAATTCCTCCTTGCCCGAGGGGAGAGAAATCCCTGTGAGTACAGCACACGTTCTCCACGGCGTGCCCGTTCCACTGATCCCTTTGCTGTCAAACACTGTACGAGTTGCTAGGTTTGAAATGGGCTCTTCTCCAGCTAGTTACGTGTCATGTAAACAGCCGTCAGCAAGGGCTCCATTAATGTCTTCTGAAGACGTGAACATGGAAGATATTTATAGGCCTTGGATTATATTGTCCACCTTGCCTGTGCCATTGCGCAAACCAAGGGCATATGAGTGGAATTCCTCTCCTTACACCACGCAAGATCACTGCAAGCAAATGCCAAGTAAAAACTCTCTCTAAATAGCTTTTACCCACCACTCAGTCTACCACCCTCCACTTTTATTAGCAAGATGAGGATCAGAGAAGCTCCTTATAAGGTGATGGCAGCACAGAGGCCAGTAGGAAGCACAGGGAAAGCACTCTGGCCTCTTCTCTGACCTCTTTCAACCATTAGTTTTCAAGACAGCGTTTCAGCAGCTTTTTTCCTAAAGACAGTGGAAAGGTATCAAAATGAAGAGTTTGCTGCCTGTTTGCCTACCATATTTAAGCCATTTACGAAACAGTCTGGTGGAAATTACCTGCATCCAACCACCTTGAAAGCTTGCATGTCCCACAGCACAGGCATCTCCAGTGGTACTGCAACTGCATAGCTGGAGTCCATGCTGGCAGCTAACAGGGTATGTTAAATTTTCAGAAGCAGAATTGCTCCCCAATTAGGATGTAAGGACCCAATCCCTCAGTAAAGAGTTACTTCGTATGCCCAGTTAATTTCTCTGCATGCACAGAAATATCATAAGCAGCTTAGCCATCCATAACAACTAACTAGCACCCATCAATCCAGTCTAGCATGGAACAAACCCTTGGCAAACTAGGGAACTTGCACCATTTGCCACCAAGGGAGATTAGTTCTCTAATTAATATCATCATTTTTGATGACTCATCATGCCAGAGAGATAAAAACAGACCAATGACCATCCTCTCTGCCAAGAAATTACAGCCTGCAAACTAAACTATAAAAAGAACTGGTGACAAGATTTTCAGGTCCCACCAGCAGTCACCACCATACAATAGCAAAGCACACATAAAGCCCTTCTACCTTCTGAGCTCTGCAGGGCCTGACTCTTCCTTCTGAAATTGAGCAGCCTTGGAAGGGGAAAGGATGAAAGGAGGTAATCTAGTGGTTGCCATTTAATGCTAGTCTGGAGCTTTACAGGCTGCTTAAGGGAAGTAGATAATCCAGTGACTGGAAGAACAATTAAGCAAGAAGTTTTACTGCCCAGAGGTGTCTCGCATGCGCAAGGGCAGACAGAAATCTTTACAGAACTAGAGTTATGCAAGCAGTAAATGTCAACCCCAGGTCTCACAAGGAGCCTTAATCAAAAAATCTGTATGGGTCAAGTACTGATGATACATTGGGACCTAGTTTTTAAGCTTTAGTTCAAACCTGTTTCAGCCTGAGGCAGGCAGTATGTGGTGTAACCAGCATTAGCTCTTGACAGAACTACACGTGTACTTTGCCTTACCAGCTGTAGCCATCAGGTATAGTAATGCTATGTAACACAAGTGGTTGAATGCCTCATAAACATCCAGGCTCGCAGCAAACCATAGTCCACAGATCACTCACAGTTTCAAAGCTGTCTGTGCAACTATGTGACTTCTGTGGTGTAGGGATTTTTGGTGGCTTCATTTTTTTCTCCCTGTAAATACTTCACAGGAATGGTGACTAATGAGGAGGCAGTGAGGTTTGGCAGCAATGCTTTTTCTTTAAGTTCTGCTGATTGAATTGCTCCAACACTTTGCCTGCCATACTTTCCCAGCCTTGAAAACTATGATCCCCATATCTATAGAGGTGATGCTGAAAGGAGGACTCTGCCAAGCTTCAGGCACAGTGCTTCAGCAGAAGAGCACAGAGAATAGATCACATGCTGACTATGAAGTGGCAAAGTTTAGGTTTGAACAGCTTTTTCCCTCTCCCTCTGTCCTCTACACAGCTCAGTCAAACCCCAGAAGCACGACATCATCTCAGGCTTGGCAGCATTTCAGTACAGACCCAAGGTCAGAGTTTCACATCTCTCATGAGAACCTGGAAGGAGCAGTCTTGGGTTTTCTTTGTGGTTGTTCATAGAAATTCCTCTTCTCAAGGCCACTCTTTGTCCTTCCTCTCTCACTAGGCCTTTGGGGAAGTACAGCTCTTCATCCAACCTGTGAGAGGGGGGAAGAAAAGTGCTTATGTCAACATTCCAAATACCTTCTGAGATGGGCAAGAGCAACATCCCTTGTTCTGTAGCCCTCCGGAAAAAAACAGTCCATGTAAGATCCCAACAACACAGCAGAGGTAGCTTCCCAGCACAGCCATCGATAGAAGCTGGGAAAGGCACAAAGGGGGTCCCAGTGGTTGAGAGGTGGGACTGGGGAACATGGGAAAGCTGCTGAAAGTTGGCCAAGGTGCCATGTCCATGCAGCCAGGGCAGGCTGGTGCAAGTAGAGCTTGTTGAAACCAGGTCGCACTTCCATGGGGGAGTGCCTGTCCAGCCATCTTGTAGCAGCTACACTCCACAGAGCAGGAAGCATGGATGTCTCCTTCACAAGGGAGAGAAATAAGCCCTGCAGAGCAGCAGATGATAAACTGCTAACATGACAAACAAGGACACGTTGTCCTTTCCGCCTGCTTCAATCCCAGTCCTGTAGAGATCACTTAAGGTCACAAATATTTCTAATGATCTGCTTCCGATGGGTCACCTCACTCATTTCACTCCATTTCACAGAAATAAAGGCGGACTGGCGGCCTTTCACCACTTCCTTTCAGGAGGACAGTTGGGAACAAAAGCTGGCGCAGTCCTGCGGAGAGCTGTGGGCCATCATTACAGCCCAAGAGGCACGCGCCGGCTGCAGCCCTTTCCCTTTTCCCAGAAGGGAATTTACTTATCCAGCTTCTCACTGCAGACGTGAATGTCAGAACTGTGATTTACATTGAAAGGCTGCCAAAACCGGGACAATACAGGGCTGGCAGGCTCACTTAGCCACTGGGAGACCCACTGGGAGAAAAAGATGCTCAGGCTATTTTCCCACCTGACTTCCCACCATCTCCAGTGGTGGTCAGACCTGTTTACAGCCCTAAGCTGTACAGCCCTTAGCCTCTAGCTAAGAAAATGTCTTTCAAGAACCCTACCACCCTGGTTGGAGGCTTGCAATTCTGCTAGCAAACATGTCAATGAGCTTACAACATTTATTCTTGAGGCGCCTCAAAGCATCAGGTGAAACCTCATCTCCTGCCCCAAAGTCCTTGGCTGGAGAGACGAGGGTGGCGAGCACCTCCTGGCCCCACAAGAAACTGCTGACTCCAGCAAGAGTGAGCAGTCAAGAGGCTGTTTCCAGAAAGGCAGGCTGCTATTATCAGCTCCCCAGAGATGAGTGTGCAAAATACCTGGCATATCATACCCCTTGGATCACTTGAATTCAATTGTATATCCAAGAGGGAAGGGGCAGGGGGAAAGAGGCTCTTGACTTCTGTCCAGGAAGATGAGATAAGGTACAAGGAGAGGAAGAGTGATTTTTTTACAGTCCCAGCAAATAGCTATTTACTTCCTAATGAAATGCTAATGCAAACACTGAATGTAGTCCAATGGGTAAAAAAGGCCACTGTTTACTGGGTTTCAGACAACTGTTTTCAAATGCTCTATTAGAAAGGTAAGTGGAAATTAAAATAAAAAAATGGGTTAACACACCAGTGCAGTCCTTACACTGTATCTCTGTGTTATCAACAATGCTTGGCCAAACACTTCAAGCAATCATAGAGCAACCTCATTTCCCAGAAGTGTGGGACAGAGGTGTGCTGAACCATTTTGGCACAGAGTGCTCTGGGTTTAAAACAATCAGTTAAAAGCTGAAGGGTGAAAAAAGGTTGATCTTCATATTTAAAGATCTCTTTCAGAAAGGGATGTCACCTTAGAAGGCAATAAGCACAGCCAGATTTCAAGTACACTCATGGTCTGTGATGAGATGCAAGGATGGAGGTGATTAATCTCTCTGATGCTGATTTCACAGGGACTCCTCCAGCCAAGGGGGACCTCCAAGACATGCCAAGAAATGATTTGCTCCCTAAAAAACCCATCAGTCCCCATACTCCCAAAGCCTGGTCACACCATGACATATTTCTAAATGCCAGTCCAGAGCCCAGGAGCCCATGGAAACGTGCCCTGCATCACTGGCAGTGCACAGTGAGCTCAACTGGGACATCATCCCAGCTCCTCTGCATCGCCCTGCTGCCAAACTGCCTTTAAGAATTTGGTCATGGGTTACACACTCAGAAATTACCTTTTCTCTTCATGGTCCAGAAGCCCAGCTTTCCAGACAAAAGTTTAATTTTTATTTTTAAGCAAAAGAGATTTGCCAGCACAAATTAGGAGATAAACAAACACTTTAGTCAGCAGTCAATGCGACAAACACGATAACCTGGCAGCAGCATTGCACTTCCTTCTTTGCATCGTTCTGTCCAATACAGCTGTTAAGGCAAAAAATAGCTCTGTTGAAAGGATCACCATAATGTTGGGTGACTACAGGGGTGACAGCAATCCACAAAGCACTAGAACAGACACACCAGGGCACAGAAAGGCAAAATAAAAAGAAACACTAGGCAAGGAGCCAATGCTGTTCAACACAACTACCTGGCATATTTGAAATGTAATCTCCTGATCTATATACATAAAGTTCACACACACACAGAGTTTTCAGATACATTTTACTACATTGCATAACACTATTTTCTCTATTTTTAAATCCAAAGACACTTTGGAGGAACACTGTTTTTGAAGAAATTACTTCTGGACATGAACAAGATCTTTATGCTGGAGATGGGCACATCAAAACTGGTACATGAAAAAGAAACAGACAACCCACTGTGACAGGTTTGAATAGCTTTTGTGTATATTCATATAGATATACATGTGTAATTTTACACAAAGACACCTGCACACATTTGGCATGCAGGCACACAGAATTCCATAAGACAATAATTTAGAAATTCCTTTGCCAAGAAGTTGCGTATCATCCCAAATCCCTGGATTACTTCTGCTGAACAACAGCCACTGAATACTGAGCCTGTTCATTTTTTGAAGACATAGGTTTTCTGTTTCCTGATCCAAATACAGAACAAAAACAGGATCATAATTTACCATGGAAGACAATGAAAATCTTATCGTTGTAAATATATGTAGTGAGATAATACAAATCCTGTTCCTTGGTATTTCCCCTCCACCCTCCACTCCTACCACTACTCCTTCCAGCTTTAGGGCCTCTCCCCTGCTTGCATGGAAGATTGACGCCCATCTTAAAGCCATAAATTACTCACAAACAGCTACTGAAAGTAGCAATGACCGTAGGGTAACACTTCCACAAAGCAATAGAGCTTCCTGGCAAGCTGATAAGAGTTTCCTGTTTTGAGTTTTGGGTTGGGTTTTTTTTCCTCTGATAAAAATTTGACTCTCAAAACATCTCAGAAAGGAAGGACCAGCAGATTTTTTTTTCCCTCCTCCCCTAAACATGTTGTGTTGCGAAATTTGTTCTGTTTTGCTGAATGTGAAATGGGGAGCAGGTCCAAGAAACCTGAGCACATCAGCTGAGACAGCAGGTGAGAGAAACACATCAAGCCCTTCACCACTTAGGGATGATGGACTGGTTTCAGTGCACACCTTTAGTCTTACCCTGAACTCTCGCCTCTCAAGTTCTGCATTTTGCACTCTGGCAACACTTGACAGAGCAAGAAAAGCTGAAATCTTCAGGGACATGAGCTTTCCACGTGTGTCACCTGTGCTTGAGGAGAGCCACCAGATGGGTGGCTATTTCTGCTTACGGCCGATCTGCTCTGTGTTACGTGGGGGACCTCAGACACAGGTTTTCATCTGAAGCCCCAAGGTCACCAGTGAGCATTCCTGCACACCCTGTGTTTGTAGCAGCCTGTGGTTGCAGCAGCCCGGGGATTCCTGATGGCCTCCATGGGAAGTCCACTCCTTTCCTCACCTCAGTGCACCTCCTGGACCTGCTGTTCCCGATTACTACAGTCAGACCATAGGTCCTATACCTGGGCCAAAGAGACCGTATCAAATACAGGAGTGCCTCTGCTTTACCCCTTTCCTTTAAGTGCTACCCTGCCCAAGGGGCTTCTGACAGAGGATTCACACACATAACCCCTCCCAGTCCCTACCCAAAGGTGTTCACATGTACCTCTGTTTTCACTGGTCCTACATGCCTCCCTTCTTCAGAGGTAAGAGAAAAATCATTGCACGGGCTTGATTCAACATCAAGTCTGGATATATGATATCCCCCAGAAGCATCAGATTCTCACACAGGATTTTAACATCCCCAGAATCACCTCTCACTGAAAGAGAAATAGCCAGCTAGAAATTTAGTCCACTCCAGAAAGTGAAGTAAAAATAACTTTAAATGCTCCGTGTAGCCCCTTCCCCTGGGAAGGACAAAGGCAGGTCAGAGCCCCCCAGCTTCTCTGGCACAGGAACAGCCTGGACAGTCATGACAGGGATTGCAAGAGGGCAACAGAGCAAGGTGATGCTTTACAAAGCAAAACCTTTTAAGTATAAGCAAGATAATTTTACATGGTGAAGTTCAAAATAGATTGCACCCCCTGGAAAAAGAGCAGCAGATCAGTGTTTTTTTCCAAATCAGACGGGGCACTGTTTCACATCACTTCTCCTTTGAGCTGTATTTCACCACTTCATCTTACAGTAAATGGTAGAAGTGAGAAGTACTTACACAACAGAGCAGAGATCATAGACTTGCATTTTTGTGGGCTTTCAGGCATTCCCTTTTCACTACATGCGAGCCACATGCAGTCATTCACACACAGAGCTGCCCAAAACAATTTAATTGCTTGCCCATATTCACTAGCAAGGCTGACAGTGGCTCTTCACACACACCCACTTCAGTGCACGAGAAGAAAAGCAAAGCAAACAATGCTACAATGTCAAATTTCAAGACATGCAGCTGTCCACGCCAGCCACAAACAGGACAGCAACGGATGCTGCAACTCTACCTTCTCCCAAAATCAAAAAGCCATATTCTAAAAATGACACTGCAGTTGAGACAACAGCCCAGGCGGCTCCCTCCAGCCCTAGACGTTCAAGAGTACGCAAAATCATGACCAAATGCTTTCTCATCATTCACCCTCTCTCTCCTTCCCCAGTTTTCCTACCCGTTTGCCAAAGGCTGTTCCCTCTAGACAACTTGGCTCTCAGCAACAACCCAACACTGTCATTATCCATCCTTTCTAACCTTCCTGTAATTTTGCTATGTAGGAGAAGACCAGCTCAGGTGAAAGAAATTCTACTCTTAAACCCCTGTGCATCTGGCAAGCCAGCCCTCTGCTAACCATCTTAAGGGGTCTGGCTAACTCAGGCTTCTCTGCTCAATTTTTCTAGGATTCCCTCTCCTGATGAAGGCTGTAAATGCCCTCAAGCACTTCTTCCAAACAAACAACCTTTCAAAATATGTTTTGCAGCCAAAGGCTCAGAGTGAAGCTTTGCTTCAAAAAAAAAAAAAAAAAGAAAAAATGAGCCCTTGCATGGTTTTGCTTTAGCACCTCTAAGAAAAGGCAAATTAGAAGAGTTACTGACTAACATTTGTCTAATCACCCTGGGCAGTGCTGGTGGTCGTACCCTCCAGGCATGTGACCCCCCCAGACTCAGCACATGTATTCCATTTCCCCTGTTGAGCGCCAAAACATTCCACTTTCACATTTGGTTTGTAATCTCTGACTGACATTAAATTCTTCTCACCACCTTTTGGAAACTTGCTGCTTTCCTGAGCTGTGTCAGCATTAACGGGCAGTGTTCCCACACTGCTCATCCTCTGAGCCCTAAAACACCTATCCCTAGCCATGAACCAACAGAGTAAGCTGTGGGGGTTCCTTTGCCTCTGCAAGACCAAAGGAGCTGGTTGTAGCTGTGCACAGGGTCTGGACATCTCTCACCCAGCTGGAAACCCTGTTGTGATGCAAAGAGCTCCCACCTGAGCTCAAAACCCCTCCTGCTTTCCATGAACTTTTGAAAGGTACCCTTCCCAGACAGGAGGTAGATTGAACCTATATATACATATACACACACAGAAAATGTCAATGTAGTCAGCCAAGAGATAGGCACATCATGATTCGTTTTATCCAGTGGCTTTTCTGGATACAGTGTAATTGCTTTTTGCAAGCCAAGCAAAAATCCTTTTGCTCCAAGGTTCAACACAGATAAGCCTGAAACGAGCTGCCTGACAGAAAAGCTGACAAGGTGCCACAAGGGCCACCTTGATAGTCCCTGCAGGACTTGTCTCAGTGCCACCCTGCCCACAGAGCTGGTAAAGCTGGTGCAGCTCAGAGGAAAGCCCTGAGTGCAGCTTCAGCTGGCAAAGACCTGAAATGTCGAAGAACAAAAGTGTGGCTTCAAATGGGCTGCATTTGTCATACAAATCACAGTGGTAATGAAAATACTCAGCCACAGCATTGTTTTGGCAGTCACTTTTCAGTGTTGGATGGCGGGAAAGGAAGAGGTTTGGGGATTGTGGCTTAGGGCTTGTTTCTTTACTATGGATCCCAGGGAGCTTTGTAAAGCGATGCTTGAAATCAAGATCAGATGTCCCGGCCCATCCCTTGCAAGGGAGCAGACCCAAAGCTGGCAACTTGGGCAACACAGATCCTCACAATGCATCAGTACATCATGTCATACCACCTGGATGCAGAAATTTTGAACAGAGAAAGGTCTGGACTGAACGTACATCGGGGCAGCTGACAGGGCAGTCAGAAACTGAAGCCTTTGGCTCAGAAATATGTTAAAAAGCCACATGAAGAAGATACAGAGGAATCTCTTCCTGCTTGCCCAGGACACAGACCTTGACCACAGCATTGATCCAAGGGAATTTATTTAAGCCACACTCATAAAATCTGCTGAGAGGAAAAAAGCCCCACAGCAGAGCAAATCCCACCAAGAGCAGCTGGTGACAGCAGACTCCTTCTTGGCGTTCACCATTGATTTCTCAATCCAGTGAACGGTAGGAGCCAGCCATCAGGAGAGAAGCTCGAGGTTTAATTTTAGCCTGCACCCGCAGTGCATATATTTCCCTTTTATTTTTAATCTGAACTTCATGTAAAAATAGAATTTCCTGCTGCCCGATAAGGGATTCCTGTTTTTGCGGCAGGTCTGCCTTCTTGGGAGGCCGGTGCCTATGGGGTTATTGATGGGCTCTTCAAAGCACAGCAGCCCAGCTGAGGGGGTAGGATGGACAGCATTTGGGATTTACATTGTTCCCGCTTGTCTTAGGGGAAAAAAATAAAGCATCTGTGCCCCCCTCCTTCAATGAATCACCACCAAATTTAGCATTTACGGAACTCTGTTTTGGAAAATCTCTATTTGCCTGAATATTTTTAGTAGGGGGGTTTGGGTTTGCATCCTTCCCAGGTAGATCTTTGTCAGTTTGCCGGGCTCCAGGGCGGCGTATCCTGCCTTTTGAGCCTGGTCATCAACCGGGAGATAAATATAAGTGCAGAACAGTCATTCCTCCCACCCTTCCCACTCTCCCATGACACAGCTCCCACATTCCCCCGCACATGTGTACGCACCCTCCCCAACACTGTTCCTGGAGCTGCAGGGAGGAGCAGTGCTCATGGCCTGCATTGAGGGGCTGCCTCCCACCTCTGCCTGTGCTCTGCAGGACACAAGAGTGTCACAATTTCAGAATAGACTGTTTTGAGCTTGAATGCCGATGATTTTCAGTCTCCTGTAATGCAAAAGCATCATGTTCTTATCTATTTCTGCCCTGAGTGGGTACTCACACACCAAAATGTCATTCCAGAGACCCCCAGGGTCACTAGCATCATTTATGAAAAGAAAAATGCTAGCACGGGCTCTGCTGCCCACCACCTCCTACTCTCTTCTTGCCTGCCTTTCTCTGTGACCAGGGAAAAAGTCCCCAAATGCTAAAAGGAGACGTGTCAAGAGGAACATGAAAAGCAATTCATGCATTTGATGGATGCCAAACAGAAGCTTCCCTCAACCCCCAGCAAACAATTCCTCCTGACAAGCAAGCAAAAGGGAGTGAGAGTTTTCCTTGAAAAGAGGAAAAGTGCATGTTTTTTCCTTTTGAGAGTAAGTCTCAGTTCTCTCACTGGGGCTCTGGATATCAAATATGTGGCTCTCAGGACTGAAAGCATCTCTGGCTGCAGCCCGTTCCTGAGACACCCTTTAACATTGCAGGGAGCTGTCAGAGAGGTGTGGGATGGAGAGGCTTCCCTCCCCCTCACACGAGTTTGGACCCAACAGGGCTATTCCCAGGGACTTGACCTCACCATGTGAAGACTCAGGAAGTAAATATGGGCAAGGACAGTGCAGAGAAATGTCTCTTTAGGGTCAGCCTGAGAAATTGTAAATATGGGCAAGGACAGTGCAGAGAAATGTCTCTTTAGGGTCAGCCTGAGAAATACCACTGCTGCTATTGCCCAGGGTGGGGAGAGCAAGGGGGGCAAGAGCTGTCTTCAGCCTGCTGCCACTGGGGAAACTCAAGCCTTCAAAATGGAAGAACATGTCCTCTAACCGTGGGAAGCTTCATGCTGACTCCTCTATGAAACGGCGGAAGAACAACCCGCAGGTCTGACCCAACACACAGACATCTCACCCCAGCTCCCAGGCTCATTGCCACAGAGCCTGCAGCACTTTGGCGTGCGTATGGGCCTTGTTTTCTTCCTAAAAACAATTTGTCCTGGTACAAAAGTTAAAATATTTGGCTTATATAAGACCAAGGGAATGGAAATGTTGCAATACCAGAGAGCCACCACTGCATCATTTTTATTAATCAATCAAAAAAGGAAAAGTAAGCCTTCTAACAAGGCTTTAATAGCTGTTTCTCTTGTGGCAGTGCTCTAGCCTGTGAGTTTGCAGCCCAGCACCCTCAGTGCTGTGATTTGAGGCAAGACTGTGCCTGCCAGGGACCAAGCTCTCTGAATTTATACCAAGAGTATTTATAGAGGCAGCTGGCACTGGCAGCTCTCCGGGGACACCAGAATGGTCTTCCGCAAAGGGGCTGACGGAGAAGCAGTAAGGGAGTGGGAATGTGCTGGAGCAACACCAAACCACCAGCCAAGACTCTAAAAAAGCTTCAGGAGGACCCAAGAGCCAGGTCTCAGGGGCATTTCAGTGCTCTGCTCCAGTTAAACTGCATGGGCTGGGGCAGCACTCCCACGTTGATCCCAGCACTCGGGAGCTGGTGTCATTTTAGAATCATAGAATCATCCTGTTCAAAAAGACCTCCAAGACCATTGAGTTCAACAATTAATCTAACACCGCCAAGCCCACCACTACACCATGTCCCTAAGTGTCACATCTACACAGCATGGATTCTACAGCACCTTTTCACCCCTTCTCTGCTGTCTTGTCTTCCCTCAGAGGCTGAAGCAAGCAATGGATGCCTGCTTGAGGGTGTTTTTCCCAAGGGAGCCACCTCTCCATCACTCATCTTCTGTCTCCTTCTTCATCTTCACCTGGAGAATCAACTGGGGATGCATAACCAGGGTGCAACAACCAGTTGGGGTCACATGCTCTCAGAAGCCAAACCTGTTGCAAGGTCTTATATAAGAGTTATCAGTGGTGCATCTGAAATCTATTTCCAAAGAGCTCCCAAAATGCAATTTGTTCCCACACATCACATTCGGAGGAAATAGGTGTAGGGGAAGATGAAGGCTCATAGAGTCAGGAGGCTGTTTGGGTGAAAGAGTTATGCACCCCTCCTGAACCTTTCCTTGAGGCGCAAAGAGGTCTCTGGTCCTCCATTTAGTGTCTTTCCTGGCTTGTTAGTTCAGAGTTTCATTGCCTGCTTTTGAATTCAGCACACAGGGCAGGTGGAGCACCAGAGCGTGACTTTTAATAGCTGCCACATTTTATGCCCTGCATGAGGTAGCAGAGCTAAAATATTTTGGGCTTTTTCAGACCCAAACTGCCTCAACTCCAGATCTGCTGCTTCTTTAATTGTGTCCGTGTGTGAAATGACGGTGATTTGCTCGTTGGCAAAATTTTTCTCCTGAAGTGATTTTTCAGTGTTTCCAGGCCTTTTCTTTCACAACATCGTGTGTTTGTTCTGCAGAAATGTGGTGCTGCAGGCCACAAGAAGCTGCTTCCCCCATCTCCAAGCAGAGATTTCTCTTGGAAATATTTATATCAAATGGACCTCAGCACCTGCAGGGAGACAAACACGATCCCGCTGAACGATATGGTCACACTTGTTTGAGAACAACCATTTGAAGGGGGGGAAAAATCATATTCAGATCAATGTAATTTTATACTTTATGTTGCTGTGCTGCAATTGCTGCACCCAAAAATGGAGGGGGCAGCACCAAGGAGGAGGTTATGGGCTGGTCATCAAAACCAATGTCCTCCAGGGAGCTGTAGAGGTGGCCAGGAGGGTGGTAGGCAGGGAAGTGATGGGAGATTTTACTATGAGGCAACTCTTCTTGTCAACCAAGATGTACAGATGAAGATATGGATAAATAGAAGTGATGGAAGTGCAGGGCTCTTACATTCCCATCTCCTTGTGTACCCCTAGATGGGTCCATCAAAGCCCTGAGCTCATGGAGAGCAGTTCCCTTGAACTGTATCTGCCATGTAGGCTCCTCAGAGAGAAAGGCAGGGGACTGAGTTTTTTCACACAATGAAAATAGCCAGAGAAATGCCCAATTTACAGATAGTTAGATGAGATTTACTAATAGAAGTATTTACTAATAGAGGAGGAGGCAATTTTTGGCTGCATTTGCCAACTTTGAATGAAGGAGGAAAGCCATTTCCCCTCTTACTTCTTCCAAGAACTCTGGGGAAAAAACAATAGGAAGAGAAGTTTCTCTTTTCTTCACTTTTAGGTAAAAATAACCCCAAGGAAATTTAAAAAAAATAAATTCTGACCAGTGTTGAGATCAAGAAGGAGGATGTTGGACACAGCTGGATTTACAGACTGCAGTGGAGCTCCTGGCACTTTCTCACAGTACCTGCCCTGGGGTGAAACCAGCAGAGCCACCTCAGGAGCTTCTGAGACTCTGTAAATTCCTCTTCTCTGACCTGTTGCAGGGCCATGGGGCCTTGAGGTCACATGTTCTTCCCTCTGCTGGACCTTTCCCTATGAGGCAAGCAGGTAATGCTCTCCACAATTGCGTGATTTGAAAAATAAATTAAAAAAAAAATTTGCAGATTGTTTTTATAACCTTTTTGTGGTGCCTATCATGATGGGCTGCCCAGCTCCTGTGAAAACATCTCAGGTATCCATTTGGTTTGCAGGAGTGGGTCAGCAGGAGGAGATGAAGGCAGAGAATCTCTCGGCTCTTCGCAGCTGGACAGTGACAAGAGGCTCCCACACTCATGAGACCCAGGTTCAGGAAGGTGTCACCAAGGGGGATACTGTATGAGGTGTAGCCCAAATGAACCCTGCACTCACCTGTGCTCAGACAAGGCTCATGTTGAGACAAGTGACTCCATCAGTCAGCTGGACAGGGCTGGACATTGTCCCTCACTGGCCCAGCCCCAGCGTTGCTGCCGGTCCTCTTTGCGGCTGCTAAATCCCATGAGCTGCGGGAAAGTGCGAGGCTCAGAGCCAGCAACAGGTCAGGATGGACAGGCACGACAAGATTTGTGTCCCCCGTGAGGTCAGGCACTTGGTGCCCAGGTTGGGGAAGGTGGGAGCTGAGCAGAACTATCCCAAAGCTCTGCAGCCAAACGCTGGTGCCTCCTGTCTTTCCGCCATGCCGTGAGGGGCTTCACTTCTGGGAAAAACACAGGAAAGCAGAATTTTGGTTTGTGATTCACATCCCACAGACTCCAAAACCAGTTTATTGGATGGGAAGTCCCAGTGTCCACAGCCCTATGTCCCACAGGAGCTGGCAGCAGCATGGAGCTGGCATTGGGGCCCAAGCTCTGCCCTTCCTGTGCATCTGGTCCCAACCTAATGCCACCAACAGAGAAAAGAACAGGCATTTGTGGCCCTGTCATGCCCTCCCCATCTGGACCACAGTGCTCAGGCCATCCCATACATTACACAAGAGGCTTCTGGCAGCCATGCCTGCCTGCAGTCCAGTCCATTTGTCCCACACCATCTCTCCCCAGGAGAAGTTGTAGATGTGTCATTTTCCTTTCACAGGACACAGAGCAGCCTTATCCAAATATAAACAACCTGGGAGTATTTGCCGGCTTATTGTCTGGACAAAAAAGTAAAACAAACAGACCTTAAACCCTTTTCCCCCTGCCACTTCTGGTACAGTAAAACAGTCAGGGCCAGAGACTTCAGAGTTCCCAAAAACATCACTCATCAGAAATAGCAGAAATAGCCAGGTGTGGAGGTAGCCCAAGAGAGCCTTCCTGCCATCTCCTCTAAAAGTCACTCAAAAACCAGAGATCTCTGAATATTTAAAGAGTTGCTGTATGAATAATGGAAACAACCAGCAACCAAGAAAACATGATAGCCTGCAGCATCACGGGGCAGCACTCCCTTGGGAGAGGCTAGGAACAAAGGGCCAGTGTCTGGGTGCACCCTCGAACAAGCTCAGCTCTCCGGGGGCATCAGCAAAAACTAGTCCCTGGATCAAAAGGTGCCTGAGAATCCATTGCCCCATGTCTCACAGACACGTGAGAACTTTCCTCACCTGATCAGGCAACAGCACAAAAAATTATGCAAAAAGGGGAAAATGCTTCTGTAAAGAAAGTAAAAGTGCTTATCCCCTAAAAACAGGGCAGGCACAGGCTGCGAAGCCTGAAGAAGCAGTTCCCATTTCACGGTGAGAGAGCTGAGGCTCAGAAAAAGAGGACCCATGGGAGACACAAGCCTAAGCCCCATGAGATCCCATCTTGCTTTGCCCATGTACTTCCAGCTCATACCTCCCCTTCCCTTTAGGGACTGCAGCAGGGAGATCAAAGTCTGGCTCCAGCAAGCGATGTTTTACATCCAATGTTTTCTTCCCACCATCCTAATGGCTTTCAACACCAACACCTCTTTTTTCAGGAGATTCTGAGATGTTTCAGACACAAATCTCCTGTGCAATGTCCCCGGCAATGCCGCTGCGGCCACTCTAGAAAAAGCCCTCCCATCTCTGTGAAGCTGGGGAACAAGCAGAGCCTTTGTCCTCCTGTCAGTGGGTGGAGAAGTGGCTCCTGAGAACTCTTACAGGATCCCTCTCTTACTCGGGTCCCAAAGGGAAGAGCAGCCCAGAGAGGAGAGGTGTCTGCATGAAATAAAATTCACATTAAAAATGAATGAGAAAGAAAAGGTAAAGAACTAGATTTTCCAAATTCTCACACATCCACTATCTGGTTTGTCTGTGAGCACTTTGGGTTTCTCCCATGTGACACTACTATGTTTAACAGCCAGAGGAAGAGAGAGGAAGGCCAGGAGGAGCTGGGAGGTGCTTGGGACACAAAGCAAGACTGAAATCTGGTCAGAGAAATGCTCAGTGGTAAAAGGCCCTGTGCTGTTCAGGCTACACCACAAAGCTCCATGAGAAACTACTGGAATGGAGGGGATGGCTGCTGATCCCATGGCAGGTGATGGGATGGGGGTGATGGCCACTAGTCCCATGAGCATCCTTCTGCTGCACACATAGATCCAAACACATGCTGGTTTTTTTTCTATGAGATTCCCATTACTACTGCAGAGAGATGATAGCTCTAATCCCCTTAGTTTTTAAGGTGTTGAGGCTCATTGAATCCCCTGGTCCCCCCTCCCCTGAAAACACACATATCCTTAGTAAAGCAGGGAAAGAGGGCTCCTCCAGGCAGGCACATGGCAGAGGGTGCATGGCTGCCTTGTCCTCTCTCCACCACCATTAGGTGTTCAAGTTGATGCAGGCCTGGCTCAGATGATGCGAAATTTAACAGCTTGTGTAGTAATTAAGAAAAACCTCTCAATACAGCATCACTAATTAGACAAATCCTCCCTAAATTACCAGTAGTTCATGGCACCTTGTAAAATCCTTGTGTAATAGCCTTGGAAAACAATGACACTCAGTGCTGGCAGTAAGCCACACAGCTCGATGGCAGTTGCAAAGCACTTTGGATGTTCATGAGCCTTTTTTTTTTTAAAAAAAAAAAAAAGAAAATTAAAAAAAAATCTAAAATGTACGTTTCCCCCAATGACTCTGCTCCGGGGTGTATTAAAAGCAGCACCTTGACTCAGCCTACCACATAAACATCCTGCTGCCCCCGGACAGCCTGATACTGTCTTCCTCCCAGGATGAGGAGCTGAATAAGAAGTGACAATCACAGCTCCTGCCCGCGGGAAAACAGGAAGTGCCAGAGTTGTACAACCACTCCAAACATTGTCTTACCTGCTTCACTCCTTGGGTGCAATGTGAACTTGCTTTTCTTTCCGTTCCCCATTGCATAACTATTTCTGGTCCAGGACTGGCCAGTCCTGGGATGCTGCTGCATGGGGCAGTCTCTGCGGCCTCTGGCTTCTCCCTGCCTGCCCAAAGCCAGTCTGGTGCAGAAGGACAAATGTCCACCTTCCTAACCCACTGCTAACACTGGCAGCTCTGAACGCAAACACTGGAAAAGATGGAGAGGAGCTCAGGGTGCTGGGCAGATTAGCTCACCCACAGCTGCCCACATCTGGCAGGAGCCAGACAGAAGAAAGTCCTAAATCTTCCCCACCAGAAAGCAGCTGAAAATGGGCACTATTGGCTAAATCTCTGAAATGACCAGAAGGGTGAAGGAGCTGATGTTTACAAACATGCTCCAGTTCATGCACCAAAGTGCTAAACCTTGTTCCAGGCAGCCCCTGAGACTAAGGAGGTCCTGTGGGTGGACAATGGGGTATTGCCCCAGTGTCAAAGCAAGCGGGGCAGCCAAGGTTTTCCACAAGCACACAGAGATTAGCTCAGGGAGTCAGGAGATGTGACGGAGAAGAGGCCACTTGCGCCATCCCCATTTTATTCACTAATATGCACTCCCATCCTCAACTCTTAGGTTTGATTTCAAGGAATACCACTCCACTTGGTGCAATGCATCCCCAGCCCAGTAAGCCTTTCAGGACCATCCTTCCAAAAGACAAGAGACTTTCCATGTTAAGGGATGCTCTGGGAGCGGGGCAGCTTGTTCCTCTTCCAAGTGCTCCTATGCCTCTGCTGAGACACGGGCCCAAATTTGCACGCAAAACGTAGACGTCAGTTGCAAGTTTCCAAACAAGAAGAGGGATAAGAAGGTTTCCTCTCTGCTCTTCCTTTACTCGCAGTGTAAAAACATCCCTCGCCAAATGAGGCAGTGTTTGCCATCAATTTGCAAAGTTCACATTCCCACAAGCACAGGCAGGCATGAGGAGGAACAAGGAACAAGGAGGGGGGGGACACCATCGCATCAGTACTCGCGGGTCATGGTCACACAAGACAATACTTTGCAAAATTTGCAAGTGGGAGGAATGTGGGAAGGCTGAAGAGGAGGATGTTTATTAACATATAAGAATATCTCCAAAGGGTTTGTGTCCTATGAGGGAAAAAAAGGGACCCCAAGGCAATGCTGCTTGAGCTATTGATGGGGAAAAATCTGGAAATCCTTATTGAGGCAATCCTACTGCTAGTGTAAAGAGAAAGAGAATAGCTTTTTCTCACTTCGATGGCACTGAGGGTTTTTCTAAATAAGGTGAAGCTTCAAATGAATTCCCTGATTTAATTCCTTTGTATAATTACATTAAACATTAGGATGTGAATTCATTTCCGCACCTGGCTCAGCCTCTGTGCCCAAAAAGGCTGCTGCCTCCCTATAGCATAGAGCAGGAAGCCTTTCAGTTCAAGAATTGCAGTCTCAGTCTTGCTGACTGCTTCCAAGTGGTCAATGGAAGGCAAATTAATGCCCAGTAGTGGGTTTAAATAAGTGTCTACAGACACTTGAGAAAACATTTCAGCACCAAAAAAAAAAAAAATAAATAAAATCCCCGGGGACAAAATAAAAATAAAAAAATAAATCACTGCCTTTTAAATGCAGCAATCTCAGGCATATATGGGAGGTGGCTCCTCATCCACATGGCAATGCCAGCTGCTCAAGGCCCTTGCACTCCCTGGCCCATTAGTGCTGCTGTCAATTAGGAAGAAGTTGGAGACTATCACGTGGGATTAACTCAGGCCTTTGAGAGGTGTTTGGAGGCCCCACAGGGCATCACTGGTGCCTGGCACTTCCTGGCACCGAGAGGGAGTTCAACCTCCAGTTAATGAGTTTATCCAGTTATGCTGTGGAAAATTTGTGTTTGGGGCACAAGCCCCATGGCAGCCCATCAGCTGAAGCAGCCGTGGCAGAGCAGCTACTCCCCACAACCAGCCCCTGGCAGCTCAGGGGCAGTTTCCTCCTGTTTGCAGGTCACAAAGGTACAGCAGACACCATGCCCTCCTCTGAAGAGACCCATACTGGTGTAACTTGGTAAGAGATGTTTCTTTGCAATGCAAACCAAAGGGGGGGTTCCACTATTTTTTCTTCCCCTCAGACAGGCAATGTCTCTCTGCTTTCACCTTATGACTGTAACATAAAAATAAACTGCATTTCTCCCTACCCATTGCAGCTGCACTTTGGCTCGCCGTGGCTGCGGCTGGGACAGTCCCTGCTGAAACACTGTATTTCAATGCAGGAAGGCGCATGCTGCTGCCACCTGCTTAACCAAGAGAACTTGCAGAGCTCCTTCCGCCCTTTTATTTGTTAACCTCACTGCAGACCATTGAGAAAAAGGGCCTCCTTGCACTGGAGCTGGGTCTGCTGGCAGCTGGACCGGCTCCTGTTGTTCAGGTTTGTGGCCAGGCCACGGATGCTGCTGCCCAAGAGCAGCTTTGGGAGCTTCTGAGGACCAGTTTGGTCACTCAGAGCAGGGAAGGTGCACAGCACCTCTCAGTTGGACTCAGTAACTGTTGAACTTGATGATCTTAGAGGTCTTTTCCAATCTAAAATGGTTCTATGCTTTCCATGCCTGCTAACCCGAGCTGGGGAAAGAGCAGGGTGTGCTGCCTTGTACAGAGCCCTGCTCTGCAGCCATTTGCTGATAATCATGCAACCCTCATGGTCTGTGCTTGTCAGCACTACAGTAACACAAACCTACTTATTTTCAGGTAATATTTATCCCTTTCTCAAGCACCCTCCTGCCCTAAGATCCATCAAGGTGGGAGGAGCAAGATTAGCACTGCAGCTCAAAGAAAAGTGTGTGCCTTCTGCTGGGAGGGGAAGCAGAGTGTGGCCATTCACGCCTGCCCCCACACATCCCAGCCTCTGGCTGTACCTGGCTTGTTCTGGATTTGGTAGGGAGCAGGTTACAGGGACACATTCAGCAGGGCATGCCACAAGACCTGACCTCCCAGCACAGAGATCCCATGACCTGGAGGGAGTACGTCCTACTCGCTGTAAAAAAGATGTCACTGCATCTGTGAGTTAAGTAGTAGCTGTTATCTGGTTTATCAAACATGGAGACATCTGCAACTGTCAGCTGGGGCATCAAAGCCATCTCATTCCACGTGCCAGCTGTGGGATTGCCATGTGAGTGCCTGGCATGTGCTGGGCACATGATTGCCATATGATTAGCGTGTGACTGGCACCTGACCAGCACATGATCAATGTATGATCTGCATGTGATGGGCGCATGATTGATGCGGGATGGGCACACAACTGGTGATGCTGAACGGGCATGTGCCAGGAGTGTTCCAACACAACTGAAATTCTCTATCTTTTTTTTTTTTAATAGCTATATCTAAGTGTATTGATCTAGTTTGCTCATGAGAACATTGTGCTAATCAATAACAAGGCTTTACTAAAGATATGCAACATATGAGGGACAAGGAGCAGTTCTACCATGAAAAGCATTTCACAGCCTTTTCCAGAGGTCCAGCAGCTTTCCCAAGGCTCGAAGGAGACCAAGGAGGCTTTTGGAGACACAAGTGTGAAGCTGTGAAGTTCATTCTCTAAACCGTAGTGAGGAAGCATTGAGAGAGAGAGCCCAACTCAATCGCCGCCATCAGAGATGTGCAGGGGTTCCTCGGGCATAGAGCACCCTCTGGTGGGAAAGCCATGGTTGTCCAAACGAGAGCAAAGCCACCCGTGGCACAAGACTGGGCTCTGTCAAGTCCTCCTGGGAGGTGGGTTTCCATCGCACGGGGTTGCTTCACTGGCAGACCCCCTGTGCAACACAGCCCTTGTGCCCATGCCCGCTGAGCACTGCCTGGCTCAGTTCCCTGCCCTGGTCGGCGTGCCCAGTGTGCCAGCTTGCTCTCCTCGAGCTTTGAGGCGGTGATCCCGTCTCCTTCGGTCCCTACAATTCCCTGCAACTGCAGGGTCTGGCGGCCAGACCGCATCCTTGCCATGCGCCAGCCCATGGCCTGACTGCCCGAGGGATGCTGCTGGTGGCAGGTGGCAACTCTCACCACAAAAAGGCAATTTGTAAGCAATCAGTTTTGAAGCCTTTGTGGCTGTGTTAAGTGCGGGGCTGGGTGGGAGGAGGTCACACTCCCCTGGCTGCTGCAGTCCCCTTTGCTGCCTTCTCCATGGTTCTCGCCCCCATCAGGCTGCAGCTCCTTTGAGAAGGGGGAGAGCAGCATGTCTGCCTGCCTGCGTGGGATCACACCCCCTTTTTGGTATAACGGGGCCTCCACACTGCGTGGTGTTTAGGGCTGCTCTCACAAAACAAGCAGCAGTCATAAATTTTAAGCAGCCCCCAGTAAAAAGGACACAGGCAGCAGTTCAGTACTTCAAATCCCTGGTTAGTCATGGACCCGCCACGTCGCTGGATGTGCCCTGTCACATCACTTCCCATCACAGTTTCTACCTTAAAAGTCCCTCCCAGCACCACAGGGGCAGGACCCATGGCCCAACACTTGCTTGCTCAGCCCCAGTCCCAGGACACACTGCTCCCCACAGCAGCATTCCTCTGAGTAGTACCTCACTGGGTGCCAAAGTCAGCAGAGAACAAGGTGGATCAGGGTACCCAGGACATCTTGCCCCACCTGGCTCTGCAGAACCCTGCACAGGATTGGGGATGCAGGGCTCGTTTCTCACAGGGATCGCTGTCATCTGGCATAGCCAAGTGCTGAGGGTGGCACGAACATTGAACAAAAAGGCAGATTTTGCCTCAAAAGCTCATGTTGTAAACATAGGGCAGGAGGCACCTTTTGTGACTCAGGCTATTTCCCTGCCCTGAGCCAAGCTGCTGCCAAACAGTACTTTAACCCAGCTCTGGGTGTGTTTAAATAAACACAGGAGGTTCCCCAACACACTTCTTTCAGGTCCCCACCTGCTCACTAGCACAGTGTTCAACAGCCAGCGCTACCACAGCACCCCAGAAATGCGTTTCCTTCCCCGCCTTGTCGTCTCAGCTGCCCTGGGCATTGCTGCTTTCCTGAGCTGGAGGCTGCTGTGGACTCCGGCTAATGGCCAAGGAGGTAAGGCCTGGGCACCGTGTGGGTTCTGCGTATCTGGAAGCATTTCTGTGCCATGGGGGAAATAACCTGGAGCTTCTTTTGGAGGTTCTTGGTGGGCAAATGCCTACAGGACATAAAACACTTTGCACAGTGTTTGTGGAGAAAGCACTTACTGTGGAGCCCTGCAGCTTTATGTCCTTAGTGGGGTCACTGATCTCAGGGGAAAACAGGTGTCAGGCTGCTGGAGATAACTACCAAAAACTTTGCTGGGAAGGGCAAAACGCTTTTGGGAAGGCAGGAAGGAGCAGGAGCAGGGACTTCTGTGACTATTGCATTTCATGCCTAAAAAATGCATCCCTCTCCTTCAGTCCCCATCATTCCAGGGCAAAGTCATTACTAGATTTTGCAGACATTGTCATTCTGGGGCTGGACAACTCAAAGAGCAGCCCAGGTTAGCTGCAGGCACCAGCCACGTTTCTTCCTGTGTTCCTGGTGTCCTTTGCCTAATTTTAACTGTGCTTCTCTTCCCAGTACAACAGCCTCCCCAAATCAGTGGGAAATATTTAACTTCCCAAGGACCCAGGAGAAACCACCAAACTAAGTGTCTCCCCAGGGCTGCCAAATGCCTGCACTGAGCAGATGAGGCAGATGTGCTGCTGCTAAAAAGATAAAGTAACAAGGCAGGCATTAATCTTCCGCATTCTAACCCACTATGGCCTCTTCACATCAAAAATAAGAAGATAAAAGGAAAGAACAAAGCTGAAATCTGAGAAATTAAGCTGACTCTCATAAAGGCTTTGTATTTGCTTTTGCCTTTTATATTTGCGTTGTTGTTGTCTCACTTCTATTTGCCTTTTGCTTTTTATTTGCTTTTGCCTTTTTATCTACAAGAGAAAAATTTACATATGGAAGTGATGCAAGAAGTTACGTCATTTGGATCCCTAAATCACTCCAAGCCATTAAGAATCATCCCTTGCTTTCAAATATATTTGGTAGCTGATGTTAACATATTAACAGACACAAAAGAGTTTGCAGGACATCATGTATTTGTCAGTCTCTCAGAATATTTCTGACTCTTTGGTAAACTCACCTCAGCTATGATCATTTGAAAGCAAGGACATAGAACGAAAAATTATGATTTAGTGGAGAATGGGCCCTTGACACCAAGTTATGGTCAAGATTAGTCCTCAGACATGGCGATTTGGGGAAAGTGGGGTCTGGATGTACATAATTTCACATGTTCATGGAGACAGAAACCCACATCCCAGCAGAGCCAAGCTCTTTGCCAGGTAGGGCTTATCTCCCCTCTCCTACCCATCTTCTTTGCCACAGTGAAATAACTGGAAAAAATAGTGCCACAGCATCCTGTGCTGGGGGGGCTGACTCAGGGCAGAGGTCCATTATGGGCTTTCCTCACCCCCATCTTCACATGGTATTTCCCAGGTGACCTGGCCCCCAAGGCAGAGGAGGGCTTCACTTTGACACTGGACACCTTCCTTCACGTTCAGCAGCTCAGGAAGAAGAGACTGAGAGCTTTCTGCAGCCAATCACGCAAAGTAACCACGCTGCCGAGGAGCCAGCAGGAGAGAGCTTACCTGCTCTCAAATCTGAGGGTAAGCACCAAGCTGGACTTCCTCTACTGCCAAGTGCCATCAATGGGAATTGAGGAATGGCAGCAGCTTTTGGAGAAGCTAGAGAAGAAAAACATGACTCTCCCAGTGTTGCTTCCCTACCATTGGCGTCACACTAAGGAGACACAGCTGAGCAGGTTCAACCAGACAGAGATAGAGGCCATGTTAGGGTCTTACACCAAAGTGCTGTTTGTCAGGGACCCTTTCCACAGGCTGATTGCCACATTCCTGCAAGGCATGGGCAGCAGCCCATCCTTCAGCAGCTTTGTTCAGGATGTTTTAGCCAGTGGAACACACAACACCAGTGTGGCCTGGAAACCACTCGTCAGCGTCTGCCTGCCCTGTCTCATCCAGTACGACTACGTGGTAATGTTTGGCTTCCACGAGCAGGAGCTGGGCCACCTGCTACGGCGGGCTGGGCTGTCTGTGGACAGCCTCCTCCCCAAGTTCACCGACGCCCAAGTGCTGTGGACCTACAGGTGGTTATCAGAGCAGATGTTCAGTGAGCTGTCTGCCCAACAGAAGAAGAAACTTTCTCGCTTCTACCGCTGGGACCTTTCTGCTTTCCCATTTTCTAGCAGTTTTCTGTCAGACTCCCTCAGCACTCCAGAGACCTGGTAGAAACAGCCCATCTGGAGGGACTGTTTCAGAGAGCATTAATCCAAAAGGAAGCACTTCAAGATACTGACAGGCCTTTGCTTCGCAGCTGCCTGCAGCGTAGTTGTCCAAGTCACAGCTCCAAAAGGTACGTCAGAGAGCTGAGACAGACCACTGCCAGGGACAGGATATCAAGGCTCTTCATGTGGTTGAATTGTATTTAAACACGACAAGAGCAGGCACTAGGGAAACTTGTGGCACTAGGCTTGGAAAACTGCATGAACTGAACAGTGGAGCAGCTCTCAGCAAACCCAGCATCTTGGGTTAGAGTGGATCGGACCTGCTGCAAACCACAGCAGCATCACACACGCTATCCCTGCACTGACATTTGGTATTTTGGGCTCCCTTTTGGGCCAAGAGGTTTGACAATGGCTTCTTTGTGATAAGTCTCCCCACGCAGATACAAGAAGTGTTCCCAAAGGAGCACGTCATCCGGAGTCTCCTTCTCCCTACTCTGCTTAAGTAGGTGAGATAGGACACAGGGTGGTACACCCTCCTGGAGAATCACTGGTGATGTTCCCAATCTTTTCATGCTCACAAAAGATCAGGCCTGGCCCATCATTTAGTCTTATCTGTTCTGTGTGAACTGTTACTGTTTTACAATCTCACATCTCCTATGTGTTTAGGCTCAAGAGGGCCTTGAGGATGGCACATGATGCTTGCTCCATTCACAAGTTTTGAGTTTGGCTCCCCCTGTTACAGGGCAGACTCAAATGGGCCAAGCCCAACACTGAGACAAAGATAGTTCACTCTGCACCAGGTACCAGCCACACCATGCAGAAAAAACACCTTCCAAATTGTCTCAGCAGCTGATGGGCCCTGTGGAGGTGGCTAGAAGCATCAGGATGCATCACTGTGCTGCTGTGGAAAACAGTGGGGCTACTGTAAGCTCCTGCTGGCAGAGAAGCACAAGGACTGACTCTGCTTTCGTGCGGACTTGGCTGCCAGTGTGGCCAGATGGAGGCCCAGGCTCTCCAGCTGGCTCATCTGTTTCATCTGGCTGAGTAGCCTGGAGCAACCACCCGCCTTCTCCCAGCCTTAGTCACTGAGCTGATCTGACTCATGGAAGGCTCCATGTTTGCCAAACACCAAGGATGAGCTGAAGTTGTCCAGCTTTCAAAACATGGCAGACTTTTACCATAGCATACTGGTCTCCAGAATATTTAGCAGCTTTATTTTGCACTGTTGTGACATTCACAGAGAATTCCTCATACATTCATGTAACGAGGACACCAATTTGACAATGCTCATTAAAGAATGATAGTGAAAACTATTGATTAGAACTGACCTAAAACAGTTACCAGAAACTTGCCCTCCCTCTCACACCTCTCACAATAGCACTAAGACATCAGATCAGCAGACCTCCTTTCATCCTCCCACAAAATCTCCAGCTACAACAATTACAAGTGCTGATACTCTGCGCAGTACTTTACAGTCTAGCAAGATGGCATAGTTCCTCTTCTGAATACACAGTTCTGGGAAGGAGAGAAGCAGCAAATTTCCAATTATATGTAATTAAATTAGAGTCTTGCATCCATGCTGTATTTCACCAGAAAGTACTAGAAAAGGAACATTTTTCTCTTCGTAAGTAGCTTTCCCTTCAGCGACTATGAGCTGAAATCCCACGCAGTGAGACGTGTGTGAAGAGATGTGACACAGCATCTGGCAGAGGACAGGGCCCTGCGCTCACGGCAGGAAGGCTGCTCTCCAACAGCTTTGTAGTGCAGAGCACACCTTAATTTGGGGATCCTATAGCAATACCTTCTCTTCCTGCCAGGCCTCTACAGCACATCCCAGTCCTTTCCTAAGTTCCAGAGAAAAGCAATGTATGAAATGTTAAGACATTTAGAGGTGACATGAAAATCTCAGCTTCATGTTCCTTAGAGTCCCACAGCACAGCCAGGTGCTACAATGATCTCTCTGTAAATTCCTATTAGCATCCAAGCTTCCCTTTTCCCTACACCCTCAAAACCAGTTTCTGTAATTACTTTGCAACCCTGATTTTATACCATCGCCCTCCCCAGGTGTTTGATATAAATTACATTCAACTCCAGTGCACCCCAAAAAGAAGGGGTTTCCTCTCTCCATCAGATTGTTGCTGGGCAAGGGTAACAAAAGGGCTCTGAACTGGGGTGGGCTTGAGGGCAAGGACTGGTGCCTGGGAAAGAGTGGCTCACTGGTGCAGCAGGAAAACAGCGGCTCTACAGTCCAAGATCTGCACTGAACAGCCTGCTCTGACCACTGCCTGTACACAGAACTTGGCAAATACAATTGCAACTAACTCACAAAGCAAATTGCAAAAGAAATACATCTAATCTAAAAAAAATTTACCTGACCAGGCAGCCACTGTGACTATGTGAGACACCACAAACCCTTTTTGAAATGATGAAAAAGGTGCTTCCAGAACCACAGGGAACAAAGAGCACTTATCCTGCTAGTGACATCCCGACATGTCCCAGGGCCCCCAAAGGCAGCAGGCCTCCCGTGAACACTGGCAGCTTTCCCCTGAGGTGACACTTGAAGCTCCTCAATATCACACTCTGCCTGTGTCTGCCCATGCTCTGCATTAACACACATTACTTTCCCTTTGTATTTATCATCAGCCTGGTCTGAATGAGCATGTCCAGCGATCCCATGAGGTGGAAGTCCCAGGAACAGTGCTGATACCAATCTACCTTACAGACTTTGTGTTTTGTATCCCTTCATGGACATCCAAGAATGTGGATACACAGGCTCCAATAGCCATTATTGAAGACAAATTATCATATTTTCTTCTCTAAATGGTTTTTTTCATATTGTCAACTTTCAGGAGAAAACAAAAACATGTTCTTGCCCAGTACCTCAGAGTTTAAGAAACACCAATATTGTATTTCAATTAATAAAACAATTACATAGCAAGCCCAACTGGCACAAAATACTTTCTGCAACTCGCATGTACAAATTCTCTTCTTCTAAATGGTAGAACCATTGTATTTTAAGCTGAGAAATAAATCTACATATTTCCAAGCAATGTACCCTGGAGTGCTTAAACAAAATATTTCACACTGAGCATACTTTATCCAGTCCTAAGATAGAGGCCAATTTTAAGTAGTTTGCATGTAAGCAAAATTTTATAGAAGGCAATGGAGTTACACCCTCTTGCACCACATTTTTTTGATGGCCCTAGGAGTGCAAAAATAGAAAAAGGACATTTTCATAAAGCTGTGGGCCAGAGAAACATAACAGTTTGCAAATGATGAGCAATTACAAGTACATGGCTGACATCATCTAGGGATAACATGATGCTACAGTGTTAAATCTGACAGTGACAAAACCTGTCAAGAGGGATGCCCAGCACTAAATCCAACACAAAAAATATATTCAACCCAGATGACACCGGGTCATCACATAGTCAGCACACTTTTCAGACAAGCAGTCCCTGTAGCAAAAGGTAGCCATTGTCTTACATTCAGCAAAACTAAGAGTTCTCTTGAAAAGAAGGCAAGGCCATAGCATGACAGCAAGGGATTGACCCTAGAAGGCACCCAGAGTCAGCTAATCCCCAGCTGTGTCCATCCTCCTTGTGTCCTTTGCTTAGGCTGGTACAAATTTCCTTGGGAACAATGATGAGCAACTTTCTCTGTTACTCCAAGGTAGCTGATCTCCTTTACTATTTAAAATATGGGGAAAGATATGGAGGTGTGGGACAGGAAAAGGATGTGTCAAACAAAGTAGCATCTTGATGGAAGTCCTCTTGGTATATCTAGTTTTTATCTTTAATCAGACAAGACAAGGTAGCAGTTGAACTAAGATCTCATTAAAGCACTGGTGCAGACACAACAACAGTCATTTAATTTGGGATGAATCAGTTATTGGTCACATTTTAGTGTTTTCCTCTGAAACACTTCTGTTACACAGGAAAGACGACCTCTGTTAGCTAACATTAAAAGTCCTCCTCATCTTCCTCTGGCTTTTTGTGCAGAGGGGACACAGTAGAGTCCAGCCCTCAGTGCCTCTTAGGCCTTCCCCCATCTCAGTGAGAGGACTGTATGTCTGGGCTCAACACATAAAGTCCTTCTTGCCATAGCATAACTAAGTGGTCCATCTTTCCCCACAGTAGGAAAAAAAAGAAACAACCACCCTGCCATTTCACACTGGCTGATAATAAATGTCATTGCAGCAATTTTATATGAAACCTGTAAGATTTTTCAATTACACCTGGATAACATCACTTTCCACTTCATCTTCATTTGAATTTACATTGCAGCTATAATCTGGCAGCAATTCCTTCTCCTAGAGAAAACAGTGATTGGACAATTAAATGTGAAAGCTCCATGAATCCCTGGGTGAGCCACATGAACACAGGTATTTTTTTCTCCATTATAGTCCTTCTGCCTTGTGGTTCCTCTGGTGTAAGCTCAGTTTCAGCAGTTTGCTCCCCAGACTTTCCTTTTACACACGCACAGACCATGGCTTAAAGGTCCCTGGCTCAGCAGAAGGGCACTGTAAAGAGAAAAGAATAATTGGGTTGATAACAAATGAGGATCCTGGCCAGGGTTTGGCATGTTCCTTTTGAGGTGGGTGACTTTGTGCTGGTGAAGATATGAGCTCCTGTCCCAGTTTTTCAAAACACGGAGATGTCTGTCTCATGGCACTTCCGTTGGAGGCTGGGCCTGGCTCTAGCTGAAGGCCTAATGGTCAGCTCCTGCAGAGACCTGTGACAGCACTGTGACTGAGAAGCCCATGAAGAGACATGGCAGGGTCAACTTGTGAACTCCTTCAGATCAAGCTCACAGCCCCTAGGGAGAGTCCTGTGGCCATGACATTCAGGAGAAGGGTGTATTTTCAGTAACACTTTCCTCTCCCTCCTTCCCTGAAAGACACCCCTAGATCACAGAGTGGCCCTAACCATGTCAGCGGAGAGAGATGATAGTCAGGAGCATCAGGACAAGCAGTCAGTGATTTGTTCTACAGACAACACTTGGAGGATGGAGGGATGGACTGCAACTCCAATGACAGTGTGCAGCAGCCCTTCCTGCAATGGGAGCCCAGCAATGCTGGTCTTTGGATTTGTCTCTCAGTTGGCAGCATGTTAAATGAAGGATAATAACCATGAAATAAAAACAATCTGCTTAAGCAGGGACACAGCCTCCCCATCCTGGCCTAATCCCAGCCTTGGGCTGCTGTGACTACCACACACACTCCACGTGGGGTAGGCTGGCTAAGGAGCAGACTATGGAACCAGAGGCTGTTACCATTTTGGTGAAGATGTCCACACATGCATTGCGGATCCTCTCTGGGGTGGCAGGGCTGTCCAGCCTGAACGGCTCAGTCAGGCCAGAGTCCTTCCTCGCTGCGTAGATGGCATCTTTAATGGCATAAAACACCGAGGCAGACAGGAACAGAGGTGGTTCTCCCACAGCCTAGAAGACCACAAGCAAGAGTGAGACTTGCTTTCCAGATGTGAACCTCAGTCTACCAGATGTGTTCAGTGAGGAAACATGAAGCTAAAACAGCCTCCAGTCTGCCAGGTGTGATCAGAGAGGAAAGACTGAGCTAAAACAACCCCCAGTTCATATAAAGAAGAAACAGTAGGAAATCACAAGGTTTTTGACACAGCAAGGCTGTTATGAAGGAAAAAGGGACTAACTCATTCTCATAGTGTTCTGGGTGGTGCTAAAATTGCAGCAAAGGGAATTCAGATAAGGCAGTGATAAACTGTCTGGGCAGAGAGCATGATACTCCACCACTGGAGGTCCTTGCAAGCCAGCGGGAATGCCTCCCTCTGGGATTACACAAGTATCATCTAGTACTGAGGTCCCTGCCAACCCTTTTTTTCTTAATTCTGTCATTGGCACTAATCACCTAAAAAGTTCTCCTCGTTGATGAGATGTCTTTGTGGAAGGGGAAATGGGAGACTGAATGGAAGCAAGCCAGGCAAATACAGATAAGGATGCTGGGTGGCCCCCCTCTGGGTGGCTCTGTTAAGAAAAACAAATTCATTGGTGCTGCTTATCCAGCCCTGCTCTGTGTAGCCCTCGCTGACTGCAGTGCAAACAGCTGAAGGATATATGGATTAATAATGGACCTTTAAGGGTGACATGAGCACTGTGAAACACTGAAGAAAGCAAAACATGAAAACAGGCACAAGACCTTGGCATATGAGATCTGGGGAAATGACACTGCTGGAAACATCCAGAGTGATGGCTCTGATGCCAGGGAAAGGCAACCAGGGAGCTGACATGCAGGGGGAGGCTGGCAGCCTCTGATACAGCAAAACTGGCTCAGCAAAGCCACTTCAATTCTGTCTAATGGACAATCAGGGCAGCAATGTGCAGGTTAATAGTTCTTCCTAACCATAAAGGATAGTGAACATATTTCTGGTAAGAAACAGGAAAAAATCCTGACCTCAAAATAAAGACAGCATAACAAGACAAATTATTTAGACACATAGAATGATTACTTTATCACACCTCAGCTTCAGAGAATTATAGAGCAGTAAGAGGCCTGCAGATCTCGCCGGCGTACCTTGGATGAGTAAACTGCTTTGCTATTTGGGCAGTCACGGAGAAGAGACACGTAGAATTCTGTTGGGATGTCTCCAAATGCTGGGATTTTGTACATCCCAGGCCCTCGAGTGTACAAGTTTCCTTCAGGAGAGTAGCGCAGCTCCTCCATGGTGAAGAGCCCAAGGCCTTGGACAAACGCTCCTTCTATCTACAAACACACCCAAACAAGGTTACATTTTTTGTTGCTGTTGTTCTTCCCTGTGCAAGAACAAAAAGTGATGACCTACTAGAGTTTTCTACCCTCCCCTTCTGACTAATATCCCTCTTTTCTTCTCTAAACCCTTGTTCCTTTTGCCAAGTACAGCTTGGCACCTTTGCACAACTCCTGTGTTCCCACACAGATGTGGCTGCATTACCCTGGCAGGTGAAGCAATTTCCAAATAGACACAAGCAGATTTTCTGTAAATGCAGGACAGGAATTTTCTGATGAAGCAAGGAGAAAAAAAAAATCGATGCTAAAATATTGATCCCTTCCCAGGTAGATTAACACTGAATGAGTTGTACTAACTGATAATTCAAAGGACAAGTAGACTAAAAGGACTAAAGATGAAATATTTGAAGACAAACTATTTTATGCTTTCTATTTCAGTATTAATGCTTTCCTAAGAGCTGTATATTCTCAGGTCACCAGAACAGACATCTGCAAAAACACCCCCATATCCGTTCAAGTACTAAAGACTTCCTTGCATATTTTTTCTACTATAAATTTTAGGAGAAAAAAATTAAAAATTAAAAAATGACGGGGAACAGCTATGAGAGGAGGACATGCTTGAACAACCCTGCATGAAGCAGCTCTGCTCTCTGTGCCCACTGAGATATCTGACAGTCAGACCAGTCTCAGGATTTGGCACAAGCATTCATTAACCCATCTCCACATATTGCATTCCTACACTCATGCAACATCCTTTCTCTCCTGTGCCCATAGACCCTCTGCAGTAATTCATGGAAGGACACAGGAGCTTGAGACCTCTTTGACAGGCTCCACTTAACCTATCTTTTTGTTCCCAGATGCAAACTGACAGGCTGCAAAGACAGAAAGCCTCATTTCCTCTTGGCCACTTCCAAAAAAAATCTTTTTCAGAAAAAACGTTGCTTTCAAAGAAGTTTCATTTTAGTTATAGCAGAGCTCTGCAAGTCATGCTTTCCCGTAAACCCCAAATCCTGCAGCAGTTTCCCTGAAGTCACACTATATCAACACCTAGAGTTAACAAGGGAGCTAAGATGGCTAGATAAGCCTATGCAAGAGTTTAATGATTCATCTTTTGGTCTATCAAACAATGCTGTGTTTACTATCTTTATTTGCTGAGAGATACTGTAATTATTACTCTATAAAATACTGAAGTAAGCTTATCCCTCACCAAGGAATTTGCAAGCTAAGTGACTGGCTCAACTTCCTGTTGAGAACTCTACACAGCCAGAGGACAGAATCTACCATCCTAAATCTTTATTCACAGAAGAATTTTCACTGAATAAAATGAGACTTGATATTGACAGATAGGAATATAAAAATCAGGTATAGGATTTAGTCTCACATGCCACACTGTAAAAACTGATTCAACTATGGTTGAATAAGCTGGGATGAGGTTATTCAACAATATTAGTATTATGATTCATTTCTAAGGCAAGGCAGATGCTGAAAAACATCAGTGTGGTGGCAACTGGACAATATCCTGTAGCATTAATATTCAAGGCAAAAAAAACCCCAAACCTCTAACAGAATATTTCCCTGCATAATTCTGTACCAACTTTAAAAGGCTATGTTTGCAAAGGCACAACCTGGAGAGGGATAATAAATAGAGAAGCCTGAGAGTAGTGCGATTGCTTTAACGTGATGGAAACAGCAACACTATTTCACTTACCTGTCCTATATCTATGGCTGGGTTCAGACTAGTACCAACATCCATAACAATGTCTGTGCGAATGTTCTAAAGAACAGAAATAAAGGATAAATCAGCACAGTTCATTGAAACTGGTACACCATGGTCTTGTGTGAGGAGGAGTAATGTATCCAAACACTATCCCACACTCGGAGAGTGTTCATAAATCTATCTCAGCAGAACTCTTCATACTGACTTTTAATCTGAGTTCAGCCCAAAAGTAAATCGAAGGAATTCACTGCACTTTTCCACAGAGATCCAATGGACCCAATTTATATTAGTTCCAAGCTACAAGTATCCCTGGTCTGTACCTGAGCATAACCAACTAGGTCAGATTTTGATGATGTTTTTTCTTTCTTTCTTTCTAAAAGTCTTCAGTGCTATTTTTAATGATTAACTCATTCCAGTATGATTCTGTTCATTTGTACTAACACAGTGCTGCTATCTCTTACTTAAGCAAATCCAATAACTTTTGCAATCATTCATTAAGCCTTTTAAAATCCCCACAGGGTAGATAATTATTGTTTTATTATACTTTACAGATTGTTGCACTGTGGAACAGAGGAGTTAAGAAATTTACTGAAGGTCACAGCAGACCAATGGCAGAGCCAGGAACAGGCTCACACCCAGTATTTGCTCTGGCTGCACGTGATGTTTCCTTCACTGAAACAGAGCTATTTCACTGCTGACCCCCTCACCTTGTGGTCACCTGTCAGGCAATCTATTTCAACCTCAGAGCAAGCAACGCCATAACTGAAGTAGGAGAATGGTTTCCCTTCATTCTTTTCAAAGTTGTAGCCAACGTCAGGAATTCTTGATACAAAGAGAAACAAAACTGCGTTTCATTCCACGAACAAAACAAATACAACCACATTGCAACTTATCAAAATCCTTATTCGCTTCTGTTTCACTCCTTCCATCAAGCCCGTGCAGAAATGAAAAGTGTAAACAACTATAAATAGAAACCTGCTAAAGCTGCTTTGCATTCCAAAACCTGATCAAAACTATCAAACTATTTTAGCCATCTTTATTTTCCCATGAATCTTGGGGCTTTTGATGGCTACTATAAACCCATTCTCTCCAATGCTGTAGCAAACCCTTTGCTTTTAGTGTACAGTTGAACATTTCTTGGAGGCCATTAAGTTTCAGAGCATAAACAAGCTGAACCAGAGACTGGATTAGAGTAAGTAATTATTTTAAGCACAGTTCATGGCAAACTTTTAGTTTGTCTGAAAACTGGTTTATTAAAATACTGACAAGTCACTTGATTAGGAGAAAAAATACATTTCAGAGATGCAACAGGAATGAGCTCATAGTGTATTTTAGTCCTAAATATGTTCTTCTCAAAACTATGTTTAGTTATTTTTGTCAGCCCCTCTGCCTTAAAGGTGATGGATCTCTGTTTTCCTCCAGCAGTAAAGCTGACTAGAAGTCCCTCATTTCAGAACTACACAGGAACCAACAAGAGTTTGAAGTGGGACAACGAAATTGGAAATACTGGTATCTGCTCATTCCACAAAAATCAGGATACCACTCCAGCCAACTGCCCTCAAGGACAACCCTTCCCCCTTCTTATCCTGTATGACAGATCTAGTGCCACACTAAGTCACAAGGCAGACACAGAGCAGAGCCCCAGGCAAAGCTCTGATTTCTCCCCAGCCAGGAGAGTGTCAATGTCAGCTTAACATTTCTAGGTAGGAGAGGGAATGCAACCCTAAGTTAGAGCAGCAACAGGGGGATAGGGGCTGTAAATCCTCCCAGAATTTCCCTGGATGCAATCCATGCAATCAGGTAAGAACTGTGCCTCTGCAGTGTGAATTTTCACTCACCTGTAAAACCCTGTGGCCGACAGGCTAATACAGCTCTGGTAGGCGGCTATAATCTGGCAAAGTGAACAAAACAATAATTGTACAACCAGTCCCTGCAAAATAGTTGCCCAAAAACATTTCCAGGGGACCTCAAGTAGAAGGTGTCCAGTGACAGGTAACTGTCACGCTGCTCAACACCAGCACTGCCAAGGAAAACATCATGATTGCAGCTGCTTCCTCAAACAGCCCCATCAGCAGCTACCAAGGGCAGAACTTGACCACTTACAAAGGTTAAGACTTGCTTTTGTTTGTTCGGCTCTCAGCTACAGGTTAGACCTCCAGCCTCAGAGACAAAAGGTTAAATTGACAGGTCACCTTGACTTCAGTGAGGCTAAAGGAAATTCTATCCTGACTTCCAAAACCCAGAGTCAAAACTCCTCTGATGAAGAGCAGAGCTTGGATCTGAAAACGGCCCTAGAGCCTTACAGCCCACCAATCTTTTCTCATTGAGGGTACAGGGATATTGCAGCCAAGGAGCACTGCAGGGGGTGAATGGCAGCTCAACAGTCATCTTTGTCACAGAATCCCTTCATTAAAAATGAGGTTTCCTTCTGTACAAGACTATAGCCTGACTAGAGTATATAACCACTCAAAACTTTTATTTGATGAAGTCCATCAGAAGCAGGTCCCAGAATTTGGAGAACTCTCAGTGTTAAAGTCATAGCTGATGGGGATGACCTCTTGCAAGGTTCGGTTACTTGGAAACCCCTGCCAAGGGGGTTTCTGCTTAGTTGTCTTTGTTCAGGTCTATGCTAGCAAGATGCAGAAGGCCTGAAGGATACACCTGCACACATGGTTTGCCAATTAAAACAATCTCTAACAACAGCTTACCCAGTCTTCCCAGGATCCTTTGGGATTAGACTGTTTGATTGGCTCCAGTCTTTTTAAGATAGTCTGACACGCATACTAGAAACAGAGAGAGAAGAAGTATATTAATATTTGAAAAGCCAACGTATAGTATTAAGAGCCCTATAGGAGTTTCAAAGAACCTTCTATTTAAATCAATATTGCCCTTACCACTTCAGCATATCATAAAAAGGAACAAAGTTCACTAACAGATGTCTTGCTCTACAGGAATAGATGCTGACTGAAAAGGATTTTAAAGGAGATCGGCTGTGCTGATGGCAGAAAAGAATACCAAATCCAGCCCAGAACTTCCTGGTCCATGACACGAAATATCATAACTTTCTCTGTACTAAGTCACAGTAGGACATCTTAGCATATCTTACAAGAGAATCCTGTAACACCAAAAAAATTCCTGCCAAAATTCAACCTACTCAGACAAGCTGTGCAGAGAATAAAAACAGCCTGATGATTTTGCTTTGCAGGTTACATTTCCCCTTTTCTTTTAAAATGAGAATGGCCAGTACTAAATTCCTCTTTATAATTGAAAAGTCACATATCATGCAAATACATGCATTGGTAACTCCACCATGGCAGACAGTCATGACCACGCCATTGCTACAACAGAATGTTTGCTATGAGCACATCAACACCTAAAGGTCTTTGGTTCTGGAGCACAGGTCACAAACCAGCTGCTATTAATACAAGCAGCAAAATATATTTGTTATAGATTGGTTAATATATATATATAACTACCTACCTATATATAAATATAGGTAGTTATAGGTAAGACTGCATGAATTACTAAGAAGCTGACTATTTAAACAGATGCTCTGTTCCATTCATTTTGAGTAATCCCAAACACTCTATTTTTAGAACTACCAAAGGACTGAAGGACAGTTTTGAACAACTTAAAAAACAATATAGTCATTCATAATCTAATATCATGTGTAGTTATAGCAGGTAAAGAAGTTATGGGGCATCCTTAGGCCAGAATTGCCTTTGGATGGTCATTTTCCTTAAGCAACAGATAAATACACAGCAACTTTTTGTGCTCTGGAACTCTAGTTTGTAACCTGGCTACTTTAAATAACTCAGCTTCCATACATGGACAGCCATTCCATTGATGTCCGCACTGACGGACGCAGCTGTCGGGGAGGTGTTTGGGACAGTGTTTGTGCTGGTCTCACTGATGTAAATTTTGGAGGTGGGGATTCCCAGGGACCTGCTGGCAACCTGCAGAACAAAGGTAAACACTTGGTAAGCAGCGCTTCTTATACATGAGCATTACCATTGATTGCTTACACTGCCAGGACCCACACTGCAACCTCTCTCCCATCATAAATTTCATTTTTCCTGAAGACTCAGTTGATTCAGTGACTGAGTGCTAGGCATTATTAACATTGTTAAGTTTGCATTTCACAGACTGAATGTGTGTGAGCACACACACTTTTGCCAGAGTGGCAAACATTCACTTCTGTGAGACTAAGTTCTTTTCTCAACAATTATAAGAATCAGAGGATCTCATTTCCCTGCCAAAGCAGTGTTGCTCCCTCAGACCTTTTTAACTAGCATATGCAGATAAATATGTGTGCAATACGACTAGTTTTTGTATAAAATATATGTAAACTGTACTTTTATGGGGTGAAAGGAAAATGCCAGAGAAGCTAGACTGTAAGTATAACCTGCATTATCTACATAATAAGAGTTAAGATGGTGAAGAATCTAATTCTCATACTCAATTGCAATAATAGTGTGGAAATCTAGCACTGCTGCTGAAACAATGAAGAGGAATTAGTCACGATTTGTTCCCCTATGCATGCACACAGAGGAAGTGTCGAGATGCCTGAGGCAATAGGGTGTAATTTTCCTGAAAAGATGTCTCATTTGGTTAAGTCCAAACTCATCATTACCTGAATCATTTTGGTGTGAAGTCCTTGACCCATCTCAGTCCCCCCATGTGTAAGTAACACAGAGCCATCTGTATACACATGGACCAGAGCTCCAGCCTATAAAAGGAAATATTAATCATCATAAATTAACTAGTGAAGTACTTAGTAGACTACAGAGAGAATTCATTTGGAACTGGACTAAGGTGTAAATGAAGCCACTAGTCTACGCTTGAGGTGAGTTTGGTTTAGTCTCACAAACTCTCCAGAAGTTCCAATGACAGACATAACAAACCTCAGTTGATATTTTCAGCTCAGAAAGCAGATGAAGTAACCCAAACCTGCCCCTGTGAAACACAGATGCATCCTTCTCCTGAACTTGCTAACACCACTGACAATTCATCAAATCAGGTCAAACACAGGAGAGGTGTTTCAACTACTGAGGAAGAGGGAAGGCAGGGAAATTAACAGGGTACCATGCAAACATAGCTACATTGGAGTGTCTCTTGGACAGTATAAACTGGTAACTGTTGTGTTGCACATTTTGGCTCAAAAAATGTGTGCTCGCTCTTAACTAATTCACTACTTTTCCAAGAAGCTCCAGTTCAGTACAAATGGAGGAGGGCCTGAGAGAGGCAGCATAAATCCGTATTCTCTAGTGAGAAGATGAATGACACTTACGGACCTGGTTCAGAAACGGGACAGTGAAACTGATGCCAAATTTGGTAGGAATGATGCACATCCCTCTCTTCTTCCAGCGATTCTGCCTGAAAGGAAAGAACATTGTTTGTATACTCATGAGGTTTTTATCACAACTCAATACTGTACTTCCCTCCAACAGCTTAGTCATCAAAGTAGAATGTACCTGAATGCAATATGGACTGAGTTAATTGGGAATTTGTATTTTAAAATGGCTTTCTTTATGGGACACAATAAGAAGAAATTCTAACTGAAGATACTTTCCCCAT
>NW_016690218.1:1205604-1216118 GCF_001604755.1 Lepidothrix coronata
CCAGCTAAAAAAGACTATAGGTCAGGTCAAGCCTAAACAAACTGCCTTGATAGACATGTGAAAATCCTAGCTGGACTTAACAGAGCCCCTCTCCTTTGCTACATTTCACTTACAAAATCATGTCATGTCAGGTCTGATTCCTGCCTTATTTATGCCAGCAGCTCACTGATAAATGTTTTCTCCAACAGTGAGCAAGCATGAAGGAATTTCAAAAAGAGAAACTTTAAGAAGTCACTCAGCAAATATAAGGTCTGACTTCACATCACTCAAACTGCTAAGAGAACTTCGGAAATGAGTAGGCAACAGGTGCACGCAGCAACAAGACAGCCCCAGAACACTTACTTGTTGAATTCTTCAATTAGTTTCTTCCTGGCGTGATAGCTAGAGCTTGACAAACATTCATCCCAGCATCTTCGTAGAGTAAATCCCTCCAGCTTCTGGTTAAAATGAGTTATGTCTCCTTCGTTATAGAGGTTGAGCTTCCGCACCTTGCCAAAGAACATATAAAGGACATGTCAAGTTTAATGCTTCAGACAAGGTCTTTTTAATGGAGGAGATCAAAGGCATGTTGGTTCCTAGTTTTACTTCTCCGATTATTCTACAGAACAGAATTAACAGGCATATATCTGTTTACGAGAAAACGGAAACTAAGACATTAAGGCTGGGAAATTTCAGAGAGATCGGGATTTAAGCACATTGTTAGTAAGATTAGGGTACCTACTGCCTTTGGACTTTTTTTTTAATATCTATCCTTAAAGCAGATGTTACACATTTGAGGCTACCAAGGAATTTAACTAAGCAGGAGATAATCCATTCTATAATGTGTCTGCCATACAAAATAGTTTGAAATCCTACGAGGAGCTTAGCAAAAATGAAGCAAAAGTTCTTATGCTTAAAAATATTATGTGGCTGTGTCCAGTTCTCAGAGTTTTTTCAAAGGTAGCACCACCCTGAAACATGTCAATGGATCTGTACCTCCTCAGGTGGCAGGTTACACTTCCGAGCAAGGTCGCTCATCCAGCACTCAGCAATCATCATTCCTTGGGGTCCTCCAAAGCCACGGAAGGCTGTGTTGGAAGGCAGGTTGGTCTTGCAAATAGTCCCCATGCTGCTGACATTGGGGATGTTGTAGGAGTTATCCAAATGTAACAGGGCTCTGTCCATAACCTGGTGAAGAAAAGGAATGGAGGTGACACATTTTACACGAATCAGATCTCACTATCTGCCAAAACCAGACTGGAAAGCTCTGAAGCTAATTTATAACAACCAGCACTTTCTCTTCCACCCTGCAGTTCTGCTGTCTACACAGCTGGAAGAGCACTGAAGTGCAGCAAATACTGTCTCCCATGTGCAATGGAGTGTCAAGTGGTATCCTCCTGAAGGACAGGACAATATGCACAGCTCTCTGTTGACACCTATGACTCTGGGACAGATTGAGCTTCAAAGTCATTTTTGGCCCTGGGCTCATGGTGAGTCAAACTGCTACTGAATGCCATTACCCATCTGGAAGAAACAGAATTTTCTTTTAATTATACTGAGTAATCTGTTGTTGGAAAAGAAGTCTTGCTGATATCAACTGACTCATCAGCTGGGCTATGGCAGTAAGGGCAGCCATTTGAAATAAAGATTTTCAATAGCTACATCTGAACAGCAAGATTTTGAGAGCTTTGTCCACTATTTGTCCACATTGGGAAAGGGTAGAGCTTCTTTCTGGTTTGTGTTCCCAGATTTCCCTTCCAGCAGCAGCACAGAGAGGAGTTTATACACATTTCAACCTTATTTCAACATGGAGCACTTTCCAGTTCCCTGATTCAGACACAGTCAAACAGGCAATTCACACAGATGTGCTCTCAACTAAGCCCTCAGCTTACACGAAGGCTGTCGTTCTGCTCTGCACAGCAACAGCCACATCGAATGTGGCTCTGGTAGAGAGCTGTTGCAGTTCTGTCCTATTGAAATGGATTCATTTTTGCAGAAATTTCCAAAGGCTCAGTGGGCTAGAGAAAGTGAACTAGAATAAACATGACTGACACGAGGCTCAAAAAATGTGTGCTCTTTCTTAACTAATTCACTACTTTTCCAAGAAGCTCCAGTTCAGTACAAATGGAGGAGGGCCTGAGAGAGGCAGCATAAATCTGTCTTCTATTGACTTGATCATGCACAACACGGCAGAAAAGGAGAATTTTTTGCTCTTCAGCACAAAAATTCGTGGAGACGAACTCAGAACTCAGGCCCATTTTTGTCCATAGTTCTTGCAAACCCAATTTTAGGTTTAGCCAGTCATTAACAAGCTTGTTGATTTAGGCACTGTGCCCTGATTAACCCATTGACTGGGATGTTTCTTATTCCAAGGAATTATCTTTCCCCAGAGCTGGGAAACTGTCAGTCGTCTTGCATTATGCAGCAAGTTTTCCATCACAGCCCTCTGTAATGCAAACCAAACATTCTTGACTCTTTTGCTCAATCCAAGTTATTCAGCATCAATAAGAATTATGTGGCACATGCCAAGGCAGGTGAGTTGGCTCAGAGAGCCATTGTAGAAGCTCCAAACCCCCTTCAAAGTCTGTTTTCAGTCATAGCATGTGCAAGCAGTGCTGTAGACAACAACTCTCTGAAGTCAGAGCAAAAGGTCGCACAAAGAAATGCCTTCTGCCTAGTTAACCATCAGAAAATTTTACTTACACCGTGAGAGAGGTCTACAGAGTTGCCCCCATTGCAGTAGTATGACACCTCCAGACTCTTGACTTTCCCATTCTTCATGAAACCAATCTGTCAAGAGAGTCTCCTTAGTAATCAGTTTTCTACAAAATGTTCCATTTCCTACTTCCCTCCAAAAACTGAATGGACCTCATACAGCCAAAAGGCTGACTGTCCTCCCTGATGGAGCACAGGACAAGCACAGGCAGCAACTGAGGAAGTTCCCCAGCAAAGGGTCCATGCACGTATCTTAAACTTGTTCCAGGGAACTCTTCTAAATTAAGTGCTGGCCTCTTGTCACAGCCACAACTGCCTTAACAGGTTTTTGCTTTGAAAAGCAGCAGCAGTTGGATGGGGATTGAAGAGGAAAGGAAGTTAATAGAGCAAATCACTACATGATACTGTAAAGGAATGGGGGAGCATCTATGAGCAATGCGACTTTGTCAACAGGGGCAAAGTCTTGTTTGCAAGGAAGAGAGAATTATTTATGCCAAGGTCACAAGAAGGGAACTATCCAGGTCAAAATAACTTCTGCAGGACTTTGACAGGAAAACTGCTGTAACACAGCAGACCTGACCTGATCCACTTGCAGCAGGGAAGATCAGCAGTGAAAGAACCACAGCAGCTACATTTTTCACAATATCTTACTAGTCTCTGATGTTCCAGGGGACAACACTGAGACAACATGCATTCTTTTCATATGTTTGCACACCTTGTACCTCCCCAGGAAGGGATGTCTCCCACCACTTATCAGCATGTCCTCATCTCGATCCAGCATGCACCTCACAGCACGGCCAGTTCTGTTAAAGGAGACATTTATTAGGCAAAGCCTGAAATGCACAGTACAGTTCCTACAGAACAAGACTCTCCTCTTTGTCTTTTCAGCATGGCAATGGAGAGTTAAGAGTAAACTGCTTGGTTTATATATCTTCCTCTTAAGAAAATGGCAAGACTGAGTATAAAACCCCCTAAAATTAAGATCTCAGAAGTTGGAGTCTGCTCATGAAAACTCTTGCAAAGATTCTTGTATTAAAAAGAAGGATAATTTCTTGCAGAGGCAGATGCTAATAACTGAGTAATCATTGTTTTCCAGACTATTTCTCAAGACACTCTTTTGGCTCTGAAAAAGAGGATGCCATAGGAATTATATAATAATGTGAAGTAAAGTACTAACTAGCCTTCAATGTGACCTTATTTTATGTTTGCTTATTTGTTATCCAAGGAGGAAGACAATAAGGAGAGTGGGAGTTGCTCTTTATTGTCTAACAATTTTGCCTTTGCAGTGCCTCTCTTCAGGTTGTAAAAACACCTAGGGAATGTCATAGATGTTATTTTGCAACCTCCAGGATATCAAACAGTGGTTTAGCTGGCAGAGATAAAGGAAATAAAAGAATGCAAATGTATTACTGATTAATTAGAGAAAGCAGGTGGTTTGCTCAGAACAGAAGTAAAGAACTTCCTTTTGACTATTCTCTTCCAAAGGTATTTTGTCAAAATTGTTGCTGTGTTGCAAGGTTCATGGTCACCTCCAAGGGCAGTACTGGGAAGGGCAGCATTACAGGCAGCACAAATGTCATCTTAGAGGCCCTCTTCACTCACAACCACAGAAACTTGCACAGTTAAAGATGAGCTAAGACCAAAACTCCAGAAACCAGAAGCATATTTCCAATCTATGCTTCACAAATTGTTACAGTCTATGTTCATTCCCTGACCTTTTAGGGGTTTGAAAGGTGTGGGTTCCAAGGCCTGCCACTTTTCCTAGAGAAAAATCCAAAGAGGGAGTTTGCAGAAGACCAGAGACACAGTGGTGAAAGGGTGGCGTAGTAGAGTTTTGAACAAGGAAGAGACTCTCATACCACTATTATATGAAGCAATAAGCATGGCTATTGCTGGATTTTGAAATTTGTTTGGGATGAAGTGGAAGGGAGAGGCAGATAATTTGAGATACAAGTGTTTTCAGAGATCACCAAATGAATAGCAGAGTAAGGGGAGTTTTCCCCTTTCCTTTTAAAAGCTGACATTCCCACTTGAGCTTATCCCACCTGAGTAGGTTCAATCTCTCCTACCAGCTAAGAGCCCACTAGACACCACCTTTGGGAAATACCAATCTTGCTATAAGCTGTACAAGACATGAAGAGTCTTGAAGGTGCTTCAGTGTAAATGGTGCTCCAGAAAGAGGCAGGCTGGGACAGTCTGAAAGAAAAAAGTCCTGTCCCCCACACCCAAACTTACTTGAAGGCTGCAACAGCCACTACAGTTGTCAAGATAGTACTCCTAGTCTCTTTTCCTCCAAATCCTCCTCCCATTCTCTTCACTCGAACCACAACACGATTTGAAGGGACTCCCAATGCATTAGCAGTAAACTCCTAAAGGAAAACAGAACAGCAGAACGTGTAGGGAGCTGAGCTGGTGTTAAGAACTAGATACCAACACTTAGCCTTTCTGAAACCATTTCAACAGTGCAAATATTCTGTCTCATTGCAGGTCCTATGGTCTGCTAATTGGATTTGATGCAATTGGAACAGTAAGACCAGCATTTCATCTCTGAGGTGGGAAGGCACAGTGCTGCAGCAGGCAGCAGGCAGGAAGAGACTGGCATGATATGAGGCAATCAAGACACAGATCTCATTTAGCACTGAGTTTGACATCTGTACCACTCTGTCCTTTCTTTCACTCTATTATGAGACCTTTGGACACGCCACAGCACTGGTGCCCTATCCCACAGAAAGAGAGAGTTGGTGTATAGAGTCAGTGTTTACACCACCTCTCTTTCTCACGTCATTCAACCATCATGCCTACTGACCAGTTGGCTCTCTCTGCAGAAAGGGTTAAGTATGTAATCCCCCTTGCAAAAGATGTGTTGCCAACAGAAACATCTCTGTCACCTGGAAGCAAACTCAGGACACCAGTAGGATGCATATGGACTTTAGATCCCATACCCAACTCTGAGCCTATGTGGTGGTTTTTTTATTGAACAAGATAGGAGCTACTAAAAGCCAACCATTTATCTAGTCTGAAACTGAGAAACAAGTGCCTTTTAGGTAGCAGGTTAATAAGACAGTACCTGTGTCTTCATTGGATTTTGAGTTGACACAAAGAGTTCCATCTCACCATCTTCTCCCTTTGGCACAGCCAGAGTACAGTGAGTTTCCAGATAGAAATGCTCCTGACCACCAAGGTACATCTCTCCTAGAAAATTGAAAGAAATGCCTCAGAGATAGGGCATCCCTGGTGTTAAAGGGTGTCTCCCATCATGTGCTGTCTGCTATCTACTGCCTTTTTGACATGTGCTAAATGGCAATCTGTTCCATTGCCCACAACTGGATACCAGTATCTCTAAAATTGGCAATTCTGGTTTGACATTTAAAAAGCAAAATGGAAAACAAAACAAAACAACCCACAAACAAACGAAAAAAAATCAACCACAAACACAACAACTTTCTAGAAATCTTCATTCTAAAACACAAGTGGGTGGCATTTCAAGACTGCCCTGATAACATCACTGAGATTAAGGATAAAAATAAATCAAGTACAATCTAGCTGAGCAGATCAAATACAAGGTTACAGACTTTGAAACAGAGGAACCAAAATAGAAACCCAAAATGCCTTAAAATGATCTCACTGGGAATCAATATCACTGCATGGGGCTCTTTCCCGGGACATACTACCTGGCAGTGCTGAGGGTGCAATATCCAGTCATGCTACACACCATTAAATGTCAGAATCGACCTTCTTTCTCAGTCATGGCTCTGGTATATTCAACTGGCATGAAAATTAATATTCACAGCAGTTCTCACAATCCTGTTTCTCTTTTCTTTTTGTTCAAAATTCAAAAGAAACAAAATAGCTGCCTTTATTAGGTGAGAAATGCACATTTGTTGAGACAACACCTACTCTGGTATGTACCAGGGACCTTTCTCTTGTCTTCTTGAGGACTCTGGCATTCACACAGTATTATAGCCTTTCAAATAAACTATTCTTTTAGCTTGGAACAATTTCTGGCTTTTCTGGCACAGCGTTTTTATTTTGTGTAGAAAAGTACACTATAAGAAACTGCTAACAACAGCTTATGACACCTTGGAAGTGCCAGCACCTTTGAAGCTTGGCTGACTGCAGGAGGGGAGTCGTAGTAATGAACAGCAAAAAACAGCAAAAGACAGACCTGAAAATGGGGTGTTTCACTTAAATAATTCCCCACTTTCCCAATGGAGGGTAAGGGGGGCATATTTCTCCGTGATCTTAGAGAATAATCCCTTCACACCAGGCTTTGTGTCTTTCACTGATTTAACTTCCCTTTCAGAGCTCTAAAAGGTATACAGCACCCTCAAGAACAACACCGTCAGTAAGAACATAGACTTTCCAAAAGTCTGATGTTTGAGACTCATCCTCACAGAAGCCATTCGTTGGTGATACAAACACATACAAGCAATGACATGGCTCCCACTGACTACTTCAGTTCACAGCTCTGTCACTCTCCCCTCTTAACTGACAGAGATTTTAAATCTTTATCTCCTGATAATTTCTGTGTTTACCCATGTCTCTACAACGTCCTTGGCAGACTCCAACTAAGCAAAACCAAGCAGCACACTAAAAAAACCCTGTCCTCAAAGACAGACCAACAATCAGTGGTGAGAAAGTGCTACAGAGCAGTGCCATTGTTCTTCATGATACCCACAGCCACAGGCAAGTCCCATTTTCCTAAGATACAGTTGTATACCAGATTAATTGGTTGTCTGTAAGATTTAGACAAGACTATGTCTGGACAGGAGAAAGCTCCTGTATGGAAACATTTCAGAAAAAAAAATCACTTTGTAGAATATTTGCTTAAGAAAAATGTGTCCTTACATTGGAAGAGAGTGTTTACAGGGGCACAGCTCAGAGCATCCAAGTCTATTTGAAACTGGATTAAATTTTGCATGAGCTATTTGTATGTAAGATTGAAACTTTATATAAAATTAATTTAGTCCTGCAAGCCTTACTTTCAGTGTTATATGCATAAAAAGGAGGGTGATGACTTCTTTTCACATAAACTATCCTATTTTAAAAGAAGTATTAGTGCTTATTCTCACCTTCCAAAATGTGATCAGATTCTTCAAATCCTTTCTTCACATCTCCCTTATTAATCCTCTTTATAGGCTTAAAAAAGGATTGTTTCTCAATAGCTTCCTAGGAAACAGAATGATACAATGACATTCTAGTGTAAGAGGAGTGAAATCAGACTGAAGAAGAAATATCCAACATAAAAAGCACAAGAACTTATCAGATACTAACTATGGTAATAGTCAAAAGAGACTTGATTAAAAGCAGTACAAAATAACTTTTGGCAACATGGCAGTTTCACAATGAATACCATAATTGGACAATCTTAGATTGCTCCTCGTGACCCATTTTACATTACGGACGCAGGACCTCAAGGTCTGTAGCCATAGGAGCTGTAATTTACAACTTATATTGACTATGTGACCCAAAAGCTGGGGGAAAGGAAAATAAGGAAAAAAAGAAAAAAGAAAGAAAAAAAAAGAAAATGACAGAAAGAGAAAACTGAGTCTCTCAGATAAGATGAGAACTTCTGCAGAAATAGTTCACTTCTGAGATAATATACAATAATCTTTCTTGGACATGTTTTACAAAGGCATTTTTCTTTTGCCAAAACTGAAGCTTTCCATAACAAAAAAAAACCAGAGAATGATTGAATAACAAAACCAAAAAAAATCAGCACATTTTTGGCTCCACTCTTATCTTCCCTGGTTGAATAAACAACTGGAAGCCTCAGAAAAGGAAAAGTTCTCACACATTGTTCGTGAATCCAGAAATCATACAAACAACCCAAAATCTCTGTCCTCAGATGGTAGTACCAATGTCTGTCCAAGACAATGCACAGACTCCGTATTTGCATGAATACAATTCACATTACAAAACACATGGTACGAAATACTGACTATTAAAAAAAATTAGTTAGAATCCCGTGGTTCTAATTGGTCCACAATAAGAATGGCTTCATACCTTTTTCTTCTCAATTCTAGCTATGAATGCTGTATAGATATTATAATTTGTCTTTAAGGAAATCTTGTCAACAAATCTTCTAGTTGAAAAAAAAAAACCCATAAAATTATCACAAATTTTTTACATGAATTTCTTCAGTTTTGAGAAAAGCCATTTAAGGGCTGTATCCATAAAGTCAGTGGAAATGTTCGCAGTGGGGAATGAACTCCTGAAAATTAATTTCATGAGCTTAGAAACTAGACAAGTGATCTGCAGAAATCTCACAGAAACAGTGCAGTGACAGGACTGGAAAAGACATTTTTACACCCTATTATTGACTGCTATAAATGAAGGAGTGAAGAATGAATGGATATCAATGAAGTCAGCAGGGCTGGAGAACATTAAAAGCAAGCATCCATGGGTAAGAATGTACACTACAGTAACCTTGTTAATTCAAACAAATTTGTGCTGATCACAATCTATCTACCCAAGTTTGGTTTATTTGTTTCAGCTTTCAATAACACAAAATGACTTAATGTACTCTAAATCAGTAGGACGTCAAAGATGTGCCTTCTTTATATTTAAATACACAAATTATTCTTTCTGTCCATATCGTGTTGCACCCACAAAGACAAACAAAATGTGGTTAAATAACCGCAAGCCTGAGAACAGAACTAGACATCAGGGGGTCCCAAGCCAACTGCAGATGCAGAACTGAGCCATCTTACCTGAATTGTGACAATAGGTTTAAGTTCTTCATACTTAATCTTCACAGCTTTTGCTGCTCTTCTGGAATGTTCCTGTGTGTCTGCAAGGACTGCACCGATGATATGACCAACACAAGTGACCTACAGGCAAGATGAGGACACACCATCATTTGGTGTGGATATATGCAGTAACTGAGAGGCTCATTTATCTATTCCTTTTGTGTAGATTTTTATCTGTTCTTTCAGAACAGTCTAGTTAAAACAAGTCCAGGGAAAACAATCATGAACAAATTTGGAGAGGAACTGAATAAGGGAGCCTGCTCCAGTTGGCTGCAGCTTAGAGAAGAATCATGCAGATAACACAAAGGAGAGAGGCACAGGGCAAAGCGACTCAGGCTTTATTGAATTTGGCACCAAGATTTCTATTGACCCCAGTGCAGTTAGAATTTATCTCTGTATAAGGTACAGGACTTCACCGGACAATATGAGAAATCTTATCTCCTGAGTAACATGATTGAAAAGGCTATTTTTAACCACATACCACATCTTCAGCAAAGACAGTCTCGTCGTTAGCGATGCCAGTGATGTTACTGCCAGGAACATCCTTGGCAGAGACAAAACACACAAACCCAGGAACACTCTGAGCTTCAGATGCATCTACAGAACTAAAGAAAGGAGGAGAGGTAGTGTTAATTCTCTTTTTTCTTTGTGTCAGCACTTACGAGATTCCCATACATATGCAGGCTGATTCCCTGAAGTTTGGTTATGCTACATGAATGTCATGTGAGACCAAGGCAGAAAGGCTAACATACTAGATTAAAAAAATTTTGAATGTATATGATATTGTGAATCCTGACTGTGAGTCTGATCACCAGTCTGCTTCTTTGGACTGTATCATACCATACAGCTTTTAGCTAAAACATATCTGAACTTGATCCAATGGCCAGGTGTACTAAAGTTCCCTTGACACCCTCTGCCAAAGAAAAATGGATATTAGTGATACTTTGCCTCCACTGTCTTCGTAGCTGCCATGATTCTGTGAATGCAAGATTCCTCCCTGTCTATTCATAAACATGAAATTTTAGTGCAAACACGTATCATCTACCAATGTATTCACCAGTAGAAGAA